>NC_060119.1:188154217-188472050 GCF_021461395.2 Schistocerca americana
GTCCAGTAACGGACACGGAAACAAAATACTGCTACTTACAACGCACCATACCATTACTACGGGTATACCAGATGCAAATATCATTCCTGACCGATATCCTACGTACTGTAGCATGCTGTGGAATACCGTACGTATTCTTGTGGTGCATGTATGCTTGGTACCAGTGAAAACACTCTGCATAAACGTCGAGTATTCTCATTTGTTTCGTGCCAAGGTGCTCGGTGTGCAAGATATCCTTCTCGTACACACGCAGGCTATAGACCAATGTTTATAAGAACTTTTTTTCTTCCTTTGATGGCTACTATATCCTCTGTAAATATTGGAACCTTTTTTCGGACATCCTGTATATTGTCATTCTTTTGGCCATGGATAGCAACCACGTTAAGTATTCTGTGTCACAGTTTTGCTAAACTGTGCTAACATTCTTCATGTGTGCTGTAGTCTTCGCTCGACATCGTTCAGAAATGAAACTATTGAACTGTCATCTAGGCTTGCTTTGCATTCTGGAGGACGACAGTTCAATCCCGCGTCCGGCCATCTTGATTTAGGTTTTCCGTGATTTCCCTAAATCGCTCCAGGCAAATGCCGGGATGGTTCCTTTGAAAGGGCACGGCCGACTTCCTTCCCCGTCCTTCCCTAATCCGATGAGACCGATGACCTCGCTGTTTGGTCTCTTCCGCCAAACAACCCCAACCCAACCCAACCCTCTAGGCTTGCTACGATAAATATAAAACTGACGAGTCGCGATTCTGCCTCTTTTCAAATGAGTGAAGGCGCTGATTATACCCACGGCGGAAGGTGACTTTTCATTTGCAATGTGTGGATGGGTTGGGTGCAGGTAGGAGGCGATTCATATCATGACTGCAAACTAATCATTTAGGTTAGTGTGAACATGAAACAGGATTTTTATTTCAATATCTCGGCGACCAGGTGTTGTTCTTCCTTCTATATGTTCATGATGAGTATACTGTGGACGCTCTCGTCTTCCAAAATGACAACCGCCGTGTTCACAGAGCTGCTGGTTTGACGAACACTCAGCCACGCTATCGCATGTCGAAACTATTTGGAACAGCAAGTCAAACGTAGCTATGCGGGGTCTGATGAGAGGTCTCAGTAAGACATGGCATAGCGGAAGAAACTTCCTGACTCACTTCCTCGCAAAAAATGCGACCATTATAAAACCTAGAGGCAGTAGTTCCGGGTTCTGACCCTAGACGGGCCAATTGGGACCGACCGACCACCGTGTCGTCCCCTATCAATGACGTAATTGCATATGGTGCGGAGGGACATGTTGTCAGCACGCCGCACTCCCGTTGTTGCCGGATTTATTTTCCTCGGATCCCCTACTAATCAGTCAGTCGGACTCGCACGGCTGTGGACGCTCCATACAAGTCCTTTCACCAAGGTTAAATCCCTGGCAGTACCGGGAATCGAACTCGGGTCCTCCTCAAGGGAGTTGCCGCGGTGGCCATTCAGTTATGACGGCCATAGAGGCAATGTCATCCGCCATCGGGGTGATGTTTCTGGAGTGCGAGAGGGCGGGGCGGGGGGGGGGGGGGGGGGGAGGGGGTATGGAATGTGATGGGGTGCTAATTTTTCGTTCAGCGCTCTACTTCATTCCCTTGACGCTGATGTTGTCGTATACGAAGCTCGGTCTGCCAATGCCACCAGGAACTGGTATGACGACACCGTAGCTTCTGGCAAACTTAACAGATGACGAGCGCGTAGTATCGGGTGATCTTTCTGGAAACGAGACGCTTGCAGCAGCCACCGCGACGCGACACGGGAAGCGAGTGTTCTCACACCGCTCCTGCATTACGCACCCGTGGCGTGAGTTCTGTCGGCAGCCAATGGCGAAGCGCCGCGACCTCCGTAAACAGCCGCGATCGCCGTAACTCATGACGTCGTAGCTACTCCTGTTAGGCAGAAAACCACTTCTCAGACCGGCGCACATTGCGTCACGCATCGTACGACGCTGCGTCTCTCGCTACTGTCGCTTTTAGATCCTAGCGCTGACGCTTTTGCTGTAACCGCCACGTGTCTCAAAAACTCGTGACCCGACATTTCTTCTGGGCTGTGATGGCAGAATACACAATCCTTTCATCGTCCCTGTTATCACATATGGGGTGTATAGAGACTCAGATATGTGCGATTAGGACTCGCGTGCTGAGGTTTCCGTACAATATTATGCATAAATATAGTTCATCTACAGGTACTGATGAGTGAGTTTGCGAGTGTCAAATTATGCGTCATAAATGGCCTAATCTTTTGAATGCATTGACTTAGAAGCTTAAATTCTTTACAATACCAAGGAAATGAAGATCCTAGTATTTGACATGAATTTCAACTCGATACCTCCGCCCGTTTCTCAGAAAGGGGATCTTAACATACGGACATATATACAACAAAGAATCCCGTTTTTACCGACTAAGGTACGGAACCCAAGAAATTACCCCAGTGGCAGTATTCACAGATTCGGAAACAGCTTTTAACTCAGTTTCAGAAAAATCTGTAGTGACAACTACTCGACAACGAGACCTAGATTCAACTAATGTTAATTCCCTCTGAACCGTGAATTTACTTTCAAAATCTTTGCTTAAACAATTTACTTTATTTACTAGCGATTCATCAAGAACATTAACACATTTAATCACACTAGGTGAGCGTGGAAGTAGTTGTCAGGGAGTAACTTATGAAAATGAAATTACCTTTAACAAATGGGAATTTTATTCATAAAAGCCTTTTCAAAACAGATTTAAAATTTATAAGCAGAAAAGCGCCCTCGAAATATCAAGTTACAATTTTATTTAGAGGCAGAAAGAACAATATTGACAGTATGAGCCTTCGGGCTGAGAAGCTTGCCGCTCCCTTTCAACACGCCCGTAGTCACGACCGCTCACAACAACCTCTGAAAGACTACACTGGTGCAAATCTGCAACACACCAGATTACTTTAAACTAAAAATTTTAACAACTCACACAAACACAATAACTATGCAACCCGTAAGACGGATGGAAATGGTACAAACACTCACACTAAGAAATTATTTGCAATTGCAAAGTGCAATTTGTTTTTAAAAGGACTCTCACTGTGGAAGGGTGGCAACTTTATAAACATGATTATTTAAATAAAACCCATGAAATTCAGACTTACATAAAATGTACAGCATGCTCTACATTACACATATACCGCCTCGCAAGATGATAGGCAAGATAAAAACAAATTTCAGGAATTCGGCCTTTACACCTTAATTCTATAAATTCGTTAACACCGAATCCGACAAACATGACAGAGGCAGCTATTAACGTATGGCAGATTGACAGTGGGATTACTGAACAACCCGAACCGCAGATTGCTCTAACCCTCCCCAATTCCAGAAGGGGAAAACGGACCACCCAATTCACAAATAACCACCTTGCCGCGGGTGGGCAAACGGAAAAGAATGGTGGGACGACCCCAAAACAAAGCGGCTGGTGACTGCACCAAGAAAACAAGTAGAATTTAACAAGTAAATGAACTTCTAATAAACTGTGATTTCTGGCGAAGACCTGGCGCAGCACCCCCAAAGCTCTACCGAACCGTTATCTGCCAGCCTCATCACCGGACGCGGGAAGGCTCCCGTCTCACGGCGTCGCAGCTCGCCCCAGCCAGACCGATGTCGTGGTTTCGCTCCCGTTGCTCTCGTGTCAGCCGCGAAGCCACTACCTCTTTCCATAAGGCACGGCCCACTGGACTCACGTGGGGACCTCACATGCGCCGACGCTCAACGCGGACAAGTCATCTCGTGTCTCAGTGCGCGACCGACCAACCGACCGAGCCAACCGCCAATGACCATTGCCCGAGTAACTCGAGCAGACTGGCGGCCTAACGCGCACTCAGATGCAGGAACTCAGCCCCGACCGGGCGACCACTAGCTGAGTTCTGTTACTGGCGGAGTGGCGAGACTCTCATTTTCTGGCTTAAAGTTTGATCCAAACGACAGCCATACTCGCACTCCGACGACAGACAGACACTAACTGCCGCACAAATGCGAACGAGAGACAGACCAGGAACTGGTGACGCGAGACTGACCTAGTCTCACTCCGACTGACCAACTGCCGAGCTGCTAGCGCCCCTTAAATGCACGTGAACAGGCAACCTTTCCGCTTCCCCACCAGAGGGAGACACCAAAGCTGCGATTGCCACAGCGGCGCCATCGCCAGAAACGGAGGGCGACTGCTTCACACAACGCGCTGCGGCGCGCTCTTCAAAACAGCAATTTTTTTTTACCACGGCTTACCCTCAGTATTTTATTTCTAGATGTCACGGTTCTACCAAGTATGGGGAAATTTCCTACGGTTGAAGACAGATGTTGGAACTGACCACTGGGCGGTCATAACGTTTATGCGGAGTGTAATATATACACTGAGGTGACAAAAGTCATGGATAGCAATATCAACGTATAGATGGCGGTAGTATCGCGTACAAAAAGTATAAAAGGGTAGTGCATTCTACTGACGTGATTCGTGTGAAAAGGTCTCCAGCGTGATTGTGGCTGCACGACGGGAAGTAATAGTCTTTTAACGACGAGTGACAGTTCTGGGACGTTCTGTTTCGTAAGTCGTCAAGGAGGTTAAGTCCAAGATCCACCGTGTCAAAAGTGTACCAAGAACACGACATTTCAGGCATTACTTCTCACCATGGGCAACGCAGTAGCCGACAGTCTTCACTTAACGACCGAGAGCAGCAGCGTTTGCGTAGAATTGTTAGTGCTAACAGCCAAGCAGCGCTGAATGAAAAGAAACGGCAGAAATGAATGTAGAACATGCGACAAACCGAACGTACACATCAGGATAGTGTGGCGATATGTGGCAGTGATGGGCTATGGTAGCAGACAACTGACACGAGTATGTTTGCTAACAGCACTAATCTTCTTTAGCGCCTTTTCTGGTCTCGTGACCATGTCGGCTGGACCCTAGACGACTGGAAAACCATGGCCTGGTCAGATGAGAGCAGATTTTAGTTGGTGAGAACTGATGGTAGGGTTCGAGTGAGGCGCAGACTGCACGAAGCCAAGGACCCAACTTGTCAACAAGCCACTGTGCAAGCAGATGGTGTGGGTTGTGTTTACGTGGAATCGACTGGGTCCTCTGGTCCAACTGAGCCAATCATTGGCTGGAAATTCGGCCACTTGGAGACAATTTGCAGCCATTTATAGACTTCATGTTCCCAAACAACGATATCACGTCACCGGACCACAATCGTTCGCGACTGGTTTGAAGAATATTCTGGACAATTCAAGTGAATGATTTAGCCACCCAGATCACCCGACATGAATCCCATCGAGCATTTAAGGGACATAATCGAGGGGTCAATTCGTACACGACTTCCTGGACCGGCAACACTTTTGCTATTATGGACAGCAACAGAGGCAGCAAGCCTCTATATTTCTGCAGGAGACATCCAACGACTAGTTGCTGCACTAAGCCGTGCAAAAGGAGACCCGATGCGATCTTGGGAGACGTCCCATTACATCTATCGCCTCAGCGTAATACATCAGAGGTTGTCCGCCCCCGGTATCTGAATGGTCAGCGTGACGGATTGTCAGTCCTCTGTGCCCGGGTTCGATTCCCGGCTGGCTCGGGGGATTTTCTCCGCCCAGGGCGTTGTGCTGTCCTCATCATCATCCTATCATCCTCATCGACTGCAGGTCTCCGAAGTGGCGTCAAATTGAAAGACCGGCTGCCGGCGAACGGCCTGCCCGACGGGGGGCCCTAGCCATACGATTAAATAAATAAAAATACACCAAGAAACAATTCTCATCGTACTAGAGGGTCCTGTAGAAAATACTCAGGGTGAAACGCTGCCGTTCCATAAGTCCCATTAAAGTCATTACTATGTAGTTTGTGGACAAGGGACAACATTTCTTCAACTAACCAAATAGCTACGTAAAAGCTTTGTCGTATAGAACGGGAAACAGTAATGTAGAAAACCATCTGTAAAACGGTTGTTGCAATAGGTAAAAAAATTTTGTACTCATCTTGTCTCGTCGATATAAGTGTGGCTAGGGGTTGATGTAAAGGCCCAAGTTTTCTAAAAGCAAGTGAAAATACTTATTTACTTTCTCATGATATTGTTGTTCGTTTCCCATCAATATATAAAAAAGAATGAAGTTCATTCGTCAGCTTTCTGCACATTGCTGAAGAGAGTCTTCAGTGAACTTACACACTTTTCATAATAATCGGTCTCCTTGATTAACAGCTACGTCAAACACTGCAAATGTATTTTATATTATAAATCACAGATTCAAACATAAAAATCGTACGTAGTGCACAATCTGTCCACACCACAGAAACGTAATACTCATAACCTGGACAAAAGACTGTCCTCCTCGACCTCGAAACACAGATTAACTTTTGGCGCGTATGACAAACGATGTATTACAACTTGAAGTTCTATACTGTTTAAGAATAGGTAAATGGCTAAATAACGCTCCAAGTTATGAGTATTACGTTTCTGTGCTGTGGACAGATTGTGCACTATGTACGGTTTTTATGTTTGAATCTGTGCTTTATAATTTAAAATACTTTTGCAGTGTTTGACGTAGCTGTTAATCAAGGAGACCGATATATATTTGCATTACCGAGTGAACATTTACAAAGAAAACATGCCTCTTGACATTAGAAAAGTTAATAAAAACAATTACTGTACACAATTTTGAAATAGTTATTTTTAAGTTTGCGCGGCATGTCACATCGTGAAAAATATTATACATTTTGTATTTTCTTATGCATTCCTAGATTTTATGAAAAACTGAGTTTTTTTCGAAAAATTATAACAGTTCTCGGTTTAATAAACAATAAAGTGTTATGAGACATTTGGTAACCAAAATATTGCGAGTATATGCCAATTATAGGCAAAAGGAATTTATAGGATAATTAAATTCTTTAAAATCAAATATAAAAATTGTGTTCCAAAGTATTACAGAAAAATTTGGAAACCAAAGACATTTAAATAAATATTTTCATACAATACATCGACTCTATAGGGTCCCCTATCGTATTGCAGACTTGCAAGTTTGAGCTAATGGCTGAAAAAGAGCAGAATCGCTGATTTCGTCGAAAACGTTCAGTATTTTAATTTACCATTCAGCAGACATCCCCGTAATTCTGGTGTTTTGAAAGGGGAAGAAAACGATTGGAGGGTATACAAGAAATCGTTAAAGACGTTGTTTAGAAGTGCTATTCTAAAACGTAGAAATTGCTACTAAAGGAGATATCTTGCAGGACCGCATCAAAACACAGCAATGGAAAAGAGGACATTATTAAAGAGTGAAAAACGAAACAGAGCTATAACTATCAAAGAGTGAGTACAATTTTTAGACTCCTGTCTCTAATTGTACACATTCGAATGTCAGATTCTTGCCTTCACCCCGCAACGCGTTTTCACGAGCCACAAAACGCTATAGCAAATTTCCACAACGTAAAATTAATGACATGTCGTGCAGCCGTAGCTTGTTAGTAAGGCATGCTACGGAAGAGGAATCACAGAACCATCATAAGAAACAGCCTGTTACGTTGTGATAATAACCGCTATAAAAGGTTCACGACGGTTTATTCAGTCGTTAGCTCCTGTAGAAATAAGTCAGCCAGTAATCAGAAACTATGGGAGACTTGATCCTTTTCCGACGTTCGTTTACGAGTTGGGCTGGGGCGTAGATCTTTTATTTTTATTTCTCCATTGTGTTTCTTCGTGCTCTACTAGTCGAGTAATGTGACAAGTGTGGCTCCTTAAAATTTCCACAGCAGTACCACTACAAAACAGGTCCCACCTTTCTGGAAGACAGCGAACAAGACAGGGTCTTCCGGTTGGATGGGTATCAAGCGACTACTGCGGCTCCGATGTTTGCAACGGAAAGATGAAAGGACACAGTCCTCCCTTACAACTTCTTACACACACACACATATACACACACGCAACAAATACACTCCTGGAAATTGAAATAAGAACACCGTGAATTCAATGTCCCAGGAAGGGGAAACTTTATTGACACATTCCTGGGGTCAGATACATCACATGATCACACTGACAGAACCACAGGCACATAGACACAGGCAACAGAGCATGCACAATGTCGGCACTAGTACAGTGTATATCCACCTTTCGCAGCAATGCAGGCTGCTATTCTCCCATGGAGACGATCGTAGAGATGCTGGATGTAGTCCTGTGGAACGGCTTGCCATGCCATTTCCACTTGGCGCCTCAGTTGGACCAGCGTTCGTGCTGGACGTGCAGACCGCGTGAGACGACGCTTCATCCAGCCCCAAACATGCTCAATGGGGGACAGATCCGGAGATCTTGCTGGCCAGGGTAGTTGACTTACACCTTCTAGAGCACGTTGGGTGGCACGGGATACATGCGGACGTGCATTGTCCTGTTGGAACAGCAAGTTCCCTTGCCAGTCTAGGAATGGTAGAACGATGGGTTCGATGACGGTTTTGATGTACCGTGCACTATTCAGTGTCCCCTAGACGATCACCAGTGGTGTATGGCCAGTGTAGGAGATCGCTCCCCACACCATGATGCCGGGTGTTGGCCCTGTGTGCCTCGGTCGTATGCAGTCCTGATTGTGGCGCTCACCTGCACGGCGCCAAACACGCATACGACCATCATTGGCACCAAGGCAGAAGCGACTCTCATCGCTGAAGACGACACGTCTCCATTCGTCCCTCCATTCACGCCTGTCGCGACACCACTGGAGGCGGGCTGCACGATGTTGGGGCGTGAGCGGAAGACGGCCTAACGGTGTGCGGGACCGTAGCCCAGCTTCATGGAGACGGTTGCGAATGGTCCTCGCCGATACCCCAGGAGCAACAGTGTCCCTAATTTGCTGGGAGTGGCGGTGCGGTCCCCTACGGCACTGCGTAGGATCCTACGGTCTTGGCGTGCATCCGTGCGTCGCTGCGGTCCGGTCCCAGGTCGACGGGCACGTGCACCTTCCGCCGACCACTGGCGACAACATCGATGTACTGTGGAGACCTCACGCCCCACGTGTTGAGCAATTCGGCGGTACGTCCACCCGGCCTCCCGCATGCCCACTATACGCCCTCGCTCAAAGTCCGTCAACAGCACATACGGTTCACGTCCACGCTGTCGCTGCATGCTACCAGTGTTAAAGACTGCGATGGAGCTCCGTATGCCACGGCAAACTGGCTGACACTGACGGCGGCGGTGCACAAATGCTGCGCAGCTAGCGCCATTCGACGGCCAACACCGCGGTTCCTGGGGTGTCCGCTGTGTTGTGCGTGTGATCATTGCTTGTACAGCCCTCTCGCAGTGTCCGGAGCAAGTATGGTGGGTCTGACACACCGGTGTCAATGTGTTCTTTTTTCCATTTCCAGGAGTGTACATGTATACAAATTACACCTACCTACATAGCGAAGTACCCAACTTTGTCCAGTTCAAATAATGTGTTACTTGTTAAAAGTATTCGGAATCTATAAGGTATCCCGAAGAGAAAAGGAAGATTTTTAAATTTAGATGGAATGGTCATAATGCATTCTTCCAGAGCCTAGTTGTTCGGAAGTCGGAAACATTACAATGACCACAGCAGGAACAGATTATGAGAAGCATAATAATTAAAAAGTAAGCATGTCAGTGTTGAATTACCTCTACAGCCCAAGGCCAGTTTAATTAAATCTGGTTACGTTCGGTGATGGTCGACAGGCCCAGAATGTTTGTTGGCGAACAGATAAGTTTGTTATAGTGGACCGTGACTGTACGAATTATAATGCAACGAAATAATTTACATCACATTATAAAACGCGAATCGGACTTCGTTAAAGAAATTTAAACTGCGAGGTTCGACTTTTTCACTATCGTGACAATCTGCACATATGGCCCACGGATGGCGCACGAATCGACAGGTCACCGAACTGGTCTCCTTCCAACGTAATTAATACCGCAACACAAAACAGTTATGGACATTTTTGTGGACATTTGATCAGCACAGGATCTCAACAGATTTTGATAAAACGAACTACTTAGTTCAATTAAATACACTGACGAGCCAAAGAAAATGGTACAACAGCCGAATATCGTGTAGGGCCCACAGGAGCACGCAGAAGTGCTGCAACACGACGTGCCATGACTAATGTCAGAAGTAGTGCTGGAGGGAACTGAATCCTGCAGGGCTGTCCATAAATCCATAAGAGTACGAGGGCTGGAAACCTCTTCTGAGCACCACGATGCAAGGCATCCCAAATATGCTCGATAATGTTCATGTCTGTAGAGTTTAGTGGTCAGCAGAAGTGGTTGAAGTCAGAGGAGTGTTCCTGGGGCCACTCTGTAGCAATTCTGAACGTGTGGGGTGTCGCATTGTCCTCCTGGAATTGCTCAAGTCCGTCGGAATGGACAATGGACATGAATGTATACAGGTAATCAGACAGGATGTTTACGTACGTGTCACTTGTCAGAGTGGTAACTAGACGTATCAGGAGTCCTCTATCACTCCGACTGCACCCGTCCCGCACCATTTCAAAGCCTCCAGCAGCTTTAACAGTACCCTGCTGACATGCAGTGTCCATGGATTCATGAGGTTGTCTCCACACCCGTACTCGTCCATCCGCTCGACACACTTTGAAACGAGCCTCATTTGACCAGGCAACATGTTTCCAGTCACCAACAGTCCAATGTCGGTGTTGACGGGCCCAGGCGATGCCTATAGCCTTGTGTCGTGCAGTCATGAAGTGTACATGAGAAGGCTTTCGGCTCCGAAAGCTTTATCGATGATATTTTGTTGAATGGTTCGCACGCTGACACTTGTTGATGACCCAGCATGGGAATGTGCAGCAAATTACGGAAGGGTTGCACTGCTGTAACGTTGAACAATTCTCTTCAGTCGTCGTTGGTCCCGTTCTTGCTGGACCTTTTTCCGGCCGTAGCCATGTCAAAGATTTCATGTTTTACCGGATTCCTGATATTCACGGTACACTCGTGAAATGGTCGTACGGGAATATCCCCATTTCATCGCTAACTCGGAGATGCTGCGTCCCATCTCTCGTGCGCTGACTGTAACACCACATTCAAACTCACTTAAATCTACATCTACATCTACATTTATACTCCGCAAGCCACCCAACGGTGTGTGGCGGAGGGCACTTTACGTGCCACTGTCGTTACCTCCATTTCCTGTTCCAGTCGCGTATGGTTCGCGGGAAGAACGACTGCGGAAAGCCTCCGTGCGCGCTCGAATCTTTCTAATTTTACATTCGTGATCTCCTCTGGAGGTATAAGTAGGGGGGAAGCAATATATTCGATACCTCATCAAATCTCATCTTGATAACCTGCCAATGTAGCAGATCTAACAACTGCGACAGACACTTTCTTTTGTAGGTGTTGTCGACCGCAGCGCCGTATTTTACCTGTTTCATATCTCTGTATTTGAATATGCATACCTAGACCAGTTTGCCGGCCGAAGTGGCCGAGCGGTTCTAGGTGGTACAGTCTGGAACTGCGCGACCGCAACGGTCGCAGGTTCGAATCCTACCTCGGGAATGGATGTGTGTGCTGTCCTTAGGTTAGTTAGGTTTAAGTAGTTCTAAGTTCTAGGGGACTGATGACCTCAAAAGTTAATTCCCATAGTGCTCAGAGCCATTTGAACCATTACACCAGTTTCTTTGACGCTTCAGTGTATTAATGTTATCATTACAAAGAACAATGTAACGTAAAAGTGCGTCCTTACATTGACACGGAAGGTAGAAGACAGGAATAAGATTTGTGCCTCTCTTATTTCGAAAGTAGAACATCGAAAATCACAGCAATGATGGCTGTGGAATTATTGCAATGGTAACGTACAATTTTACCTTTGCATTGTAAGAGCAAATAAATTTATTATAAACCTCTTTCTGCCTAGGAGAATAGGTATCAGGGGTTCATAAAAGCAAGAGTAATAGTTTTGCAAAACTTTATTTATCACAAAGATATAGACATTAATCTTTTTTTAGTGGGACTATCGGTACTTTTTGCTCCATAATAGTAGATCTGATTGAGACAAATTCAGAGAAGCACCCTATCTGATCAAGAGTATACGGACACCAATGTGTAATGCGGAACTGACGACTAAATGTCACGACTGATGGACCACACTGTATAAAATATGGCGGAAAGGTTTGTGTTGTCAACAGCGGTAACAGCAGAGTGAGTCGGTCAGGTGAGCTCTGTCAAACATGGACTAGTCACCTGAGTAACAAATTAATCAGTTAGTTATCAATCTTTCTAAAGCCGCCCATGTATACTTTTAGTGATGTAATTGTGAACTGGAAACGCGAAGGAACAACCTCAGCTAAACGAAGACCAGCGCACTGACTCATGTACTGACGGACATGGATCGTCGAGTATTGCTGAGGAAGGCTGTAAGAAATCGCATGAAATCAACGGAAGGAATCTCTAATGAGTTCCAAAGTGCTGCTAGCTGCCCAGATAGCACAATGACTGTGCGTAGGAAGTTAAATAGCGCGGTACAGTGGTCGAGCAGTTGCTCATAACCTACATATTTATGTAGCCAATGCTAAGTGACGCTGGAGGCGGTGTACGGAGCTCCACGAGAAATACGGGACCCGCAACGGACTTGTCACGTCACAGTAATCGCCTTGTCCGCCATATTTCGCGAATGCTCGGCGCTACGCAAGGTGTAGTGGAAATCAGTATCTCGATGAAAAGGTATCCACTAAAGATCTAGCTAGGGCATAGCCATCTATGGCAAGCTAACATACACCAACGAACGACAAACGTTGGCAAGCCCCTGCATATCTGCAACGTTGACTGGAAATTCAGCTGCAATAAGAGTCGACCAACAGGCCACAGCAGGGAAACCGACGAGCTCGCCTACTGACCCACAAACAATTCGCCAACATCACCCTACACTGTGCATCCGATATATGGCCTATAGGACACAAGAACGATGATAAACCGAACTGTTGCAGGTTTCTGACGCTGATCGAGAGAAGGCAGCCAGACATCCGCTACTGCTCTTACCACCCGACCTAACTATTGCAGACAACTTTTTCCCTTGGCTCTTGCTTTGGTACTTTTTCTGCTCTGCCCTTCAAACCGCTACCCTTCGTTCGACTCCGACCCAATCTATCTCCAGGAGAGCGCGTATTAATGATTAACCTTAACCAGACGTACGCAAACATCGGAGTACCCACATCCTGTGACACCTCACTCTAGTGAATACTAACCCTTATGCAGAGATGGCAGTAGACCTTTTGAGTTGGCCATCATGCCGGTGTGGGCGTGGAGGGGCTCCACCTCTTTTTTTTAAAAAAAAAAGAAAAGAAAAGAAAAGAAAAACTATATATGTTAACATTGTTGTGTGATATCGAGAGCTTGTATGCACCGAAACTCGCAGTAAAGAAATATTAAACTCGTCTGAAACAGCCGCACATCTGAGACGACTGCTGGCTCTCATAAAATCTGCAGTGTCAGGTGCTGTGACGTATGCGCATCGGAATGCCTTTCCCGCGGGACTCGTGGTGCAAAGAGCGACGTCATTGAACAGTGGATGACTGGAAACGTGGGATATGGTGTGATGAAAGGCCTCATCCTCTGGCAATTGGGTTTGGCGAATGCCTGGAAAACGTCACATGCCATCACGTTTAGTGCCAACAGTAAAGTACAGAGCTGATAGCGTTACGGTATGGATGGAGTTGTCTTTCATGGCTGTGGCTTTATACCTTTGATCCCCTTATTGCACTTAAAAAAGCGCTAAATGCAATATGATGTGGACACAGGAAGGGACACCGGCCACCCTCCATCACTAACATTGCCAAATCTACATACAGCACACACCCCACTACATATTAAATTCGGTCTATAGTTACCTTAACTGAAAAATCCATTCAATTACGCTAGGCTGGAAAAAGCTTTCTCCGGGCATGTTTAGTGCAGAAGAATACGATTGTGTATCATCAGTCTAAAATGCAACTTCTGCATCTCAATTATACAACGTCGCACTCGGCGAGAACTGGTTTAGTGGTTCAAAATGGTTCAAATGGCTCTGAGCACTATGGGACTCAACTGCTGTGGTCATAAGTCCCCTAGAACTTAGAACTACTTAAACCTAACTAACCTAAGGACAGCACACAACACCCAGCCATCACGAGGCAGAGAAAATCCCTGACCCCGCCGGGAATCGAACCCGGGAACCCGGGCGTGGGAAGCGAGAACGCTACCGCACGACCACGAGATGCGAGCAACTGGTTTAGTGATTTTCCGATTGAGGCACTCATGGAGTACTACTCGATGCATATACATTGTGCAGAAGTCAGAGGATTGTGGTGGCTGTGAGCAAAAAATCTGTGCACCAGCATTTATTCTAGTCGGTAGAGGCACATTTGCACTGCCAAATTATCTCACATATTATATCATTATTTACGTCATATGACGTGTATGTATTATTCAGATTTATTTGTATATGGAAATTACACTACTGGCCATTAAAATTGCTACACCACGAAGATGACGTGCTACAGACGCGAAATTTAACCGACAGAAAGAAGATGCTGTGCTATGCAAATCATTAGCTTTTCAGAGCATTCACACAAGGTTGGCGCCGGTGGCGACACCTACAACATGCTGACATGAGGAAAGTATCCAACCGATTTCTCATACACAAACAGCAGTTGACCGGCGTTGCCTGGTGAAACGTTGTTGTGATGCCTCGTGTAAGGAGGAGAAATGCGTACCATCACGTTTCCGACTTTGATAAAGGTCGGATTGTAGCCTATCGCGATTGCGGTTTATCGTATCGCGACATTGCTGCTCGCGTTGGTCGAGATCCAATGACTGTTAGCAGAATATGGAATCGGTGGCTTCAGGAGGGTAATACGGAACTCTGTGCTGGATCCCAACGGCCTCGTATCACTAGCAGTCGAGATGACAGGCATCTTATCCGCGTGGCTGTAACAGATCGTGCTGCCACGTCTTGATCCCTGAGTCAACAGATGGGGACGTTTGCAAGACAACAACCATCTGCACGAACAGTTCGACGACGTTTGCAGCAGCATGGACTATCAGCTCGGAGACCATGGCTGCGGTTACCCTTGACGCTGCATCACAGACAGGAGCGCCTGCGATGTTGTACTCAACGACGAACCTGAGTGCACGAATAGCAAAACGTCATTTTTTCGCATGAATCCAGGTTCTGTTTACAGCATCATGATGGTAGCATCCGTGTTTGGCGACATCGGGGTGAACGCACATTGGAAGCGTGTATTCGTCATCGCCATACTGGCGTATCACCCAGCGTGATGGTATGGGGTGCCATTGGTTACACGTCTCGGTCACCTCTTGTTCGCACTGACGGCACTTTGTACAGTGGACGTTACATTTCAGATGTGTTACGACCCGTCGCTCTAACCTTCATTCGATCCCTGCGAAAATCCCTGCGAAACCCTACATTTCAGCAGGATAATGCACGACCGCATGTTGCAGGTCCCGTACGGGCCTTTCTGGATACAGAAAATGTTCGACTGCTGCCCTGGCCAGCACATTCTCCAGATCTCTCAACAATTGAAAACGTCTGCTCAATGGTGGCCGAGCAACTGGCTCGTCACAATGCACGAGTGACTACTCTTGATGAACTATGGTATCGTGTTGAAGCTGCGTGGGCAGCTGTACCTGTACACGCCATCTAAGCTCTGTTTGACTCAATGGCCAGGCGTATCAAGGCCGTTATTACGACCAGAGGTGGTTGTTCTGGATACTGCTTTCTCAGGATCTATGCACCCAAATTGCGTGAAAATGTAGTCACATGTCAGTTCTAGTATAATATATTTGTTCAATGAATACCTGTTTATCATCTGCATTTCTTCTTGTTGTAGCAATTTTAATGGCCAGTGTGTAGTTTCACTGGATTCACTTTGTTGGGACGGAACGTACAATTTCTTATTTTTTTAATATGTGCCCGAATTGACATACAGTAACCGGAATTATGAACAGTATGTCGGTGAACCATTTTTTGCTGCACCTTTGCGAATGTCCCTGGTGAGTTTCAAACCTCACTACAGACGGCAACAAAATGCGCAACAAAGTCATTGTGTGTGATCACTGGAGTTTGAGATAGTATTATTTTACGTATCCTCATCGAAATAATCAGTAGGTTTAATGCCGGGTGGCCTAGACGGGCAAACAGCAGACAGGAACTTTTCTTCCGAGAACGTCGCCCTGCACCCAACCGCTGCAAGCATGCAGACTGAATCGAGTCGGCGTTCTTTCATGCTGACGTCTCAGAGGCTGTCATGGCACGCGGCCTGCCTGTAACGACTCAGGCAAAAAACCTCTCGCGATCCGCGCAAGATGGGACGAGACAAGAAGTGAATGCACGTCTTATACGGAGAACATGCCGCAGTGACGGCGGACATATTAAGCGCGAGATCTGCTTAAGGCGGCTGCTCAGACCCTGCGTTTTCTACTTTACTGCATCCAGCGGAGCATTCGCTAGTCCTTGCTTACTTCTGGTGCGATTTTAAGAATACGAATTACAGTGTAGAAACAAATGAAACAGATAAACATAAAAATGAATCCTACGAAAAGGAGATGTCAAACATATTGAATGGTCGCTTCCAGTCAGAAAATAAGTGAAACATAAGTCGCCTCCGAGAGCATGGTCAGTAACTCTTTATAAAGTTCTGCTGTTTCCTCGGAGAGTGCCGGTCCTACATCTGTCAGCGGCGATCAAAAAGTTTCCGTTTTAGGGCGTTACTGCAACGTTCACTATGTGATCAAAAGTACCCGGACACCTGGCTGAAAAAGACTTACCCTTGATGACGCTTCCAGTATAGCAGGCACACGTTCAATCAGGTGCTGGAAGGTTTCGTGGGGAATGGCAGCCCATTCTTCACGTAGTGCTGAACTGAGGAGAGGTATCGATATAGGTCGGTGAGGCCTGGCACGATGTTCGCGCTCCAAAACATCTCAAAGGTGTTCTACAGAATTCAGGTCAAGTCTCTGTGCAGGCCAGTCCACTACAGGGATGTTATTGTAGTGTAACCGCTCCGCCACAGGCCGTGCATTATAAACAGGTCCTCGATCGTGTTGAAAGATGCAATCGTCATCCCCGAATTGCTCTTCAACAGTGGGAAGCGAGAAGGTGCTTAAAACATCAATGCAGGCCTGTGTTGTGATAGTGTCACGCAAAACAACAAGGGGTGCAAGCCCCCTCCATGAAAAACACGACCATACCATAACACCACCGCCTTTGAATTTTACCGTTGGCACTACACACGCTGGTAGATGATGTTCTCCGGGCATTCGCCATACGCACACCGCGCCATCGGATCGCCACAATGTATACCGTGATTCACCACCCTACATAACGTTTTTCCACTGTTCCTTATGCTCCTTACACCGAGCGAGGCGTCGTTTGGCACTTACCGGCGTGATGTGTGCCTTATGGGCAGCCGCTTGACTTTGAAATCCAAGATTTCTCACCTCCCGCCTGTCATAGTACCTGTAGTGAATCCTGATGCAGTTTGGAATTCCCATGTGATGGTCTGGATAGATGTCTGCCTGTCACACATTACGACCCTCTTCAACTGTCGGCGGTCTGTGTTAGCCTACAGACGAGCTAGGACTGTACGGTTTTGTGCTGTACATGTCCCTTCACGTTTCCACTTCAGTACCACATCGGAAACAGTGGACCTAGAGATGCTTAGGCGCGTGAAACTCTCACGTAAGACGTATGACACAAGTCACACCCAATCACCTGACCATATTCGAAATCCATGATTTCCGCGGAGCTCCCCATTCTGCTCTCTCACGACGTCTAATGACTAGTGAGGCCGCTGATATGGAGTGCCTGGCAGTAGGTGGCAGCACAATGCACCTAATATGAGAAACGTATGTTTTTGGGGGTGTCCGGATACTTTTGATCACATAGTGTATATGCAAAGTAGCGCGACTCCGATGTAGGCAAGGATCAGTGTGGCATTCGTGTCTTTTCGACGTGCGTGTGATACACATTAAAACGTGAACTATGGTTTCATTATTGCCAAATGCGTTCAAATAGGAGCACCGCGCGGTTAGCACAAACAGCAGTAGACGTCCATTAGAGAGTCAAGAGTATCTTTCCTAATGAATAAATCCGCTCCAGTTGTACTTGACAGATCCTTTGTTTGGATAAAATCGGAAACCCAACATGCGTTTCAGGATGTAAATCCCATCTTCAAGCTCTACAAAATATCTATATCTTCTACGTCTACCATATCCTTCTTAGTTCCCCTTGTTTTTTGCAGCGCCTTAAGCTGGGGTTTGTATCCTGAAATTCGGATCGTGTGAACGATTTTATCCAAATAATATTTGTCAGATACAATTGGAGCGGATTAATTCACCATGAAAAACTTCAGCAAAAGTTGTGCATTTCCCCGAAAGAGTTTGTTACGCCAACTGAGAATGTGTATCGGGCAGCGCGTCTGTCGAAAGCCAGCGTTGTGGAATGGTGAGCCTAGTTCCGCGCTGTTCGCGATTTGGCACAAGGCGCTGGTCGATTTGGGATTATGGGGGCCCGTTGCTTATTGGTTTCAAGGAACCTGGTGAGTCCATCACCGGGAATGATACTGCGCTACGCTGGAGAAACTGCGAGGTGGTATTAAGGCGAAACGTCCCGGCAAACGGCGGCAAGGGGTGCCGCTGCTTCGAGATAACCACGTCCCCATATCGCAAATGTCGTAACGCGGAAGTTTCGCCCAGTGGGAGACACCCGAGCACCCGCCCTACAGTCCTGGTCTTTCCCCATGCGATTAGCATACCTTGGCTCCCTTAAAAAAGGCCTTGAAGAGTCAAACATTCCTGTCGGACAAGGATGTATAGCAGGCAGTTACGGATTTCTCGACGCAACAAGACACCATAATTTAACAAATGGGGTTCTTCAACATGACGTGTCGTTCGGATGATTGCCTCAGTGACCACGGCGATTTTCGCTGAACGGTACACGGATTCTGGACTGTACGGCCTTCAGACGCAAACTTTTTGATCACTCCTTATGTATCTGTAGTCAGCAAACCACCGTGAAGTGCATGGCAGAGGTACTTCCCACTGCACCACGTATTCTTACTATCCTATTCGTGTTCAGGACTCAGGAGGAATTATAATTTGAATGCTTCTGAATATGCTTCAACTAGGCTATTCTGTTATTCGTGATCGCTACGGGAGCGATACACAGGAGGGTGTACGAGATTTATAGATTCCTCTACTGGCTACCTAAACCTCGTAAGTAGGCGTCTCTGGGATAGCTCGCGCCCATCTTTAAGCCAACTACCAGATCAGATATTCAGATGCTCTTCCGAGGGTCAAACAGATCTGTAACAGCTGCCCAGAATTCTTCCGGGTTGTATGGCCGTGGACCACGGAAGTCTTCTATCCCTGACGTTTCGTCCAAAGCTACGTTGGGCATCTTCGAAGATGCTCCTAGTTGTGTTGAGTCTCGCCGACTGACGAGTCGGACGTCAAAGAATGGCCTAAATACCGTAGAAAGTGGGCGTGGTCTGGGTTTGACGCGATAGCAGAGATAAAACTTGTCAAGGATAAAATATAACTATCGATCATAGTACGTCAAGGATAAAAACGTCTCATCGATTCTGTAGCGCCACTGTCCATATATCGCTGGGTTACATTGCTTCTTCTTTTCTGTTGAAATTATCCCCATGTTTATATATTTCGATGGCTTCTCTATATAGCCGTGGGTAATGGTTCGTCATAGTACATAAAACTTCTGCGGTTATTTCGCATAGTGTTGCTTGTCTATTAGCACCGACAGCTCTGCGAAAACTCGGCTACTTTCGGTTGTTAAATGAAGGCAGTCTGCCATGCGTTATCCGTGGTGGGAGTTAACGCCTGAAATTTGGTGTTTTCGGTTCAGTCTTGACACTGTGTATCTCGGACTATCGAATTCCGTAACTATTTCGGAAGTAGAATGTCCCATGCGTCTAGCTGCAACTACCATTCTGCATTCAAAGGCTGTTAATTCCCGTCGGCGTCCGTAATCACGTCGGACACATTTTCATACGTATGACCAGAATACAAATGACAGCTCCACAAATGCACTGCCCTTTTATACAGTTGATGCGAGATAGCACCGCCATCTGTATATGTGCATATCGTTATCCCATGATTTTTGTCACCTCAGAATACATTAATACACTCTTCCCGAAAAGGAAAGTAATTATATGTCACTAAGTTCTGCAAATCATTACAAACTAAAGAAGCTTTATTTATTTAAAATAATAACGAAATTATCTAATTGACCACATTTCAAGACAATTACACACTAATTTCACTACATTCAGTTAGTGAATAACCGCTCAGTGTAATCAGAGAATAATAAATCTATACAAAGTAAATGATAATTAATTGAAACCCTCAGCTGCCGACACATGTTGTTGATATACATCTATGAGGACGGCTGAAAATGTGTGCTCCCACCGGAACTCAAACCCGGGATCTCCTGCTTACACGACAGACGCTCTAACCATCTGAGCCACCGAGGACACAGATGAATAGCGCGACTGCACGGACTTGTCCCTTGCACGCTTCCCGTGAGACCCACATTCCCAACTGCCCACAATTTACATACGTAAAGTACCTAATAGATATTTGCCCATCCACTCATTACTCGCGCACACTAAGGTGACGATTCCCGTAAGAATTCGGGCCATGTAAGCAGGAGATCCCGGGTGCAAGTCCCGGTCGGGGCACACATTTTCAGCTGTCCCCATCGAGGTATATCAACAACACCTGTCGGCAGCTGAGGGTCTCAATTAATTATCATTTATTCTAGAGAACCTGCACGGCCATCAATGGTATCTGTTCTTTCGAGAACAGTTACTATCTTCATGTATATAGTTAAAAGGCTACCCGGCCATTGACCTTCGTCTGTGCGAATGCGCACAGGTTGCCTGAACTCTTACGGGAATCGTCACCTTAGTGTGCGCGAGTAATGAGTGGATGGGCAAATATCTAATAGGTGCATTACGTATTACATATGCACATTGTGGACAGTTGGGAATGTGGGTCTCACGGGAAGCGTGCAAGGGGTAAGTCCCTGCAGTCGCGCTGTTTATCTGTGTCCTCGGTGGCTCAGATGAACAGAGCATCTGTCATGTAAGCAGGAGATCCCGGATTCGAGTCCCGGTCGGGACACACATTTTCAGCTGTCCCCATCGAGGTATATCAACAACACCTGTCGGCAGCTGAGGGTTTCAATTAATCATTATTTATTCGAAAGAAGCTGCACGGTCATCAATGGTATCTGTTCCTTCGAGAACAGTTGCTATCTTCATATCCATGTAAATTAGTGGATTGTAATCCCCTCATTTTTCCACTAGTGGCCCTTGCCAAAAGTTTGGTGTTAAGTCACTACTAGTTAAAATCTGTATATTATCAAATTTTTGAATAAGTTCCTCCAACATTTCTGTTCTATTCATTTATCGAATGATTATTCACTTGATTGTCCTCGCATTTAAGGTTATCTACACTGATGCATCCCTTTTTATTATAAAAACAATTAGACTACAATACCGGCTTTGTGATCTCTTCATTGCACCACATTTCAACATATATTAATTTCTGTATCTACCGCCTCTTGCTTTGCTATGGGTATTATGTAAGGCTGTAGTGTGAAAGGACTAAGTTATTTTATCTCATGTCAGTAAACATACTCTTTCCTAAGACCTGGTCTTAGAGAAGGTACTTTCGATGTTACTCAGTCCTAAAATTAGATGATTATCGCAATTTGGCATAAACGTCACAGTGTTACTACGATGCAGACCCCATGTTGCCTTCCCACAAAATGAGTGCCTTGAACTGTTACGCACACTTCAAAGATTGTAGTCGGTATATTCTGGTGATCTGAATATGTAAAGGAGATGTAAAGTAGCGTGTAGTGAAATAGCATTGCCACATAAAACAAGACTGTCATCGATGATAAACACTGTTACTCATTGCCAAGTTACATTTCAGTGTTTCTGCTATATTGGGCCTTGTCTGCTTCAACCATAGTCCAAAAGTAGTTACGATCTTTGATGAAAAAGATGACAATGGTGATTAAAAGCGACAGCAAAGGAAGTAACTAATGTCTCGAGTCCTTGCCAATCTATTAAAACCAATTAACGACGGTGACAACCGTAATAGGGCACTGAGACGCTGTCAGTTATCTCTTACATTACCTCGTCTTGTGTCTGACCGAGTTTCCGTTTTCCTTAGTAGACATCTTCATTTGAGTTTCTGACATTTATCCACCAGTCAAAATAGTAAATTTTAGTTTCTGATATGCAAGGATACTTACGAAGATTAAGGTTTGTTCGTCGAATCGCCAACATCCTTTTCTTTAGAGCATCTTCAAAAGTCTGCCTCTCACAAACACAGTGAATAGTTTACGAATACGAAACTTACCTCAGATAAATCATTCTCAGGTCAAATTATTAGGCTGAAATTACTTACATCTATATCTACATCTACATTTATACTCCGCAAGCCACCCAACGGTGTGTGGCGGAGGGCACTTTACGTGCCACTGTCATTACCTCCCTTTCCCGCTCCAGTCGCGTATGGTTCGCGGGAAGAACGACTGTCTGAAAGCCTCCGTGCGCGCTCTAATCTCTCTAATTTTACATTCGTGATCTCCTCGGGAGGTATAAGTAGGGGGAAGCAATATATTCGATACCTCTGGAAACCTGGCGAGCAAGCTACACCGCGATGCAGAGCGCCTCTCTTGCAGAGTCTGCCACTTGAGTTTATTAAACATCTCCGTAACGCTATCACGGTTACCAAATAACCCTGTGACGAAACGCGCCGCTCTTCTTTGGATCTTCTCTATCTCCTCCGTCAAACCGATCTGGTACGGATCCCACACTGATGAGCAATACTCAAGTAAAGGTCGAACGAGTGTTTTGTAAGCCACCTCCTTTATTGATGGACTACATTTTCTAAGCACTCTCCCGATGAATCTCAACCTGGTACCCGCCTTACCAACAATTAATTTTATATGATCATATACTTCAAATCGTTCGGCACGCATACTCCCAGATATTTTACAGAAGTAACTGCTACCAGTGTTTGTTCCGCTATCATATAATCATACAATAAAGGATCCTTCTTTCTATGTATTCGCAATACATTACATTTGTCTATGTTAAGGGACAGTTGCCACTCCCTGCACCAAGTGCCTATCCGCTGCAGATCTTCCTGTATTTCGCTACAATTTTCTAATGCTGCAACTTCTCTGTGTACTACAGCATCATCCGCGAAAAGCCGCATGAAACTTCCTACACTATCTACTAGGTCATTTATATATATTGTGAAAAGCAATGGTCCCATAACACTCCCCTGTGGCACGCCAGAGGTTACTTTAACGTCTGTAGAGTCTCCCCATTGATAACAACATGCTGTGTTCTGTTTGCTAAAAACTCTTCAATCCAGCCACACAGCTGGTCTGATATTCCGTAGGCTCTTACTTTGTTTATCAGGCGACAGTGCGGAACTGTATCGAACGCCTTCCGGAAGTCAAGAAAAATAGTATCTACCTGGGAGCCTGTATCTAATATTTTCTGGGTCTCATGAACAAATAAAGCGAGTTGGGTCTCACACGATCGCTGTTTCCGGAATCCATGTTGATTCCTACATAGTAGATTCTGGGTTTCCAAAAACGACATGATACTCGAGCAAAAAACATGTTCTAAAATTCTACAACAGATCGACGTCAGAGATGTAGGTCTATAGTTTTGCGCATCTGCTCGACGACCCTTCTTGAAGACTGGGACTACCTGTGCTCTTTTCCAATCATTTGGAACCCTCCGTTCCTCTAGAGACTTGCGGTACACGGCTGTTAGAAGGGGGGCAAGTTCTTTCGCGTACTCTGTGTAGAATCGAATTGGTATCCCGTCAGGTCCAGTGGACTTTCCTCTATTGAGTGATTCCAGTTGCTTTTCTATTCCTTGGACACTTATTTCGATGTCAGCCATTTTTTCGTTTGTGCGAGGATTTAGAGAAGGAACTGCAGTGCGGTCTTCCTCTGTGAAACAGCTTTGGAAAAAGGTGTTTAGTATTTCAGCTTTACGCGTGTCATCCTCTGTTTCAATGCCATCATCATCCCGAAGTGTCTGGATATGCTGTTTCGAGCCACTTACTGATTTAACGTAAGACCAGAACTTCCTAGGATTTTCTGTCAAGTCGGTACATAGAATTTTACTTTCGAATTCACTGAACGCTTCACGCATAGCCCTCCTTACACTAACTTTGACATCGCTTAGCTTCTGTTTGTCTGAGAGGTTTTGCCTGCGTTTAAACTTGGAGTGAAGCTCTCTTTGCTTTCGCAGTAGTTTCCTAACTTTGTTGTTGTACCACAGTGGGTTTTTCCCGTCCCTCACGGTTTTACTCGGCACGTACCTGTCTAAAACGCATTTTACGATTGCCTTGAACTTTTTCCATAAACACTCAACATTGTCAGTGTCGGAACAGAAATTTTCGTTTTGATCTGTTAGGTAGTCTGAAATCTGCCTTCTATTACTCTTGCTAAACAGATAAACCTTCCTCCCTTTTTTTATATTCCTATTATCTTCCATATTCAGGGATGCTGCAACGGCCTTATGATCACTGATTCCCTGTTCTGCACTTAAAGAGTCGAAAAGTTCGGGTCTGTTTGTTATCAGTAGGTCCAAGATGTTATCTCCACGAGTCGGTTCTCTGTTTAATTGCTCGAGGTAATTTTCGGATAGTGCACTCAGTATAATGTCACTCGATGCTCTGTCCCTACCACCCGTCCTAAACATCTGAGTGTCCCAGTCTATATCTGGTAAATTGAAATCTCCACCTAAGACTATAACATGCTGAGAAAATTTATGTGAAATGTATTCCAAATTTTCTCTCAGTTGTTCTGCCGCTAATGCTGCTGAGTCGGGAGGTCGGTAAAAGGAGCCAATTATTAACCTAGCTCGGTTGTTGAGTGTAACCTCCACCCAAAATAATTCACAGGAACTACCCACTTCTACTTCACTACAGGATAAACTACTACTAACAGTGACGAACACTCCACCACCGGTTGCATGCAATCTATCCTTTCTAAACACCGTCTGTACCTTTGTAAAAATTTCGGCAGAATTTATCTCTGGCTTAAGCCAGCTTTCTGTACGTATAACGATTTCAGCTTCGGTGCTTTCTATCAGCGCTTGAAGTTCTGGTACTTTACCAACGCAGCTTCGACAGTTGACAATTACAATACCGATTGCTGCTTGGTCCCCGCATGTCCTGACTTTGCCCCGCACCCGTTGAGGCTGTTGCCCTTTCTGTACTTGCCCAAGGCCATCTAACCTAAAATACCGCCCAGCCCACGCCACACATTCCCTGCTACCCGTGTAGTCGCTTGTTGCGTGTAGTGGACTCCTGACCTATCCAGCGGAACCCGAAACCCCACCACCCTATGGCGCAAGTCGAGGAATCTGCAGCCCACACGGTCGCAGAACCGTCTCAGCCTCTGATTCAGACCCTCCACTCGGCTCTGTACCAAAGGTCCGCAGTCAGTCCTGTCGACCATGCTGCAGATGGTGAGCTCTGCTTTCATCCCGCTAGCGAGACTGGCAGTCTTCACCAAATCAGATAGCCGCCGGAAGCCAGAGAGGATTTCCTCCGATCCATAGCGACACACATCATTGGTGCCGACATGAGCGACCACCTGCAGATGGGTGCACCCTGTACCCTTCATGGCATCCGGAAGGACCCTTTCCACATCTGGAATGACTCCCCCCGGTATGCACATGGAGTGCACATTGGTTTTCTTCCCCTCTCTTGCTGCCATTTCCCTAAGGGGCCCCATTACGCGCCTGACGTTGGAGCTCCCAACTACCAGTAAGCCCACCCTCTGCGACCGCCCGGATCTTGCAGACTGAGGGGCAATCTCTGGAACAGGACAAGCAGCCATGTCAGGCCGAAGATCAGTATCAGCCTGAGACAGAGCCTGAAACCGGTTCGTCAGACAAACTGGAGAGGCCTTCCGTTCAGCCCTCCGGAATGTCTTTCGCCCCCTGCCACACCTTGAGACGACCTCCCACTCTACCACAGGTGAGGGATCAGCCTCAATGCGGGCAGTATACCGGGCAACCACAGTCGTAGTCCGATCGGGGAAAGCGTGGGACGAGCTGGCCGTCCCCGACAAACCCCCATCCGGACCCCCACAGTGATGCCCATTGGCAACAGCCTCAAGCTGTGTGACCGAAGCCAACACTGCCTGAAGCTGGGAGCGAAGGGATGCCAACTCAGCCTGTATCCGAACACAGCAGTTGCAGTCCCTATCCATGCTAAAAACTGTTTTGCAAAGAACGTCTGAACTAATCTACAGAGAGCGCAAACAAATCGACAAAATTTAAACGGTTATTAAAATACAATACTGCCTAGCAAATGCAGTAATGCTGCTACTTGCGCACTGCTGACACTGCTCGGCGGCGGAAGGAGACTACGCGATTTTACACTATTCAGGTACTAAAACGCGATGCTACAACTCTCAAATACTATAATACGCCCGAAATTTATGAATTAAACAATGCAAGTACCAAAAACACGCAAAGAAATTAAGAATTAAACTATGTAACAAATGAGTGAGCTAGGAGTATACGACTTGCTGCTGCAGCTGCTTATCCAACGGCGGCAGGGAGCACACTGACTGTGACCAACCGACACTGGCCGTTCAAAACAAAAACAGAAGACAAACGACTACGCAAATTTACACTATTCAGGTACTAAAAGGCGATTCTACAACTCTCAAATACTATAATACGCCCGAAATTTATGAATTAAACAATGCAAGTACCAAAAACACGCAAGAAATTAAGAATTAAACTATGTAACAAATGAGTGAGCTAGGAGTATACGACTTGCTGCTGCAGCTGCTTATCCAACGGCGGCAGGGAGCACACTTGTAAGAGCTGTGGATGTGGAAGCAAAGCACAATGTCCCTCCAGCGGATTATAATTGGTATGCATGTGACATCAAGCTTACCAATATGTTCCAAAACGCCACACATAAAAATGGGATTTTGCGATGCGAGTTCTGTTGGTAATAAAAAAGTAAGATCAAGTGTCTTGGATAGCCCTTGGGCTAGGAACTATTTGTATAACCAACAGACGATCTTCTTACTCTCATTAACCTACGGTGCAGGGTCAAAGTATGAATATTACACACTTACGCCTGCTTAGGCAAATGGAACAAATCGGTTGATTCTTTTTACAGTTCATTTAGTCTATGGTGAGCTTCATGGGCACCATTAGTTCACTTGCGCTTCGTCGGAACCCCCCCCCCCCCCCTTTCCCAAAAGATTTTTTTATATACAGGGTGTTACAAAAAGGTACGGCCAAACTTTCAGGAAACATTCCTCACACACAAATAAAGAAAATATGTTATGTGGACAAGTGTCCGGAAACGCTTAATTTGCATGTTGCAGTTCATTTTAGTTTCGTCAGTATGTACTGTACTTCCTCGATTCACCGCCAGTTGGCCCAATTGAAGGAAGGTAATGTTGACTTCGGTGCTTGTGTTGACATGCGACTCATTGCTCTACAGTACTAGCATCAAGCACATCAGTACGTAGCATCAACAGGTTAGTGTTCATCACGAACGTGGTTTTGCAGTCAGTGCAATGTTTACAAATGCGGAGTTGGCAGATGCCCATTTGATGTGTGGATTAGCACGGGGCAATAGCCGTGGCGCGGTACGTTTGTATCGAGACATATTTCCAGAACGAAGGTGCCCCGACAGGAAGACGTTCGAAGCAATTGATCGGCGTCTTAGGGAGCACGGAACATTTCAGCCTATGACTCGCGACTGGGGAAGACCTAGAACGACGAGGACACCTGCAATGGACGAGGCAATTCTTCGTGCAGTTGATGATAACCCTAATGTCAGCGTCAGACTAATTGCTGCTGTACAAGGTAACGTTGACCACGTCACTGTATGGAGAGTGCTACGGGAGAACCAGTTGTTTCCGTACCATGTACAGCGTGTGCAGGCACTATCAGCAACTGATTGGCCTCCATGGGTACACTTTTGCGAATGGTTCATCCAACAATGTGTCACTCCTCATTTCAGTGCAAATGTTCTCTTTACGGATGAGGCTTCATTCCAACGTGATCAAATTGTAAATTTTCACAATCAACATGTGTGGGCTGACTCCGCACTCAATTGTCCAATCACGTCATCAACATAGATTTTCTGTGAACGTTTGGGCAGGCATTGTTGGTGATGTCTCCATTGGGCCCCATGTTCTTCCACCTACGCTCAATGGAGCACGTTATCATGATTTCATACGGGATACTCTACCTGTGCTGCTAGAACATGTGCCTTTACAAGTACGACACAACATGTGGCTCATGCACGATGGAGATCCTGCACATTTCAGTCGAAGTGTTCGTACGCTTCTCAACAACAGATTCGGTGACCGATGGATTGGTAGAGGCGGACCAATCCCATGGCCTCCACGCTCTCCTGACCTCAACCCTCTTGACTTTCATTTGTGGGGGCATTTTAAAGCTCTTGTCTACGCAACCCCGGTACCAAATGTAGAGAATCTTCGTGCTCGTATTGTGGACGGCTGTGATACAATACACCATTCTCCAGGGCTGCATCAGCGCATCAGGGATTCCATGCGACGGAGGGTGGATGCATGTATCCTCGGTAACGGAGGACATTTTGAACATTTCCCGTAACAAAGTGTTTGAAGTCACGCTGGTACGTTCTGTTGCTGTGTGTTTCCATTCCATGATTAATGTGATTTGAAGAGAAGTAATAAAATGAGCTCTAACATGGAATGTAAGCGTTTCCGGACACATGTCCACATAACATATTTTCTTTCTTTGTGTGTGAGGAATGTTTCCTGAAAGTTTGGCCGTACCTTTTTGTAACACCCTGTATTTTCGGCGCCACCAGCGGACCGCAACCCAGCCGAGGATTCCAAGTTGGCTACGCACAGCAAATGGCTGAATTTTCCACCATAGATCCTTAAGATGCCTACCTCGAACTACCTTGAAAATATTCTTCATATTGTAACTTACCTGTAACAAATAAAGCCTTTGTTCGTGAAAATGGACTCGATAAGCAACCTGAGCTCTCAGTAATCGGACTCTAACCTGCATAACACTGTGTGCGTATCGTATGAGTGTCAGTTCCACTGTCATTTAAGCCCTCAACAGATCGTTACATGAAAAACTTTAAACTAACATTTGGGTGAGCTACCTGACTGCGTATTTGAATATAAAAAACTACAGCAACAAATGAACCTGTAACCATGAATACCTAAGCTATCTGACTGCGTATTGGAATCAGAATTTACAAGTGATACAGAATCTAGCTTCTGCGACGGAATTTACTGGATTAGAGCACATGACATGTTGTGGCGTGTCAGTGTCTCTGTTTTGGCCGTAAGTTTTGCACTCACCTCTTTATATGACTGCAGGTTCGAGTACTCCATTGGGGATGAGTGTGTGTGTTGCCCTTAGCGTAAGTTAGTTTAAGATAGCTTCAGTTGTGCGTAATCTTCGGCACCGATGACGTCAGCAGTGTGTTCCCATAAGACCTTACCACAAATAAAAAGGAGTTTCCATGGATCCTGTTAAGTACTAAATAACTTGTAAGAAGGGATTTCATAAATTAAGTCTATTTAAAAACTCTATAAATCATCATGACCAACAATATTTTGACAAGCATTAATAAAGGCGAAATGCTTGACAGTGACCTTATAAGTATAAATAAGGACTGGGTTCCAGATTAACAAATTATTTCAGTTTCAAAGTTACATTAACATTTAATAACCATAGCTTATTTACGAATTAGATGTGGAGAACAATTATTATTATTTCGAGGTTAAGGAGCCTTCTTTACCAGACAAGCAAAACATGGGATTATTACAAACTCGGACTAACAACCACGAGCCTAACCCTGCAATTGCGCTTTACGCTGTGCTTGCGAATTTTACCTTGAATTGCATCTTCAAGCGTAGTTAAGCCACCCTCGCCCATATAAATGAAATCAGGCCTTGAGTGTGGTAAGAGTTGCCGTAACAGACTTGAGGGCAGCGTACCACGTCTTCTGTTTCCGAGCTGTCGACCAACACTACTGAAATTTTATTCTCGTAGACCGACCTTGACACACAACAATGCTTAGAATCGGGCTCCCATGTATCGACCTCAGATAATTGCCATCGATATCTAAGTGCTTCTTTATTTCCAATCTTACACAATCCAAAGAATAGCCTTAAGTTGGCTATATTGTGTTCGATACTCAATGTAATATTTAACCAATGTAATGGCGCTTTCGCCAACGTCCTTGCCACAGTGGTAACACCGGTTCCCGTCCGATCACCGAAGTTAAGCGCTGTCGGGCAGGAATAGCACTTGGATGGGTGACAATCCGGTCTGCCGAGCGCTGTTGGCAAGTGGGGTGCTCTCAGCCCTTGTGAGGCAAACTGAGGAGCTACTTGATTGAGAACTAGCGGCTCCGGTCTCAGAAACTGATATACGGCCGGAAGAGCGATGTGCTGACCACATGCCCTCCACATCCGCATCCGGTGACGCCTGTGGGCTGAGGATGACACGGTGGCCGGTCGATAGCGCTGGGTCCGTTAGGGCCTGTGGACGGAACTTCCTTTTCCAAAGGAGAGTTCTAGCACGCTCCTTACAATATCTTTATGCCTCTCCCAGATGCAGAGGTTCCGATAGAATAGAATGCGATTCGATGAACAAACCTTCGTAAGTATCCTTGCATATTAGAAACTAAAATTTACTATTTTGAGTGCTGGATAAATTAAATAGACTGATTGACGACGTGTATACTCGTGCCAAACCCGTGATTTAATGAAAGTGAGGGGTGTACCTGTGAATGAATGAATGATGGATTTGACTAAATTTTGCGAAAACATTTGAGCAAATCTGGACCAGTAGGATTAAAAAATTTTAAGTTGAGTGGTATTCCCATGACAAATTTGTAAATTTTATGAGTATTGCCGGCCGTGGTCGCCAAGCGGTTCTAGGCGCTTCAGTCCGTAACAGAGCGACTGCTACGGTCGCAGGTTCGAATCCTGCCTCGGGTATGGATGCGTGTGATGTACTTAGGTTAGGTAGTTTTAAGTAGTTCTAAGTTCTAAAGGACTGATAAACTTAGATGTTAAGTCCCGTAGTGCTCAGAGCCATTTGAACCATTTTTATGAGTATTATTCGTTTTCAAAATCATTCCCGTTGACGCCAAAAATTGTAAATTGACGGGTAGTTTATAAAGCGACGTAGCACGGAGCAATGCTGTAAAGTGTCCGTATTATCTTCAGAAGGGTTCTGGGAATCACATGTTGAGGTACAGAAGCACAGGAAAAATTTTTATGGACATAAAAATGGTTCAAATGGCTGTGAGCACTATGAGACTCAACATCTGAGGTCATCAGTCGCCTAGAACTTAGAACTACTTAAACCTAACTAACCTAAGGACATCACAAACATCCATGCCCGAGGCAGGATTCGAACCTGCGACCATTGCGGTCGCGCGGTTCCAGACTTTAGCGCCTAGAACCGCTCGGCCACCCCGGCCGGCTTTATGGACATTAAATCCTGTCTGATTTATAAAAATAGTTTTGCGTTATTTCAGTTTCACATAAGTAAGCTATCGAAATTTTACTGATCCATAAACTTCTTTTCATATGAGTGACATGCCCATCTGCGGCAAGGAAAAGATGGGAACCAGAGGAAAAATGGTCTTATCAGAGCATAAAATGGTAAATATGCTCCTGTTTAAAAACTCTGACTGTAAAGATGGGTAGAAGCTGCCTAATTCTGTCTTCCTCAGTACTTTTAAAAATCTTCGCAAAAATTTTGTTATTCCAATTTGTTTGCGTTTTTTCTATGCCGAGAGAGAAGGAGTCAGTGGCAGTGGAAAAGAGAAGGAAAAATAATAAATACTGGACGATAGTTGACTGTGATTGTAGGCCGGCCGAAGTGGCCGTGGGGTTAAAGGCGCTGCAGTCTGGAACCGCAAGACCGCTACGGTCGCAGGTTCGCATCCTGCCTCGGGCATGGATGTTTGTGATGTCCTTAGGTTAGTTAGGTTTAACTAGTTCTAAGTTCTAGGGGACTAATGACCTCAGCAGTTGAGTCCCACAGTGCTCAGAGCCATTTGAACCATTTTGTGATTGTAGTATAGAAAGAATGAAGGAGACAATGACAGTGTGAGAGAAAGCAAGGGACATAGTGGCAGTGGAACACGGTTGACACAACCAGAAATGTCTTAGGAAAAGAGTGAAGCAGACAGTGTCAATGGCAAAGGAACATAGAGACGGAGAAAAAGGAAATGGGTGAAAGCCAGTGACAATGAGAGAGTCTATGGCAATGACAACGAGGAGGAGAGAGAGATAGTGACATTGAGAAGAGACAGCAGCAATTGATAGGAATTAATGAGATAGTAACAATAACAGAGAGCAAGGGGCAGAAGACGACAGTGAGAGGATACAGTAGAAGTAGGGCAGGCCAAAAGGGACTCTCTCTGTGTGACAGGAGACAATTAGAGAGAGTACTGTATCAAATTAGACGTGCATTAAAAGTCGTTGTTCGGCTACACACATGTGCTACGTCACATGAGTTACAGAGAAGAAATACGAAGGGCTTTAATGTAATCAAGTTGTAATTGTTGCCCAAGCAATTTTGTATATATGTTGTAGATATCATATCGACAAAGGGCTTCAAAACCAATCAACTGCCAGCCGTTGTGGCCGAGCGGTTCTAGGTGCTTCAGCCCAGAACTGCGCTGCTCCTACGGTCGCAGGTGCGAATCCTCCCTCGGGCATGGATGTGTGTGATGTCCTTAGGTTAGTTAGGTTAAAGTAGTTCTAAGTCTAGGGGACTGATGACCTCAGATGTTTAGTCCCATAGAGCTTAGAGCCATTTGAACCATTTGAACCAATCAACTGTGCAGCAAAGCAGAGATTGACAGCAGAGACGGCGGCGTTCAGAGGTAGTCCACCATGGCAGATATTTTGTATGTATGTGACGCTGCGAGAGCTGTTTCCTACAATGTGAACATTATTGTGAAGTCATTCCGGGCGGGAAGGAGTGCCGGTCCCCGTCACGAATCCGCCTGGTGGATTAGTGTCGAGGTCCAGCGTGCCGGCCAGTCTGTGGATGGTTTTTAAGGCGGTTTTCCATCTGCCTCGGCAAATGCGCGCTGGTTCCCCTTATTCCGCCTCAGTTACGCTATGTCGGCGTTTGCTGCGCAAACACTTTCTCGACGTACGCGTACACCATAATTACTCCACCACGCAAACATATGGGTTGCACTCGTCTGGTGTGAGACGTTTACGGGGAGGGGGGGGGGGGGCACTGGGGGCCGAACCGGAAATAATCCTGGGTTCGGTGTGGGGCGGCGGTTGGGTGAGTGGTCCCCGGTTCCGTATAATACAAAATAATTGTGAATTCAAAGAATCGTTGCTTTCTGTCTGTGATATGGTTCCTGAAGGTCTTGTCATTGTCAGTCAGTTAGTAGAATCCCCGTTTTGGCATACGATGCAGCAGATCGTCCAACGGGACATAATATTGGTAACAGTTTTCCTGAATCGGTAAGTCTAACAACTGAGAGTGGCCGCAACTAGCTCGTCCCGAAATTTGTACGGCTTAGGAAATTTAGTAGTGTTCCTAATCGTTAGGTTCCGCGTGCTAGAATTTTATTAATTAAGCAGCGAATACAGTTACGTGGATTAGAGGGATGGCCTATTAGAGTTAGGATCTGTTGTAGTAAGGCTGGACAATGCCAGTGGAAGTTAGTTTATTTGGACTTTACGGGTTCTACAGTTCCGTGAAATGGTGTTAGCGAATCCGCTAGCCGACTCTGAGGTGATCGAGTTTGTGCTTATTTGGTGGTTGTTAGTTGTAGGATTATTGTGGTTTCCAAGCGGAAGTCTCGATGCAATGTATAATTTGTTTGGAAGTCGCTAACGACTGATCGATTGCGAACTGTGTCTTATTTTGCTACTGCAAACAAAGTGTTACGTGAAGTTTACCGCCCACCAAAACGTATAAAGAATAGGAATTGAAGGTCATGAATGTTGGAACCATATTACGTGACACTGTGTAACAATTCGAAGACTACTGAAGCGATCTGTGACTAGTAGCTTTCGGAATTTGGTTGAAGTAGTGGGCCGCGTCAACGCCTGAAGTGGTTGAGGTTTCAGCTACCATTCAACTACAGTATTTAAATTGGCGGTGACACATAGGTATTTTTCTGTTATTCCGTTCGAGAGGACATAGTTTTCTTGTTGTCGCGCGATCAGCCGTGTCTTCAGAAAGTGTGTTGAGAATTGGATTTTACCTATAAATCATAAAAGAAGTGAGCAGAGACTAGCTAAAAAAGGTAAAACTTAAAAATTCGTTTACTAGTTCCGTAGCGTGATTGTGTTAACGTGTGGTGTGAGAGGCAACAAAATTTTAAATAGTGTGGCTATTTGTGGTGTTATTTTGAAAGTTCTTTATTTAATAAAATGACAAAGTCACACGAACAGTTTCTGATGATTTGAAAGAGGTTTGCATGTGAGAGACTGTTCGCGAGTGCGTCTGACGTATAACAGTATTTTGAACCAAAAGTATTTGTTATTCTTTGTGTTACGTCATGCAAATTCGCGTTAATTGAAAAGACAGAACTCGATAGTTATTAACACGGGTCATATTTACTAGGAAGTAACTCCAAAGTGGAGATAAAAAGAATAAAGTTAACTAAAATGATCGTTAATATTCTAGTAATAAGATTTCTAGATCAGAGATGCTATCTGCGTAAGAGGGACATCTGATTGAGAAATTTTATTTTATCTTTGAATCAACTGAAGGAAAGATGTATTTTTACACTAAATAATACGACTTGAGAAGTAATTACATACAAAGGATACTAAAGCAATTTAATCAGAGTTATTTTAATAAAGGCGTCAATAATTCTGCAGTCATTAATAGTAGATGAGAATAAACCGACGATCTCCTAACATGTTTTTTGGAATAATTAAGCTGAATTTAATTTCGCCGTATTATCGTAGTGTGAAGGTACGACTTTGCATTAATTTAAAAATGGCTCTGAGCACTATGGGACTTAACTTCTGAGGTCATCAGTCCCCTAGAACTTAGAACTACTTAAACCTAACTAACCTAAGGACATCACACACATCCATGCCCAAGGCAGGATTCGAACCTGCGACCGTAGCGGTCGCGCAGTTCCAGACTGTAGCGCCTAGAACCGCTCGGCCACCCCGGCCTGCTTTGCACTAATTACAGTGGTTTTTTATAATAGAATTGCCATTAAAGCAGTAGTTTTGATAATTCGTTACGTAACTGAAGCTGTTACGTATACGTTGTGTGAAGCTTGAAAGCGATAAGACTGGTATCTTATGTTTACACGTAAACCGGGGGTGTTACGTGGTGTTATTGACTCTTCAACTCACTGTCAATCGCTAGAGTCTATCCGAGTTCATTAATAATAGTTAAGGTCATCTCAGCTGAACTAATCTTAGAACGGTTGACATTTTGCTACGTACTGGACACTGTGAAAGTGGTTGGATGCGGCTGTGCTTCACAAATAAAAATTATTTGGTTTTGCTGGGTATATGTATGTCAAATAAAAGTGCAACGAGTGTCACTCTTGTAATCTGCAACTCGTAGTGGATGGATGTGAGCGGTTTTTAGCGATGGACTTTTGTGTGTGTGTGTGTGTGTGTGTGTGTGTGTGTGTGTGAGAGAGAGAGAGAGAGAGAGAGAGAGAGAGAGTTACAATCAGGGGATCTTGCATGTTAAATTGAGCACAAATATGCAGCTGGTACCCACTTTTCAGTCAGTCTGTTAAATAGGAGCATATCCACATTTTTGTGCTCCGACAGGCACATTTTTCCCCTGGTAATCTCGTGCTGGAAAGTGTTTTCTTTACGTTACAGTTGCACTCCTTATACGGTGGAGCCAGATCATTGTTCCTAACTAACGTTTAAAGAAAGGTCAGCTTCATTGATATGAATGAGTGTATTTAATCCAAACTGCGTCAATGGTAAACATCGCTCTTCGAATGTTTTCCGTAAATGTTTGGCATGTAATATTCATGCGCGCTGACACTTTTCGACAGAGGAATCATACGAGCTTTGAGTGATTGCTGTAGAAAAATATCGGATATCACTCACAAAGAAGAGTGAAATTTTGGTCATATGTGAAGGATGTGTGTGGTCACAAAATTTGTGTGCGCACACGTGGATGAGAAAGGAAATGAATTTGAGGGTACCAAAACAAAGGCAGAAATGTTGAACTGGGCATTCAACTATTCCTTTACAAAGGAGAGCCCAGGATTACTGTCCCAATTTAATACCCTCCATGGTAATGATGATGATTTAAATATTAGTGTCAGTGGTGTTGCGAAACAGCTAAAATTGCTAGAATTGTACACGACGCAGCAAACGAAGAAATCACTATCAGATGCTACACAAAATCTGCTGCTCTCTTTTAACCATATTACAGACTAGATCCTTCGAACAAAAAACAGTGGCCAGTAGTTGAAAGATAGCATAGGCCACGACCGTCTGCAAGAGAAATGTAACCACCATCCAGTATCATTGACACCCGTCTTTTGTTGAATCTTAGAATATATTCTGAGCACAAACGTTGTGAGGATTCTCGAAAACAATGACCTCCGCCACGCTAGGCAACACGGTTTCTGAAAGCATCGATCATGCGAGACCGAACTCGCACTTTTTTCCCACGACATTCCGAAATCCATACATGAAAGCGATCAGTGTTTCTTAACTTCCAAGGATGCGGCTTAGCGCCAAACCAACATTTGCTTATGATGGTAGGATCGCATGTGCTATTCAGCAAAATTTATGACTGGACTGAGGATTTCTTAGTAGGTAGGACACAGCACGTTATTTGAACGGCGACTGATCGACAGATGTCGATCTTCAGTCAGCCCGCAAGGGAATGTGTTGGTACCCTTGCTGTTCATCTCTACTACCGTAAAAAGACAATCCGTTGTTTAACGTTGTTACGAAATGTCTCGAAAAGTACTTGACCGGTTTACTTCAAATTTTACCCGATACTCTAACGAACATTCGAACGGACATAAGTTTTAATAGCCTTTAAATAAATGTATATGCAATGCTCGTATATAAAGGGAAAATGTTGCTACCAAAAATCTCGAAAAGTTCTACACCGATTTACTTCATATTTTTACACGATACTGTAGTAGAAATTCAGAGACTGACTTCAAGTTTTTACACTACACTATAATGAACATTCTGGCGAACAGAGACTATATATTTTAATGTATATAATATACAAATATATGTTAAATACAGAAAGGTGAAACGATGTAAGACAAATATCTTGAAAAATTATTAAATGATTTACTTCACATTCTTATAAGGTACTCTAATAATTATTCGGGCGGGCATCAGTTATATATGTATATATTTTTTAATGTTGTTGTGCATGTTTTCTATTAAAACCGACTACGAGGAAGAAAATGTGCGGTATCAGTCTCATTCACACAATCGGTTTCAACTATGAAAGGATGATACATAAGCCATTAGACAAATTGTTTCTTCCGAATATATTCTTTCCCCTTATAGTCGTATATATGACAGTGTACTGTTTAGTTTTCTTTGTTGTCGTCGTTTTTATTGAAAACGAGTAAGCTGTATATATGGATTATCATCTTATGATTAGAATACTACTTAGAAATCTGAATCGCCTGAAGCTTCGTGATCCCAGCCATTCACCGATTAAAAGACACAAAACACAGGGTGTTTCAAAAATAAAATACGTATTATAAAGTATTATTTTGTCTACACTATCGATCGCTCGGCCTCGGCTCGGCTATTGGAGAAAGGAATACATAGTCTAGTTTATATTAATATCCTCTAGATGTCAGTTGTCTTCTGTTTTGCTTGGTAACCGCCATGTGTTTAAAATGTCTACTCCGCAGCAGAAATCATTTTGTGTCCTCGAGTTTGCGAAGTGCAATTCCGTGATTACAGTGCAAAGACGTTTCAGGTTGAGGTACAAAATTGATCCTCCGAGTAGATGGAACATACGCAGATGGCATCGACAGTTTCTAGATAAAGGATGTGTATGTAAAGGAAAGAGTCCTGGCCCCCCTCGAGTTCCTGAAGAAAACTTAACATGTCTCAGTTGGGCTCCACGGATTTTTGACACCCTCTGACTTCTTCCTGTGGAGTTTAGTTAAAGACAACGTTTACGTACCACCACTCCCACAGAACCTGGAAGAGTTGAAGAACCGGAACCGCACTGCCATAACATCAATGACGAAGGACATGCTTGCCCGAGTATGGGAGGAATTTGAGTGTCGATGTGGTATTGTTCGTGTGGCTGACGGAGGACATATTGAAAATCTGTAATCTGAATTTGAGAGGTTCATAAATATGTGTGTAAAGTTTCATATTCGTATGTCTTACAGTTTAATAAATATATGCATTCGAAATACGTATATTCTTTTTGAAACACCCTGTACTGTCACTGGAGCTACTATCCTCACAAATCCAACAGCTGGACAGTTGCTATCACACCTCATGCAGCAACTGTCGCAACCTATTACCCCCGGTTCATTTTAATTGAATTACCCATCAAGGCGTACGCCCGGCTAGCCGCACGGTCTAACGCGCTGCATCCCGAGCTGGAAGGCGTTCCGGTCTCCGGCACGAATCCGCCCGACGGATTAGTGTCGAGGTCCGGTGTGCCGGCCAGCCTGTTGATGGTTTTTAAGGCGGTTTTACATCCGCCTCGGCGAATGCGAGCTGGTACCCCATATTCCGCCTCAGTTACACTATGTCGGCGATTGCTGTGCAAATGCTGTCTCAACGTACTCGTACACCATAATTACTGTACCTCGCAAACGTTTGGGGTTGCACTCATCTGGCATGAGACCCACCCGTGGGGGGGGGGGGGGGGGGGGGTACTCCACAATAACCTTGGATTCGGTGTGGGGCGGCGGTGGGATGGATGGACTGCAGTGGTCTGTTGTTGAGATGTGGACCACTGTGGGCTACTACTGCGGGACTAAGCTTCTCCGTCGTTTCTAGGTCCCCAGTTCAATACACAATACAAACACGCACCCGTCAAGGTATCGTTTGCAATAACAATAAAGAAGGCTCAGAGAGGAAAAGGCGGTGAGGAGAGGTCCACGTGAACAGAGAGGGAGTAGGAATGGACAGTAAAGGGTGGGAGGAGGAGATGGGCAGACAGAAAGGGGGGGGGGGTGAGTTTAGGATGTATATCCAATTTGCATACATGTTTAGCAACAGCCAAGCATTGCAGGGTTCGCTAGTATTGTATAATAATAAATAGTATGTGCTTTCCAACTGAAAAACGGAGACGCCGTTCGAAAATTAAAGGTGGCCTGGTTGAACAGAAACACTGCAATACTTGTCAGTATACCGTGATCTATACGCATTTTTCGGCGAAAAGGGCAGTGGCTTGTCGCGTTGACACTACTGGTTAGCAGAGAACGCGAAAAGAGAGCAACGGGCTGGAGGCGAACGAGTACGCAGCTTGTAAAAGAGTTGGAAGTCAGAAATATGCGGATTCAAAGTGGAAGATGTATAATCGTTCTATTGAGAAGTGTTATTAATTAAGATTAACAGTCTTTTGCTTTTCTGAGTGAATGGATTTGGATTAGTGAACATCATCAATGTGAATGACTGAGATTTATGAGTGGTGCTGATGATTCTGTGGTGTATGGGAAGGTGCGACGGAGTGTAACTGTAGGAGGATACAAGGCGACTTAGACAAAACTTCTAGTTGGTGTGACGAATGGCAGCTAGTTCCTAAGGTGGAAAAATGTAAGTTAATGGGGATGGGTGCGGAAAAAAATACGTAATCTTCGAATATAGTTTTAGTAATGTCCTGCGTGACATTCACGCCATTTAAATATTTGGGCTTAACGTTGCAAAGCCGTATAAAATGGAACGAGTTTGGGAGGATTGCGGTAGGGAAGGCGATTGATCGACTTCGGTTTATTGGGAGAATTTGGGGAAAGTTTGGTTCATCTGTAAGGCAGACCCATATAGCCTCTTCAGTCCCTATGTCGCATCATGTCCGCTAAACGAAATTTTTTTTTCTATCTACATCTACATCTACATGACTACTCTGCAATTCACATTTAAGTGCTTGGCAGAGGGTTCATCGAAGCACAATCATACAATCCTGGAAATTGAAATAAGAACACCGTGAATTCATTGTCCCAGGAAGGGGAAACTTTATTGACACATTCCTGGGGTCAGATACATCACATGATCACACTGACAGAACCACAGGCACATAGACACAGGCAACAGAGCATGCACAATGTCGGCACTAGTACAGTGTATATCCACCTTTCGCAGCAATGCAGGCTGCTATTCTCCCATGGAGACGATCGTAGAGATGCTGGATGTAGTCCTGTGGAACGGCTTGCCATGCCATTTCCACCTGGCGCCTCAGTTGGACCAGCGTTCGTGCTGGACGTGCAGACCGCGTGAGACGACGCTTCATCCAGTCCCAAACATGCTCAATGGGGGACAGATCCGGAGATCTTGCTGGCCAGGGTAGTTGACTTACACCTTCTAGAGCACGTTGGGTGGCACGGGATACATGCGGACGTGCATTGTCCTGTTGGAACAGCAAGTTCCCTTGCCGGTCTAGGAATGGTAGAACGATGGGTTCGATGACGGTTTGGATGTACCGTGCACAATTCAGTGTCCCCTCGACGATCACCAGTGGTGTACGGCCAGTGTAGGAGATCGCTCCCCACACCATGATGCCGGGTGTTGGCCCTGTGTGCCTCGGTCGTATGCAGTCCAGATTGTGGCGCTCACCTGCACGGCGCCAAACACGCATACGACCATCATTGGCACCAAGGCAGAAGCGACTCTCATCGCTGAAGACGACACGTCTCCATTCGTCCCTCCATTCACGCCTGTCGCGACACCACTGGAGGCGGGCTGCACGATGTTGGGGCGTGAGCGGAAGACGGCCTAACGGTGTGCGGGACCGTAGCCCAGCTTCATGGAGACGGTTGCGAATGGTCCTCGCCGATACCCCAGGAGCAACAGTGTCCCTAATTTGCTGGGAAGTGGCGGTGCGGTCCCCTACGGCACTGCGTAGGATCCTACGGTCTTGGCGTGCATCCGTGCGTCGCTGCGGTCCGGTCCCAGGACGACGGGCACGTGCACCTTCCGCCGACCACTGGCGACAACATCGATGTACTATGGAGACCTCACGCCCCACGTGTTGAGCAATTCGGCGGTACTTCCACCCGGCCTCCCGCATGCCCACTATACGCCCTCGCTCAAAGTCCGTCAACTGCACATACGGTTCACGTCCACGCTGTCGCGGCATGCTACCAGTGTTAAAGACTGCGATGGAGCTCCGTATGCCACGGCAAACTGGCTGACACTGACGGCGGCGGTGCACAAATGCTGCGCAGCTAGCGCCATTCGACGGCCAACACCGCGGTTCCTGGTGTGTCCGCTGTGCCGTGCGTGTGATCATTGCTTGTACAGCCCTCTCGCAGTGTCCGGAGCAAGTATGGTGGGTCTGACACACCGGTGTCAATGTGTTCTTTTTTCCATTTCCAGGAGTGTACTATCTCTCTACCATTCCACTCCCGAACAGCACGCAGGAAAAACGAACACCTAAACCTTTCTGTTCGAGCTCTGATTTCTCTTATTTTATTTTGATGATCATTCCTACCTATGTAGGTTGGGCTCAACAAAATATTTTCGCATTCGGAAGAGAAAGTTGGTGACTGAAATTTCGTAAATAGATCTCGCCGCGATGAAAAACGTCTTTGCTTTAATGACTTCCATCCCAACTCGCGTATCATATCTGCCACACTCTCTCCCCTATTACGTGATAATACAAAACGAGCTGCCATTTTTTTGCACCCTTTCGATGTCCTCCGTCAATCCCACCTGGTAAGGATCCCACACCGTGCAGCAATATTCTAACAGAGGACGAACGAGTGTAGTGTAAGCTGTCTCTTTAGTGGACTTGTTGCATCTTCTAAATGTCCTGCCAATGAAACTTGGCTCGCCTTCCCCACAATGTTATCTATGTGCTCTTTCCAACTGAAGTTGTTCGTAATTTTAACACCCAGGTACTTAGTTGAATTGACAGCCTTGAGAATTGTACTATTTATCGAGTGATCGAGTTCCAACGGATTTCTTTTGGAACTCATATGGATCACCTCACACTTTTCGTTATTTAGCGTCAACTGCCACCTGCCACACCATACAGCAATCTTTTCTAAATCGCTTTGCAACTGATGCTGGTCTTCGGATGACCTTACTAGACGGTAAATTACAGCATCATCTGCGAACAACCTAAGAGAACTGCTCAGACTGTCACCCAGGTCATTTATGTAGATCAGGAACAGCAGAGGTCCCAGGACGCTTCCCTGGGGAACACATGATATCACTTCAGTTTTACTCGATGATTTGCCGTCTATTACTACGAACTGCGACCTTCCTGACAGAAAATCACGAATCCAGTCGCACAACTGAGACGATACTCCATAGGCCCGCAGCTTGATTAGAAGTCGCTTGTGAGGAACGGTGTCAGAAGCTTTCCGGAAATCTCGAAATACGGAATCAACTTGAGATCCCCTGTCGATAGCGGCCATTACTTCGTGCGAATAAAGAGCCTCGTTATATTGCATATATATCGACGGAGAAAATACGGACGTACCGGCTTAAAAAATATCGCCTGGACGTTGTAAATATACTGCCGGTTTTAAAGTTGTGTATTTAAGTATTGATTTATTGTTAGATATTCTGTACATCAACAAGCCAGCACCGTGCTTATCCCCTTAGAGCAAGAACTGAAAGGGAAAGCGATGCACGTTCACGAATGGTGACAACAACTTTGTTAACAATGGTAATGGGGGAAGGGCCACAATAAAAGGTATCCTTTGGTTCCGTCGTTCGGTTTCGTCACATATCGGATTTGTCCGGAGCACTTAATGTCTACTTCCGTTTTCTCATTTCTGCAAACGCCAGCGATCTATCAGCTACAGTGTCAAAATGGCGTGCTGAAGTTAAACGTTGCTGTTTCTGATGGTAGCGTCAAGCTCCGATTACGTCAGCATTTCCTCCGTACACCTCAGACAAAGAATTGAGCAACTATCCAAAGAAAGATTAAATTTTTAAATAACGTAATTTCAATAGCACGTGATCTTAAAAGATGTTGTTGTTGTGGTCTTCAGTCCAGAGACTGGTTTCATTCAGCTCTCCATGCTGTTATATTTGAGGATTCAAGTTCAATTTTAGATAAAAACATTGCGTTGAAGTTCGTGTGGCGTTACCTCGTTTAATTTTCAAGTTATTCCCGAAAAATTGATATTTGAACTAAAAAGTGTTGGATTAACTGATCTTTATAATTAAATGCAGTTCTGAAATGACAGCACTATATTCAACAGGTATAATGGGAAAGGTGCACTAAATTCCAAGATGATAGTGCAGACTGATAAAGATACAGAGGTACAAAACAGACAGTTCAGAGGTCACAATCTACCCTCAGATCCGTTAGAAAAATTCTGAAAGTTAAACGTAACAGTTTTCAAACAGAGAACATAGTTTTCCTCTGAAAAAAAATTGGGAAAGTTATTAGCCTTCAACCAACAACAATATCAACGATTTTGTGGTCAACAAGGGTGCTATGTGGGCGCTGGTGCAGACGCTGGAGGCTCTGTAACTGCAGGTGTTCCGTTTGCCGCTCACACCGAGAGTACACACTGATCAGGCAGAACATTATGAACACCGACCTACTACCGATATAAACCCGTCCAGGCAGTAGCAGCGTCACCTGGCGAGAAGTGACTGCTAGTCATGTGCTTTTACGCACAGTGCATGTAGTATCCATGTGTAGAACGGGTCAGGCACGTGATCAATCTCAGTTTGATGTAAGGCAGACTGTGATGGCCCGGAGGCTCGGATCAATCATTTTGCAAGTTGCGCGACCTTTCGATTGGTTCAAATCGCTGTAAGCACTATGGGACTTTGAGGTCATCAGTGCCCTAGACTTAGAACTACTTAAACCTAACTAACCTAAGGACATCTCACGTATCCATGCCCGAGGCAGGATTCGAACCTGCGACCATAGCAGCAGCGCGGTTCCAGACTGAAGCACCTAGAACCGCTCGGCCACAGCGGCCGGCCGACCTGTCGGGTGTCCGGAAAGTGCTGTGGTGAGTGTCTTCAACACGTGGTAAAATCGAGGTGAAACCTCGTCCAGACATCGTAGGGTTAGGCAGCCACCCCTCAATACAGATGTCGGATTTCGTAGGCTGGGCAGACTATTAAAATAAACCAGGCGGCGAAATGTGGCGGAACTAACATCAGACTCTAATACTGGGCAGACTAACATCAGACCTTAATAATGGGCGGAGTACAAGTGTGTATGAACACACAATGTACCAAACACTTCTAACGATGAGCTTTTGCAGCCAACGTTCCATGCATGTCCCAATGGTAACACGACAGCATCAGCAACTACGACTGAAATGGGCACGTGACCATCGGCACTGGACTTTGGCGCAGTGCCAAAGCGTTGCATCGTCTTATGAATCCCGATATCTTCTTCATCACGTCGATCAAGTTAATTTAAGTTACATTAAGTAGTGTGTAGGCGTAGGGACCTATGACCTCAGCAGTTGGCCCCACAGGAGCTCACGACAAATTCCCAAGCAAGGTGGCGACGGCTCCATTATGCTCTGTAGAACATCCACGGGTTCAGTGGAGCTCGTGCATCGTATCACGATGGCCAAGGAGTATCCTATAATCGTACCAGACCGCGTACATGACGATCCAGTAGTAGCATTTTTCAACACGATATTGCGTCTTGTCATAAGACCAGGAGCATGACGGAGTGGTTCGAGGGACACAGTGACGAGTTCAAATTGATGAGCTGCCCCCCCTCCCTCTACTCGCCAAGAATAGCTCCAATGCTGATGATTTAGCTAAATACAAGGAATACTGTAAAACATTAAAAAAAGTAATTCAGACGTCTAAACAAATGCACTACGAGAAGAAGATAGCAATGTCAGGGAACAAAATAAAAACAATATGGGATATAGTGAAAGAGCAGACTGGTAGAACCAGAAAGGAACAGGAGCAAATAGCACTAAGGGTAGACGACACATTAGTAACTGATGGGCATAGTGTGGCAAATCTATTTAACAAGTACTTTATATCTGTTACTGATAGAATGGGACTTTCAGGATCAGTAAATAATGCCCTTGATTATCTGAAACTAGCCTTCACAAATAGCTTCAAGTACATGAATATATCACTCACTTCACCAAAAGAAATAACGTCCATAATAAAATCTTTAAAAGCAAAGCATTCTAGTGGGTACAATGAAATATCAACAAAGTTAATTAAGGCATGTTCTTGTGAGTTTAGCACAATTCTAAGTTACTTGTGTAACCAGTCAATTATAACTGGGACATTTCAAATGGTTCAAATGGCTCTGAGCACTATGGGACTCAACTGCTGTGGTCATCAGTCCCCTACAACTTAGAACTACTTAAACCTAACTAACCTAAAGACATCACACACAGCCATGCCCGAGGCAGGATTCGAACCTGCGACTGTAGCAGTCGCACGGTTCCGAACTGCGCGCCTAGAACCGCGAGACCACCGCGGCCGGCTGGGACATTTCCTGACTGGCTAAAATATGCAGATGTTAAGCCTCTATTCAAGAAAGGGGACAAAGAGATACCATCAAACTACAGGCCGATTTCACTTTTGCCAGCATTCTCAAAAATTTTAGAAAAAGTAATGTACAGGCAGCTGCTCAACCATCTGACCACAAATAACATATTATCAAGAACACAGTTTGGATTTCTGAAGGGTTCTGATATCGAGAAGGCTATTTACACCTACAGTGAAAATGTACTTATTTCATTAAATAACAAATTACAAGCAGCAGGTATTTTCTGTGATTTGTCAAAGGCATTTGATTGTGTGAACCACAACATCCTTTTAAGTAAATTAGAATTCTATGGTGTCACGGGCAGTGCTGCAAAATGGTTCAAGTCATACCTCACTAACAGGAAACAAAGGGTGTCAGTGCAAGGGACTAGTGAATTAAGTCATCAGTCATCATCAGAATGGGAAGAAATTACATGTGGTGTCCCACAGGGATCCATCTTAGGGCCATTGCTTTTTCTTGTGTACATTAATGATCTCTCATCAGTTACACTGCCAGAAGCAGAGTTCGTTTTGTTTGCAGATGACGCAAGTATTGCAATAAATAGTATGTCAAGTGTAGTTCTAGAAAGATCTGCTAATGATATTTTCATGGATATTAATAAATGGTTTAAAGCCAACCCACTGACATTAAACTTCGAAAAGACTCACTATATGCAATTCAGAACCTGCAAGAAGTTTCCCCCAGCATATGCATAAAATACAAAGAAGAGCAGATAGAAGAGGTTGACAGTCTTAAATTCCTGGGATTACAACTTGATAATAAATTCAATTGGGAAGAGCACACCACAGAACTGCAGAAACGCCTTAGCAAATCTGTACTTGCAATTCGAGAGTTAGCAGACATAGGCGACATAAAAATGAAAAAGCTTGCATACTTTGCCTACTTTCATTCCATGATGTCATATGGTATAATATTTTGGGGTAACTCTTCAAGTCAAACAAAAGTTTTCAGAGTCCAAAAGCGTGTAATACGTATTATTTGTGGAGTAAATTCGCGGACGTCCTGTAGAAACTTCTTCAAAGAACTGGGTATACTAACTACTGCCTCTCAGTATATTTACTCATTAATGAAATTTGTTATAAATAATATATCTCTTTTTCCAACAAACAGCTCAGTTCATATACACAATACTAGGAACAAAAATGATCTGCACAAGGACTTAAAAGCACTTACTTTAGTTCAAAAAGGGGTCCACTACTGAGGAACACTCATCTTCAATAATTTGCCAGTAAACATAAAAAATGTAGTTACAAATGAAGATCAGTTTAATAGGAGCCTGAAAGACTTACTAGTGGCCAACTCCTTCTACTCCATTGACGAATTTTTTAATAGAAACAAATGATGTAATGTATATATTCATACTATTAGTATTGTTATTTCAGCTTTAAAAATTTTTTTTAATAGAAACAAATGATGTAATGTATATATTCATACTATTAGTATTGTTATTTCAGCTTAAAAATTTTTTAATAGAAACAAATGATGTAATGTATATATTCATACTATTAGTATTGTTATTTCAGCTTAAAAAAATTGACATGTTCCACATCCACGAGGATCTCGTCAGCACGGATCTATGGAACGAAAACTAATCTAATCTAAGGAGCATGACGGAGTGGTTCGAGGGACACAGTGACGAGTTCAAATTGATGAGCTGCCCCCCCCCCCTCCCTCTACTCACCAGAGCTGAATCCGATCGAACACATCTTGGATGTGATTGAACGTGGCGTCAGAGATAATCATGCCGTTCCCCGGAATTTACGGGAATTAGGTGACATGTGTGCGGATGTGGAGCCATTCCCTCCAGTGACTTAAAAAGCCTCATTGCTTCCATGGCACGACGCGTCATCGCTATTATCCCTGCCAGAGGTGGAAGGTTGACAAGGTTGACATACCGACTATTATGTAGGTGGTTATAATGTTCTGACTGGTTGTTTATAAAGCCTGACGGAGTGGCCAAGAAAAAAAAAAAAAACGCTCGATCATCTTCAGTCACATTAGATGTTCCTTGGTAGTCTTCATAATGCGCCGTAATTCTAACTGCATCGCGCGCACTAAATCTCTGATCCCGCTAAAGACGACTGACTCGAATGCTTTCCGATCGAATTAGATAACTGCGCAGATTTTGTGCAAATGTGTAAAAGTGAACTTCTACGGATTAACAGTTTACTGGGTAGCCTGTCTTTCAGTTCCTATGTTTTGCCTTGTGTGTCACTAGTAGTGAGTGGCAAGTGACGTAGTTTATTCACCACTTTTAAGGCGAACAATTACGTATACTTTATTGAAAATCGAGCAAAAGTTAATAATACTTGGAACTTCGAGTGAAAATCGTCTCTGAACCGTGTCAAATGCTGCAAACGGTGAAAAAAAAAGTAATGAAATCCAGAACTATTATTGAATACGCTGATCTGTTAGACGACAGTAGACTTTCATTTATTGTCATAGTTTCTGACTCCTCTAAATTATAGAAAGTTAGAACATTTTATTTCATTTTCAGATATCTGAGTTGTGGATTTGTAAACTGGAGATAATGGCAGCAAGTTCTCGATCGCTTTCTTGCTGTCCTCACGAATAATTTTCAAGTTGTTATGTAATTTAACGCCGCCCGCAGTGGCCATGCGGTTCTAGGCGCTTCAGTCTGGAACCGCGCGACCGCTACGGTAGAAGGTTCGAATCCTGCCTCGAGCATGGATGTGTGTGATATCCTTAGGTTAGTTAGGTTTAATTAGTTCTAAGTTCTAGCGGACTGATGACCTCAGATGTTAAGTCCCATAATGCTCAGAGCCACTTGAATCATTTTTTTTTTTTAATTTAACGGACAACAAAAAATAAGATTCAAACCCGTTGCCACATTTTTGTTACCGATGGGTTTTATGAGTGCGAGAGTGTTACAGAAATCCTCCATGAGCTAAGATGGAAATCCACAAAGCGGAGAAGATGACCTTTTTGCGAAACTGTGCTATATAGGAAGTTTAGAGATCCACAATTTGCTATAGACGATTATAATACCTTCAATATTTATTTCGCGGAAGGGGTTTAAGGACCAACTACGGGATATGGTTGTCTTGTTGTATGTCAACGGTCATAATGATGCACAAACACACACAAATTTTTTCGGTCTTGGTAGCACCTTATTGATTATCATGCTGATTACGTGTTTCGGCTAACTGCCATCAACGAATCTGTCATGAGACGCAAAGTATAAGCATGCAATATACATTTCTTTGCACATATTACAAAAATAATGTCCGTAAGAAAAGAAGGTAACCGTGGGTTGCAAATTATTTCGATGGGTCACAAAATGAGACGTGCTCTCTCTTAATAGGGCACCAATACACTACTAAACACTACAAAACCTAACTAACCTAAGGACATCACACACATCCATGCCCGAGGCATGGTTCCAAACTGAAGCGCCCAGAACCGCTCGGCCACTTCGGCCGGCCGAACATCAAAGCAGTATACGTATATCGTCAAATACTACATACTCATACGAAGTGTAGATGCATACTAGCAGCGACAGAGCCACCCGTAAAAATGTAAGTCACTCAGCTCTCGTTCAAAGCACATTAACAGCATACTCTACTTGACAGTTGACATGTAAGTGCAAGGAAGAATGATGTGAAATACATTGCAAACATATGTCCCTTTTGGTTAATCTGTCAAACATTAAAATGTCAAATGCATATGGATTAATGCATGTACGTCTACATGGCTCTACTTGACGTAATATAACAGTAGTACAACGCAAGAGAGCATACAGAAGATTATTGAAACAACGTATGGAGGACTGCAAACCAAAAGCAGGGAAATTGTGGAGCCCAGAAACAACAAAAGCGCTCAACAACAAAAACAGAACAAAAGGTAATGACAAAATCGTAAGTGAAGCTACTCTAGGACAATATACATCTGAAGGCAATAAAAAATAAGGTGAAGGTGAGAGGGGTCGGTTATTGAAAGCACTTAAATGTAAAACAGATCATAGAAGATGTCAGAAATTAATTTTTACGAACATCCGTCTGCACGTTCATCACACGTTGAGATAGCCTTTTTTTTACGAGCATAAACGTCAAGTCCTTCCAAATTACTGAGTACCTGGCCTTTGGGTGCTTCGTTCAGGATTTTGAGGTTTTCTGTAATAGAGTATAGATTATGTTTCACGGTAAATAATTCTCAAAGTACTCTTGTGCACTAGCACGTAAACTCTATATACCGCGTCGCAAAATTCCTATCGGTCTGGTCTATATAAAATTTATCGTTATCCCTGCATTTGGGCTTGTACACTCCAGATCTCGAAAATATTCTTGCAGTAACACATTTCTTCCACTTTCTTCCACAAGCTCACCACCATTTATTATGCACTTTTGCCAACGATGGACACGGCCTAAACTGCACTGATAAAAACCTGAACCAGCTGAGGGCATATACTGTATGTATCTTTGACGACAGAACATGTTTTTAAAAATGTTAGTCCTGTAGTCCATCTTTCCATGTTCCATAAATCTATAAAGAGATGGACGTCTGAAGGTGCTAAATCGGGACTGCACAGGTTGGTGGTGTGCTGCTTCCCCTATCTGACTGTTTACAGCTCTTCCACCTTAGGTGGCTAGCATAAAAAGAACATTCCTCAGTTTGCAGAGGCAGTAGACATCAACGGGCGGCGAGCCTTCGAAATTCATTATCTATTGAGTCTCTGACCGTGAAAGACGCTGGCAACTTCTGATTTGCAAAGGATCCTTGGTTGATACGGAGGTTGAGGAAGACGTAGGGGGGAGAGGTCACGACGAAAAAAAAAAAAAAAAAAAAAAAACAACAATGCCAGGTTTAACAGAAAAAATGAATCTATTCAGAGATTATAAGCTCACCGAACAAAAAATTAGTCACCCTTAGAGAAATCATAACAAGCCGTGTAATACAGCTCCTGCACTTGATAACCGCGTGGATTCGTTCAGGAAGTGAGTCCATAAGGTTGCGCAGGTACATCGCACCCAGGTTAAGCTACATACTGCGGATTTGATCGCGCAATTCCACCAAATTCCGGGGACGCGACGTCGACATTTTACCCGCTGTTACAACACGTCACACAGATTTTCTATGTGGTTCAAGCTAGGCGATTAGGCAGAGGAATCAACATGTAATACGGTGGGGCAGTGTTCAGAAAACCCGTCACATATCCCTCCGGAACTATGAACTTTGCTGTTTTCGTCGTTATGTGCCTGTTAGAGTAATGGCGTGTTGCGAGACGACTGACTCGAAATTAAGCTAGACCCTACCTGTGCTTTCTTATGACGTGAGTGATATTATTACGGGAAAATGAGAAAATATCTCTAAACAGTTACTGGGAAAGCAAGAATAAGAACCTTTTATTATTATTAATTTCCCTTTCTACATTTAATAATGGAAATTGCACCTCAAATGTGTCCTCTACTTACAGTGAAAATATCATGATGTTAGGAACTGTTATTCTGAGATCATAGATGCATTTTACTGCTACGAAAGATTATCTCTGGTACAGATATTAAATATTTTTCTTTCCTTACGGAAATTAAATATTTTTCTTTTCTTACTCGAAATAAATTGAAAAGTCTTTAAATTTTGTAATATTACTTCGTCAGGCTCAAGCCAAAGGTAATGTAAGCTTCTGTTAGTGTGATTTTACGTAAACATAAAATTTCAACAATCGAAGACAGCATTACTGTGTTAACTGAAAATCGGACTACATAAGTAACTTTAAAAGGCGGGTTGTTCAGCACATAGAACGCGAAAAATGAAAGAAAACTAATTTTAAGCTTCCACCCATACAAGCTATTGTCAACATTTACGTAAACGGTGAGGCGAGGAAAAGGTTTCCGTTTCAAAGCAAGAACAAATTTTTAAAATTTAATATTGATAATTATTATTTAACGGTAATTCAAATTACATGAATAGGCAGCAAACCTCTGTACATAGAATGGCAATAAGATCAAAAATACAAACAATATAAGAGAGCAAACATGGCGTCCTCCATTTATATATTAGTTCATCGAATCTTTATATGCCACCGAGAAATCTAATGTTTCAATACACTACTTGCAATAAATATTCTTTGTTATGCGCATATCACTGTACTTTCACCACTAACTAGACGCGCCACAAAATGTTCATTGCGTGCAGTTCGCGTCGCTTTGTTCTCTTTGGGACGGATCTTCATTCACTGCCTGCAGAAATTCCTGTGGCGCTTGGCAGCTTTTTTGGTTCACAAGCCGTCGCGTCCCCGGTCTCCCTCAGTCAGGATCTTTTTCCGACAAAAGTTATGACGTCGTCTTTCGTGATCATGTGATCATGTGTGTCCACCATTCCCTGTAGACGCGTTCAACAATCCACCGCGAAGCACCGACAAATCCAGCAACTTCACGCACCGCATTGTCATCGGAATTGTCAAACACGGGTGCCCCTTTTCGCTTCTCTGTCACGTCCTTATTTTTACCCATGTTTACGTATAAAGTCCGCTTGAAACATAAATGTCTCACTGATCGCTACTGCCTGATGGTCACGTAGAGGCAGATCACTGGCTGTTACATACGTGTGACTCGATCGCTGCGCCATTTGTAAATGCTTAACGATTCATTTGCGCGTGCGCAATGAGGTGACTAAGTTTCGTCCGGTGAGCTTAGGTTCACAATATTCGTCAGAGGGCAGCCTTCATAGAAATGAATCAATACTGAAGAAGCAGTTTTTGATGTTGATGAGCAACAGTCACACAATGTTTTTAAAGGAACACACCGCCATTTGACTGTTTTATTGTTTTTTTTTTAAGTACAGCCCAGGTTTCCCTTTTATGCCATTTTGCAGTATTTGATTTTATGTCTTTAACAGGGCTTAAACATGTCAAGTAATATAGACGATTACATGAACAATATCAGCTAGGGCGCTCAGAAACTACGGAACTTGCAAAAATACTTGCTCTGTACAAACGTCGGTGCTGATCTACACGAAAAATGTTTGAGGGTATTCAGTTAATCCAGAGAGAGAGAGAGAGAGTATAGGACCATAAGATGCCGATTCAGATGATAAAGTGGAGATCGTAGTGGCTTCTTACTGTAGGGCTGAAGAAACTACTATGTTGCCATAAAACGAGATGGTCGTCTTGCGAACAAGGCAGGGAGCATTTCTGTGAGCAACGTTGCTAAATTCCCTCCAAGATGGGACATTTAAGCTGTTAATGTAAGGTGGTAAACGCCTATAGCCAAATGCACCTTTTGGTCAGCATCGAAGCAAAAACTGAAGACGGTTAGGGCAGCGGCAGTCTGCTTCGGTGGCGCCGCCCTCTACGGCGCTTCCGACACCACAAAATAGAACCGTTGCCTAGTTAGATGGGGGCTCCCCGGCCAGAGCCTTCCTGCTGTGACATACGAAACTGACCACGTCTTTTGCTGACATAGGTTTCATGTTGGAACTCAGTTCCAAACGACGGAAAAGCGGTCCTCATTGTGTTCCTACGTGTCCAGGAGGAAGCAGTGGCAACGGTTTAGAACTTGAAAAGTTTTCAACTGTTGCACCATTCTGAGTAAATTCACAACTTCTCAAAAAATAAGCTCAACGGAAATTCGTTCCCAGATTCCGGTTCCTCTGTACTTTAGGAGGAATTAAAATTTCTTTTGTCTTAGGAAACTTGTAAATGGAGTAATTCGCAACTGACATTTAAATAAAGTTTCTAGCGAAAGATGAGTACACAAATGGGTTGTCCATTATTAAATGACCCTCTATTTGTTAGCTTATTTCTTTATTTATATTTACACTGGGGCTCACAAACGTGCAACCCAGCGTGTGGCGTTACAATAGGACAGTTCAAACACGTTTAGTACTACGTTCCATGGTCACAAAACTGTTGTGGGGCCTGGAGTTATTACGCTGAAGATCCAAAGAAACTGGTACACCTGCTTAATATCGTGTAGGGCCTCCACGAGCACGCAGAAGTGCCGCAACACCACGTCGCATGGACGCGACTAATGTCTGAAGTCGTGCTGGAGGGAACTGACACCATGAATGCGGCAGGGCTGTCCATAAATCCATAAGAGTACGAGGGGGTGGAGATCTCTTCAGAACAGCACGTTGCAAGGCATGCTAGATATGCTCAGTAATGTTCATTTCTGGGGACTTTGGTAGCCAGCGGAAGTGTTTAAACTCAGATGAATGTTCCTGGAACCAATCTGTTGCAATACTGGAGGTGTGGCGTCCTGATGGAATTGCCCAAGTTCGTCGGAATGCACAATGGACATGACGGGCTGCAGGAGATCAAACAGATTGCTTACGTACGTGACCCCTGTCAGAGTCGTATCTTGTCGTATCAGGGGTCCCATATCACTCCAACTGCACACGCCTCACTCCATTACAGAGCCTTTAGCAGCTTGAACAGTCCCCTGCTGATGTACAGGGTCCATGGATTCATGAGGCTGTCTCCATACCCGTAAACGTCATTCTATTAAGGACCGACACCAGCGCCATATTGTGCCTGTTTACGTAGCTATGTATTTGAATACGCATGCCTATACCAGTTTCTTTGGCGCTTCAGTGTACGTTGCAAGGGGAACTTTGTCTTCTTCTCTGGTGCGACGTTATCCTTGACAATGGTCACCTCGTAATATTTTCAACTGATAGTTGCCATACACACCAATAAATTCAAATGATTCACCCTTCCCAGTAGCGGAAGACTTTGGACGTCACTTTTCCTGCACATGGCCGTGTCTTCTTATTTGGTGGACAATTATCAAATCGCACTCCAATGACTTTCTTTTGGATTCCGCCACTTATTGGTGATGATGGTATTCAGAAAATTGGCACCTGCAGCCTCGTATTGATCCAGCACGTACCGATAAAGTTGAATTCGACGTTTTCTTTGGTCCTGAGAAGGCATCTGCGGGAACCATCTCGCACGCATTGTGTGACGAACAAGGTTGCGTAACGTCATGTCTAAAGCATTACAGTCCGCAGCTCGTGGTCATGCGGTAGCGTTCTCGCTTCCCGCGCCCGGGTTTCCGGGTTCGATTCCCGGCGGGGTCAGGGATTTTCTCTGCCTCGTGATGACTGGGTGTTGTGTGACGTCCTTAGGTTAGTTAGGTTTGAGTAGTTCTAAGTTCTAGGGGACTGATGACCATAGATGTTAAGTCCCATAGTGCTCAGAGCCATTTGAATCATTTTTCTAAAGCATTACAGCCGACATTCAGCAGTGCACACAACTTGGTCGTAATCCGGCAGCCATCACAGATGAGTTGATGGAGACTCTGTTCATGATGAGGGACAGCCGCTGAACAGGGCTGACCAGGACGTGGCTTTATTTGCATAAAAATAAATTTTTAATATAACATGTTTTTAAATCGGACTAAAATGCATAAAATGCTTTCTTCTAGCCCCAAATAGATTCCTAAACTCATACAGATGGCTCTGAAATTTTTTACTGTTAATTTTTAACAGCTATGACAATGCTTGTAAGATTTATAACGAAAAATGTGGGTGCATGCAACACCAGATAATACTTAGGACGTGAACTATTCACGCATCAGTTACGTATTGTATGGGAATAGGAGAAGTTATTATATTTATTATATACAATACAATTTAGCCACATTCAGAAACGTGTTACATTAAAACTTTATTTTTATTTAAATAATGATTTTATGTTTTCAGTCTGATTTAAAAATGTGTTATATTTAAAATTACTTTTATTTAAATAATTATTGTTGTTGCACGCTATTGTGACCAGAATCAGACAAGGATGGAGAATGACTCAAAGAACCAGCAGAGACAGGCCGGCCAGCCAGCAATTAAACCAGGTGCTAACAGGAGGACAACAGCAAGAGGAAAACGGACACCATAGAATGCATGGCAGAATAACAAAGTTCAAACTAGTAACCCAGGAGCCGAAAACTAAAACGTATCCAAGTCTGAGATCAAAACAATGGTGTATGATAAGAACGCTACGAAAGTGCAGCAAATATGAAGTTTTACAGTGCAATTGCGAGCACTAATAATTGGCTGGGAAGGTGGGCATGGCCCCATGGCGACGTGAGGCCAGTGCTGCAGGGCAGTACAACAGTTCAGTCCTGCAGGAAGCCGAGATGTGAGGTGTTACCAACACTTTTCACTCCTACTCACAGCTATATGGGAGCTAGGTGATCAGAAACACAAGACAGCAAATTAGTATCGCATTGCCATCTAGTTCTAAGCTGTGTTTACAGTTTCAAGTCTAACCCATTGGGAAGTTAGTTTAAAAATTTCAAAATCTGTTCTGAGCAGACAGACAACAAGGCGACCATACAAAAAAGTATTAACATAGGAAGTATGATCCTTCAAGCACAATTCATCCTCCACTATTAAGATGACTGTCTTTTATCATATTTTATGAAAGATCTTAAGGGCACAGTTCCAGATCGAAAAACATTCCCACATTTGTGCACCACAGTCAGCTCTAACATCTACACTACTGGCCATTAAAATTACTACACCAAGAAGAAATGCAGATGATAAACCGGTATTCATTGGACAAATATATTATACTAGAACTGACAAGTGATGACATTTTCACGTAATTTGGGTGTATAGATCCTGAGAAATCAGTACCCATAACAACCACCTCTGGCCGTAATAGCGGCCTTGATACGCCTGGGCATTGAGTCAGACAGAGCTTGGATGGCGTGTACAGATACAGCTCCCCATGCAGCTTCAACACGATACCACAGTTCATCAAGAGTAGTGACTCGCGTATTGTGACGAGCCAGTTGTTGGGCCACCATTCACCAGACGTTTTCAATTGGTGAGAGATCTGGAGAATGTACTGGCCAGGGCAGGAGTCGAACATTTTCTGTATCCAGAAAGGCCCGTACAGGACCTTCAACATGCGGTCGTGCACTATCGTGCTGAAATGTAGGGTTTTGTAAGGATCGAATGAAGGGTAGAGCCACGGTTCGTAACCCATCTGAAATGTAACGTCCACTGTTCAAAGTGGCGTCAATGCGAACAAGAGGTGACCGAGACATGTAACCAATGGCATCCCATACCATCACGCCGGGTGATACGCCAGTATGGCGATGACGAATACACGCTTCCCCGATGTCACCTAACACGGATACGACCTTTATGATGCTGTAAACAGAACCTGGATTCATAGGAAAAAGTGACGTTTTGCCATTTGTGCACCCAGGTTCGTCGTCGAGTACACCATCGCAAGCGCTCCTGTCTGTGATGCAGGTCTAGAGTAACCGCAGCTATGGTCTCCGAGCTGATGGTCCATGCTGCTGCAAACGTCGTCGAATTGTTCGTGTAGATGGTTGTTGTCTTGCAAACGTCCCCATCTGTTGTCTCAGAGAATGAGACGTGGCTGCACAATCCGTTACAGCCACGCGGATAAGATGCCTGTCATCTCGACTGCTAGTGATGCGATGCCGTTGGGATCCAGCACGGCGTTCCGTATTACCCTCCTGAACCCACCGATTCCATATTCTGCTATCAGTCATTGGATCGACTAACGCGAGCAACAATATCGCGATACGATAAACCGCAATCGCGATAGGCTACAATCCGACCTTTATCAAAGTCGGAAACGTGATGGTACGCATTTCTCTTCCTTACACGAGGCACCATCACAACAACGTTTCACCAGGCAACGCCGGTCAACTGCTGTTTGTGTATGAGAAATCGATTGGAAACTTTCCTCATGTCAGCACGTTGTAGGTGTCGCCACCGGCGCCAACCTTGTGTGAAAGCTCTGAAAAGCTAATCATTTGCATATCACAGCATCTTCTTCCTGTCGGTTAAATTTCGCATCTGTAGCACGTCATCTTCGTGGTGTAGCAATTTTAATGGCCAGTAGTGTAGATCTTTTATCCGCGGCTCTGTAGCTTTGACACGAAAGAGACGCTCACTTGCAGTAAGGACGTAAACAAGCAGGACTTTATGGGCAGATGAGGCGATGCGCGTTCCGCCTGGGAAGGGCAGCGCGTGTTTTGGCAGCCGGCAGCGGTGCGTGGGCGTGTCTGCGGCGGAGTGCGTCACCGTTACACAACGCGCCGGGCCGGCCTTGTCCGCCTCTGTTTGTTACGACTGCGGCTACCGCTAAACTGGCGAGTAAACTGCCGCGGGAAGAAATATTTGTTTCCGATCCTGACGACGCGCGCGTTCGCCGAAATTACACATCCTGGCTGGGCCCTCTCCGCACGAAATGACACGACTGTGCCTCTCCAGATGAGCTGGAAATAAGCTAGCGTTGAATGATAAACAAAATGTCAATAGAGTAAGCGTAGTGTACTGCGTATGGCACCAAGATCAAACTGCGATTGCTGTTTTCGTATAACGTGTTTTGTTTACATTTAGCGCTGAGTCGAAATTTTACACTACAACCGTTTGCCTGGTTCTACGCACTTTTTGAAATGACAACAGAAATGGTGAAAACTTCTTGCTGTTACAGGAGGAAAAGCTGCTCATCATACGCTGTGGCGGCTCCATTTCTTAAAACCAAAACTGGATTTATTTCAATATTATTTAAGATTGCCTCCGATTTCGAGTGCTCCTATAGCGCCTGAGCGTATGTCGGTTTTATAATTTTTGTTGCGTCAACTGCAGCAATAAGGGGTCTAAAAACATGGTCCAATCATATGTGACCAACACCTATGTTGACGTTAGCGACTCTCACAGATGGTAGGTAGGAGCACTAGCGGTGAAGGATATACAGGGTGATTGTAATTAAAGTTGAACTTTGAAACCGCTGTAGAAGTAACACCACTGGTTTGAATGACGTCAAATTGCAACGGAATATTATCGGAGAAGGGGGAAAATGTGTGGCAGAAGAGAAATAAATATTTACAAAATGTAACAATAGACGGTGCTGTAAGCATCGTAATTTAATAGTGGTCGATTACACTTGACAAATGAAACATACAAAAATGCCTAAAGTGTACGTTTGGCGTTAAACTAAGTGTACTACTCAGTGTGCATGGGTGTACAGGTGTGATATTGTTAATTACGTAAGCCCATCCACCACGGATGGTAAAAATCGGTTTTTAATTGTCCTGAGGCCAAAAACCGCATCAACAGCATCTTCAAATCGGTTTTTAACTGAGGTCAAAAACCGCATAAAAAGCATCAATCACATCGGGTTTCAACTGCCCTGAGGCCGAAAGCCGCACAAAAAGCGTCAATCAAAATCAAATAGGATTATTAATTTCGGTGTGACTGGCGCAAAATATGCTGTCCGTTTCCTGCAACAAGTTGAATCCGAGAAAGAGCATGTTCCACAACTGATAGAAGTGTTTCCCCGGTCATGTTCAGATTGTGTTGCAATGCGTGCCTTCAATGCAGCTAGTTTGCAATCGGAACACTGAACAAATCGCATTTCAGATAGCCCCACAGCCAAACGTCACACGGATGAAGATCAGGTTATCGTAACGGTCAGGCTGTAGGGAAATGGCGGCTGATAATTCTAGCATTTCCGAAATGGCGCTTCAGCAGCTGCTTAATTGGATTTGCAATGTGCGGAGGTGCGGCTTCTTTCATAAAAAAGATCCCATCCACACATCGACGACGTTGGAGAGCTGGAATGACGTGGTTGCGCAAAAGACACTCATAGCGCTTACCAGTGACGGTACAGGTAACAGGAACGGAAGCACCTGTCTCTTCGAAAAAAATATCGCCCTATGATAAATGATGCAGTAAACCCGCAAGACGCAGCGACCTTTTCAGGATGAAGTGGTAGTGGTTGATTTGCGTATGGAATTTCCGCTGCTCATATTCGAAAATTCTTTATCTTGACGTATCCTATCAGATGGAAGTGGGCTTCGTCTGTCCACAAAATCTTCCACGGCCAATCAGTGTCCACTTCTATGCGAGCAAAAACAAAGGTCTCTCTTCCTAAGGTCAACAGGAAGCAACTCGTGCACGTGGGTAATTTCGAATAGACAGCAAAGAGGGATGTTTCTTAGGGTTTTACGCACTGTGCTCACGGGTATGTCCATGTTCGGCCAATTCTCCGTGCACTAAACGCTTGCACACCACCTGCATTGCTGTGGCCACTGCTTCCACTGGCGTAGAATCAATTCGTTTCCTCCCTCTATCAGGTTGCACACCAAAAGAGCCAGTATTTTCGAATTTCCGAATCATTCTCTTCAGACCCACAGCAGTCATCGGACCAACGCTTTTTTTTTTTTCGAACCCTTCAGTGTCCGGAACTTCTGTAGAGCGACATGTGCACAGTCATCATTCTTGTAACACAGCTTTACAAGCAGAGCACGATCCCGCGTTGAGACAGTCATGGTGAACGTCGCAGACGCGAAACGAGGAAAAGCCGTGCACCTGGCGTGTTTATACCAACTTCAATGGTTCGTGCGCATGACAGGTGTTTTCATTTACGTGTTCTTCCATATACTGTGCCATGTATCGATTAATTTCATCACTATCTTTTTTCTTCTGCCATACGTTTTCCCCCTTCTCCGATAATATTGTGTTGAAATTTCACGTCATTCTCACCAGTGATGTTATTTCTACAGCGTTTTGAAAGTTTAACTTTAATTGTAATCACCATGTACAAAGCATTTTGGGGAGGGGGAACCGAAAAACAGTGCAGTCGTTGTCGTAACGCGGACACGTAGCGATTGATCTGGCTTCCAAATGGGCCAGATCATTGACTTTCGGGCCAAGGGTGGAAACATTACGACCATTTTGTAAGCTGTTTGCGTGCCACCGTGGTTAAGCAGGTAAGAGGGCTGCTTCTATGTTGGCAGCGCTGTGTAGCGCTTTGTGTTGAACCTCTGACTGCGCTTTCTTTGTAAGAGACTCTGTAGCTGGTCGGACTCCTTGTTCGAAGATAATTGCCAGTAGTGTTGGGCAGTTGTACATTAGCCGCCAGCAGTGATGGAAGTACTGTTGGGCAGTTGGAGGTGAACGGCCAGCACTGATGGGTGTTATATGTGAGAAGTTAGCATTGATGGAGGGTAGAGGTCTTAAGTGTTAGCGTAGGCTAACGATCTGTACATGTTCGACTTGGAGACCGAATATTATTCATGATTATATACCTCTGTACTAGATGTCATTGATGATTTATATTCTTGTTTGAACTGGATGTCACAATATAAGGAAAAAAATACATTATTTGGTTTGAAATAAAATCTATCCTTTGCTAACCGCATGCCTATTAGTAGTTAGTGCCTTTAGTAGTTAGAATCTTTTATTTAGCTGGCAGTATTGACGCTAGCTGTATTGCAGTAGTTTGCATAATGGTTCACATGGCTCTGAGCACTATGGGACTCAACATCTTAGGTCATAAGTCCCCTAGAACTTAGAATTACTTAAACCTAACTAACCTAAGGACATCACACACACCCATGCCCGAGGCAGGATTCGAACCTGCGACCGTAGTAGCATAATGAAGATATTTGTGAGGTAAGTGCTTAATGAAATGTATAGGATATTGTTAAGGTTTCTTTTAACTCAGGGCCACTCTTTTGAATTAATTATTTGAAGTCAGGTTGGTTTTCTTTTTTTTCCTTTTTTTTTTTTTTTTTTTTTTTTTTTGAACAGTCTGAGGTGTGGGGTTGATATGTTATTCTGTTATCCTGAGCAACGGATTAATCTGAGATGTACCCTTTCCCCTGTGGCTCCTGCAAGATGCAATTTCCACCCCCACACTACTACAAAAGTCAGACTGACGCTCCTAACGTTCTAAAGAGAAATACCTGAAAAATTTTCAGCAATAAATATCTTCTGGAGTCATCCGCTGTAAGGAAATGACACAAAAATTCACAAAATTTCTTATGTAACTAGTGGGATACTTGGGTACTGGAGTAGTGCTAGTTAGTGTAAGAAAAACATGAAACTAACGGAAGTTATTATTTATTTTGCAAAAATTCTGAGAAATCACAATGGCACTTTCAATTATGACTTGAACAAGATATATCCTGGTTCTTTTCGGAATGTGAAGTTACCTCTCAAGGATAGGATTCGCTAATGAAATTTCTATACAAAGTTTAAGATGGTTGTTGACTTGGCAGAATGGCTGAGAGGCACGCCTACTCAACTTGAATAATTATCCTTTAGAATTTTGCTAGGTACGGTTGAGGCTGTCGCGTGTGAAATGCAGTGAAGTGTACTGTCATGGAGGAAATATGGGGCTCGCAATAGCTGTAGCGCACAATACCGTAAGCGGCGATGACTGCTGTCTGCGCCGCTCACTGCTGACAAATAAGATAACACTCGTTCTATTTGGATTTACCTTCGCCAATCAAACTCTCCCTATGCCTTGGCATGGTACACTGGTCAGATAACCAGTCCACCGCGATGCCACTCAAAATTCGCTCACAGGCATTTAAGTATAACTCTGTCCGTTCACACCACACAATAAGTGTGTCAGCCAACACAGTGAACAACGATTAATTGCAAGGAATCAATATAGAGTAGCACTTCGATTCGCTCTCGACAGAGGTGCTCTCCCAGTGAAGTACTGAGGAGAGACTTGTTCCTCACTCCAAGAGCGACAACGGAACGGCGCCTCTCCACACCAGACGTGAAGGGGTATATCTTTCGGTCTCTGCCATTATTCCTTCAGCTCAAGGCATCAGTAATATCGTCTGCCAATCAGCATTGCTCTTCTAAAACGGGAGAATGACGTTTCGTTTAAGGCGACCAATCCGGAAACCTGTAGCATTGGCGTTTGGCGTTTGCTGTCTCCCTTTGAAAATCTCTGAAACTGCGTGCTATGTGTAAAGAATGCGTAGGCTGGCCGCTCCCACACAATGTAGCGGAATTTGCTTTTAAGCTGAACACGTGGTTGTTCCCCCCTTTCACTCGGGTCCACGCTGTCCGCTACATGGGCGGTCACCAACTGACATAGGCTGGGATGTCCTCAGAAGGGACCGGCGTCCCGTTGTGCGGTTTCTCTCCCGAACTAAGCGCTTCTGTGACTGCCGTTTCTGGAATGTATGTGTGTATGCCAGCCTCAAGTATTTCAACCACAATGTGCTTACTTGTTAATTGCATATCGTTTACATGAATTTATACAACATTGACTTTATCTTATCGAGTTTGGATTCCAATGAACTCGTAAGTGTACAGTGTATCATGTTTTAGTGTGGTTATATCTTTTCTTTAGTTAAGCTTGCGTAAATGTTCGCAAAAGCTCTGTTGTGTTACATTGATTTGTTTATTTAGGCATTATCTTTTTCTTTATGTGTCGTTTTCTTTTCTTTTCTTTTTTGTTTTTGTAAGAATGAAGAAGCGTCGAATGGGCGCCACGAACTTGTAAGTCATTTCCAGCCTGGTGTCCGGTTACTTTTGATCACATAGTGTATGTAGATCGTATAGCTAATGAAACGTACTGAATCGAACTGCGTCGAAAAGAGATTTATGAGACGACTAAAAGAAGGGATTGGTCGTTAGGATACGTCCTGTGACATCAAGGAATCGTCAAATTGAAGGGAAGAGTTTCTCTCTCTCTCTCTCTCTCTCTCTCTCTCTCTCTCTCTCTGTCTCCCTCCCTTTGTGTGTGTGTGTGTGTGTGTGTGTGTGTGTGAGAGAGAGAGAGAGAGAGAGAGAGAGAGAGAGAGTGTGTGAGAGAGAGAGAGAGAGAGACAGACAGACAGACAGACAGAGACAGAGACAGAGAGGGAGAGGCTTCCACAGGATAGACTGTTATGGAGAGCTGCAACATACCAGTCTTCGGTCTGAAAACCATATCAACTTTACTCAGACGCTCCTTATGTGTAGAAAATGACCACAGGGCTAATTTATGTGACTACATGGCCGCATATTTACGAAACACCTAGACAGTAAGAGTGTGCTGCCAAACAATCCGTTCAATGCGTACACATTAAAAGCAATGTTTTCCAGCAGATAAAATTCACATTCGATGGCTATAGGAAGCTATAACTACTTGACTCCCTAGTCAATTAATATTGGCGATAAAAATTCTGTTCTACGCATCTGAATGCTCACCGCACAGATGTGCTAAGCACGTGTTACGTCCCGGATGCAAGTTAAAACGATTCGCCGGTATAGCTTACAAGAGCTCGGCGTTCTTGCGCTATTTTCCAGAAACTTGTGGCACAAGTTGTTCCAGCCCGGCCGCTCAGAAATAGATTACGAGCTGCTTCCAAGAACACGAAACAAAACAGGTCTCTGTTAGCAGTGTGAAGGCTCGCAAAATGACCCAGTAGAGTTATAGGCCCTTTGATGTTTCTTATCCATATAAACGATTTGAGAGACAATCTGAGCAGCCGTCTTAGGTAGTTTGCAGATGACGCTGTGTTTATCGACTAATAAAGTCATCAGAAGATCAAAACAAACTGCAAAACCATTTAGAAAAGATATCTGAACGGTGCGAAAATTGGTAGTTGACCCTAAATAACGAAAAGTGTGAGGTCATCCACATGAGTGGTAAAAGGAATTCGTTAAACTTCCGTTACACGATAGATCAGTCAAATCTAAAGACCGTAAATTCAATTAAATACCTAGGAATTACAATTGCGAACAACTTAAATTGGAAGTAACACATAGAAAATGTTGTGGGGAAGGCTAACCAAAGACTGCGTTTTATTGACAGGATACTTAGAAAATGTAGCAGATCTATTAAGGAGACTGCCTACATTACGCCTGTTCGTCTTCTTTTAGAATACTGGTGCGCGGTGTGGGATCCTTACCAGATAGGACTGACGGAGTACATCGAAAAAGTTGAAAGAAGGGCAGCACGTTTCGTATTATCGCGAAATATGGGAGAGAGTGTCGCTGAAATGATACAGGATTTGGGCTGGACATCATTACAAGAGAGTCTTTTTCGTTGCGTCGGAATCTTCTCTCGAAATTCCAATCCTCAACTTTCTCCTCTGAATGCGAAAATATTTTGTTGACACCGACCTACACAGAAAGAAACTATCAAATAAGGGCAATCGGAGCTCGTACGGAAAGATACAGGTGTTCGTTCTTTCGCGCTCTATACGAGATTGGAATAATAGAGAATTGTGAAGGTGGTTCGATGACCCCCCCTGCCAGGCACTTAAATGTGATTTGCAGAGTATCCATGTAGATGTAGATGTAGATCTATATGATTACTCTGAAGCTCACAATTACGTTCAAAATGGTTCAAATGGCTCTGAGCATTATGGGACTTAACATCTGTGGTCATCAGTCCCCTAGAAATTAGAACTACTTAAACCTAACTAACCTAAGGACATCACACACATCCATGCCCGAGGCAGGACTCGAACCTGCGACCGTAGCAGTCGCGCGGCACAATTAAGTGCCTGGCAGAAGGTTCATCGAACCATATTCAAGTTATTTCTCTAAAATTCTACTCTCGAACGGCGTGCGGGATGAACGGGCACTTAAATCTTCTTGTGTGAGCTCTGATTTCTCTTATTTTATTACAGTGATCCTTTCTCTCTATGTAGGTGGCCGCCAACAAAATATTTTCTTAACTGGAGGAGAAAACTGGTGATTGAAATTTCACGAGAAGATCCTGCCGCAACGAGAAACGCGTTTGTTTTAACGATTGCCACTCCATTTCACGTATTATGTTCGTGGCATTCTCTCACCTATTTCGCGATAACACAAAACGGGGAGCTCGTTTTGCCCTCCGTCAGTCACATGCGATGCGGATCCCACACAGCACAGCAGCACTCCAGAAGAGGGCTGACAAACAGGATGTAAGCAGTCTCTTTAGTAGACTTATTGCACTTTATAAGTGTTTTGCCAATGAATCGCCGTCTTTGGATTGCTTTCCCTACAACATTATCTGTATGATCGTTCCAATGTAAGTTAATTGTAGTTTGAATGCCTAAGTATTTTGTTGAATTTACAGCCTTTGGATTTTTGTGATTTGTTATGTAACCGAAATTCAGCGTATTTCTTTTAGTACTCACGTCCATGAATTCGCAATTTTCATTATTTGGAGTCAGTTACCACTTTCCGCACCATACAGCTATCTTGTCTAAATCATTTTGCAACTGGTTTTCATCGTCTGACGGCTGTACAGGACGATAAAAGACAACATCAACTGCAAACAATCTAAGAGGGCTGCTCAAATTGTTTTCTATGCAGTTTATGTAAGTCAGGAACAGCAGAGGGCCTATAGCACTTGGCCGGCCGCTGTGGCCGAGCGGTTCTAGGCGCTTCTGTCCGGAACCGCGCTGCTGCTACGTTCGCTGGTTCGAATCCTGCATTGGGCATGGATGTGTGTGATGTCCTTAGGTTAGTTAGGTTTAAGTAGTTCTAAGTCTAGGGGACTGATGACGTCGGAAGTTAAGTCCCATAATGCTTGGAGCCATTTGCGCCTATAACTCTTGTTTGGGAAACTCCAGATATTGCTACTCCACTCCAGGCTTTTGTTCCACCTCTACCTCATCTCTGACAGGATTTTAAAATTTTCCTTTCTGTTTCTTGGCTTCGTCTTAGTAGCCTGTTATCATATTGCGGTAGGTACTGGTGCTAATCGAATACGTTGTGGGCAGAGTAAATACGCTGCCGGGCAAAAAGAAACTGAAGCATCGAGCGGACGCGATCTGATGTCACTATAACTTCGTACACTGCACACCAACGGAATATAAATGACTAGTTTCAGATCCCTGTGAGAATTAAAACTAACACCAGGGAGCATTAGTGTTGTTTAGACCATATAGAGTATGCAGGATATTAGGGGTATAAGTGTTGATGCCTGATGTTAGTGAGCTGAACAACATTACATCCGTATTTGCTTCATTTGCAGACTGATAATAATAGCTATTAGTAGCAGTATGTCTTTGCGTTCGTTAGTACCTCCAAGTACAAATGGCACAAACAAGGCATTAATGTTTATTTTTCCCTGGGCCGTAGGTTAGGTATTGAAGAGAGGACGTCACAATCGGGAAGTCTACCCTGACAGGCGAGTTCACTTCACAGCACGGTTACGATCTTGCAAAAAACATCAGGTAGCAAATTATATGATGTGTTTGCGGGAAGGCTGTTAGACAGAGAAAAAACAATTAACACACTGAAGTGGGCACATATTAAGGTACCAATCATCACAATATCTGTACCTATAAACCTAACACTCTGTATAAGGGAAGTGAACAGCAACAGATAATGTATGATCACTAAGAAGAACATGGAGCTGAGACAGTATCGTGGCACCATATTTAAGCAGGAAAATGCTTGTCCGCACGTGGCACGTGTCTCTGTGAGCTGTCTGCGTGATCTCGAGGTACTCTCGTGACCAGCGAGATACTCATATCTGTCCATCTGTCTCTAATATAACAAGTGGTAGTATCCAGGATATCAAGGACCAGTTACAACAGTTGTGGGCCAGCTTGCCTCAGGAGAGGATTCAACAGCCTTACGACACCCTCTCCAACCGAATCAGTGCTTATAGCAAGGCCGGAAGGGATGCAACGTCAAAATCAGACGTTTTTGTAATCGCGGCAATAACATCACATACCATCCTTCCGTTTCTTCTCCTCCCCTTCTGAGTCCTTCATTTTTTTTTTGTCAGGTAACTTATTTAACAAAAAATTCTTTGGGTTAAGTTCTTAAAATTGTTAAAAGACAAGAAAATGTTGAACAAGCGCTCGGTGCAATGGTTCACGGACCTTTCGCGTCGCTATGCGCTGAAACAATGATACTCTTACCATCAGGTGAAGTGGCGTAGTGATTAAGAGACTAAAGAAGCAAGGGTCTGTGTTCCGTTGTTTTCATAAGTCACTTCGGATGAATGCTGGGAGAGCTCCCTGAACCACACTCCAGTGATTTCCTCTCTCGCGACGGATCAGTCCACACTAATGCTCCAGCTCCTGGAAAATCACACTGACCCGAAGTCAGATTTCATTCGTTTCTCACATTTTTCCATCCTTCTTATTCTTTTTATAGCGAGTACAGCTCTGGACAATAGTATACAGACCCGGGCAAGTAAGCTTTTTCTTATTTCAGTGATTTATACCACTGTGACAACTTTAGTATATTACAATATATGTCTTTCAACGAAGCTTTATCTTGCCAAAGTCTATGGCATAGAACTTCACACACCCAACTGAAACTGAAAAATTAGCAATGAAAGAATTTTTCCTTCTCTAATGCAGATCGCCAGTTTCTCCATAAGTTCTAAACCCAAATAAACTAATTGAGTCTACACACACGAATAGGTTTAGCTTCCGTCGTACAAAACTCATCGTTGATCAATACAAGACTCGAGACCTTTTGTCTGTTCAGTGTGGTACAAACCTGATATCCACTGGCGGAACAAAAATCGCAGCACTAAAAAATAATTGATGAGATGATGAGGTTCCATACTCCGAGGAGCGTAGGGGACGATGCGGGAGACCCATACTGCTGTACTAGGCAAGGTCCTAGAGGAGGTGGTTTGTCATTGCCTTCCTCCGACCGGAATGGGGATGAATGATGGTGACGAAGACGACACAATAACACCCAGTCATCTCGAGGCAGGAAAAATTCCTGACCCCGCAGGGAATCGAACCCGGGACCCCGCGCGGGGGAAGCGAGAACGCTACCGCAAGACCACGAGCTGCCGAAAAAAAAAAAAGTAGAGTAATGAAATTTCGGAATACATTTGTCTAGGTAACACACGAGGATTGGAACTTAAATAGTGGCAACTATTTATTCACAATCGATAGAAAAGAGTTATATGTTTGCACCTGATACTGTCCTTCAAAGTAGTCACCAGCGTTGTATAGAAACCGTTGCCAGCGATGTGGAAGGCGTAGTATACCGTTAGCAGAGCCTGGTCTGTTGATGGTGCGATTGGAGCGGTCTACTGTCTGACGAATCTCTGGAATAGTTCTGAAGCGAATTCCATGAAGTGGTTCCCTCATCTTCGATACCAAATCAAAGTCACAAGGACTTAAGTCCGGAGAGTATGGTGAATGGTACAGTACTTCCCAGTCCCATCGACCGAACGGAGCAGCCACAGCTTGCACTGTATGCGCCCGCGCATTGTCGTGCAAAATGATGGGTGGGTCGCGCAGAAAGCGTCGCCACTTCTTTCGCAGAGATGGTCTCAGGTGATGCTCCAAAAACGAACAGTAATATTGTGCACTGACGGTCTGTCGTGGAGGACCGTAATGAGTTAACACCATCGCGTCGAACACGAGAATCATCATAACTTCAACCATTCTGGGGCTCTGACGCACTTTTGACTTTCACGGCGACCCAAAATGACGACATTCGTTGGATTGGCGCTTCAGTTTTGGCTTGTACGACGTGGCCCGTCTCTCATCCAGTGTTACGATACAGCATAGGAAAGCTTCTCCTTCGCGCTCATAGAGCTCAAAGTGCATCTGAGCAGCGTCGTAACGCATTCATTTCTGCATTTCTGTCAAGTCATGCGGAATCCATCGTGATGCAATTTTTCGCATGCCCAGGCCTTCCTTCAGGATGCGAAGCACAGTTGTATTCTCTAATCCGGTTTCGTGGGAGAGCTCACGAATCGTATGTCAACGGCCACTGTCCACTAATGCGGCAAGAGCATGCACTTCTTCTTCAGAGGCACTAGGGTGACCTGCCCGATGCATCTCTGCCACAGTTTGCCGACTTTCGTTGGAGGCTTTTACCCAACGCGCCACTGTTCTGCACGGCAATGCCGATTCCCCGTATGCTACTTGAAGACCATGATGACACTGTCGTACTGTACCACCTCTGGCACAATCAATCTTGATCCAACTTCGTTGTTCCTGCTTCGAAAGCATAGTGACACCGTTACGTTAGACCGCTCGCTCACAAGTGACTGTTTTTCCCTCGATTGTGCTCACGCCGGTGACGTGGGACGGGCGAGTCCATTTGCTCGGAGGTAAGGTAGGTATGTCAACAACGTGTGCTATCAGCGACAATAGTAGATTCCATTGCATAGTGTCTCCACAGCAGTGTTGCCACTATTTAAATTCCAGCCTACGTATTTAAGCGATTAAGGTAGCAAGACCACAGGTTAATGTACGCGTGAGGTAACTCATTGCAAATTGGAAATTGTGGTACAATAATAATAGGTGTAGCGGCCAGAATGTTGACTGCAGGCATGCAAACGTGCTTGCATTTTGTATACGGTACCGGTGTCAGTTTTTGGGATGGAGTTCCACGCGTGTTCCAATTGGTCGATCAGTATAGGGATTATTAAGGTGGTTGTCGATGGTACAGGTGTTGTTGTCTGATGATGTCCCATATGTGTACCATTGGAGATTAAGGACAGGTGCGATCAAGCACTACAAGCCGACATGTCAACACTCTGTAGAGCATGTTGGGTTAAATGGTTCAAATGGCTCTGAGCACTATGGGACTCAACTGCTGAGGTCATTAGTCCCCTAGAACTTAGAACTAGTTAAACCTAACTAACCTAAGGACATCACAAACAGCCATGCCCGAGGCAGGATTCGAACCTGCGACCGTAGCGGTCTTGCGGTTCCAGACTGCAGTGCCTTTAACCGCGCGGCCACTTCGGCCGGCATGTTGGGTTACAACAGAGATATGAGAACAAGCGTTATCCTGTTGGAAAACACCCTCTGGAAAGCTTTTCATGAAAAACAGCACAATTGGTCAAATCGCCAGATAGACATATAGCTATGCAGTCAGGATTCGTGGGATAACCACGAGAGCGCTCCTGTTGTCACAGAAATCGCACGCCGGACCATAAATCCAGGTATAGCTTCTGAGTTTACCATGCAGACAGGTTGGTTGGAGGCCCTCCACCGACCTCCTAACACCATTGGCACCGAGGCAGAAACAGATTTCATCAGGAAACACAACAGACCTCCACCCTGCCCTCCTGAGAGCTTTCGGTTGACACCAGCGTGTGAGGCCGCAAATGATGGTGGGTTGGGGTCAGTAGAATGCACGTCGCCAGGCGTCTGGCTCGGAGCTGTCCCAGAAGTGACCGATTTGTAACAGTTATTTGTGTCACTGTGGTGCCAACTGTTGCTGAAATTACTGCTTCAGATGCAGCACTTGCACCAGAGCCATACGTCGAAAACGATGCTCCTCCCTCTCGGTGGTGCCACGTGAGCGTTCAGAGAGCAATCTTCTTGCGACAGTACATTTTCGTGTCCATCGCTGCCATCAGTCATGTACAGTGGCTACATTCCTTCCAAGCCTTTCTGCACAGAAGGAACATCCAACATCTCGTAGCGCTACTACAGGACCTCATTCAAAATGAGTGAGGTGTTGATAACGGCGTCTTTGCTGCCTGAAAGGTATTCTTGACTTACATCAGGTCACCTCGTCCAGTCTCAAAGATAACTAACACTTACGACCGTTGCACCGTATCTTTAAAGCAAACTTCATTTGCATCCTCGAAGTGATGCTACTAACGCCACTGTTGTGCGACTGGCGCGAAATATGAATAGACATCATCTTCCAGATGTGGAAAAACTCCTACTAACTTTTCTTTACGTCGCACAACTCCTCCTTGGCGTTGCGATTTTTTTTTTCTGTCAGTGTTGAACCGTGAATTTACTTTCAAAATTTTTTCTTCAGAATTTACTTTATTTACTAGCGATTCATCAAGAACATTAACACATTTAATCACACTGTGTGAGCGTGGAAGTAGTTGCCAGAGAGCAACTGACGAAATCAAAATCAAATTGCTTTTAACAAATGGGAATTTTATTCCTAAAAGCTTTTTTTTTAAGAAACAGATTTAAAATTATAATCAGAAAGCACCCTCTAAATATCAAGTTACAATTTATTCAGAGGCAGAAACAAACAAATTTTTGATTGTATGAGCTTTCGGACTGAGAATGTTTCAAATGGCTCTGAGCACTATGGGACTTAACATCTGTGGTCATCAGTCCCCTAGAACTTAGAACTACTTAAACCTAACTAACCTAAGGACATCACACACATCCATGCCCGAGGCAGGATTCGAACCTGCGACCGTAGCGGTCGCGCGGTTGCGGGCTGAGCGCCTAGAACCGCTAGACCACCGCGGCCGGCTCGGACTGAGAACCTTGCCGCTCCCTTTTGACACGGCCGTAGTCACGACAGCTCACAACAACCACTGAAAGATTACACTGGTGCAAATCTGCAACACACGAGATTACTTTAAACTGAAAGTTTTAACAATTCACATAAGCCCACAAACTATGCGCCCCGTAGGAGGGATGGAAATAATACAAAGCACTAAAATTAAAAGATTAACTTGCCACCGAAGGTGCAACTTGATTTTAACTTCTAAGAAAAGTCTTACAGTGGAAGGGTGGCAACTTTATATACTAAAATGACCATTTAAATAAAAGCCCATGAAGTGCAATCTTATATAAAATTCTACACGGTTGGCCAAACAAGCTAAGTTGCTCTACAGTACACAGATGCCGCCTCTCAAGATCATAGGCAAAGCCAAAACATATTTCAGGTATTATGCCGTTACACGCCAAGCAATAAATTCGTTAACACGTCAAAGCCGACAAAAATGACAGAGGCAACTCCGAACGACAGACAGCCACCAACTGCCTAACAAATGCAGACGTGAGATAGACGAGCAAGCTGGGGACGAGAGACTGACTAAGAAAACGGTAAAATTTAAGAAGAGTAAATCACACAACATATCACCAATCACTTCAAATAAACTGCGATTTCTGAAGAAGACCTGGCGCAGCACCCCCAAATCGCTCTACCAAACGGCTGCCAGCCGCTTCAACGACGCAGGAAGGCGCGCCGATCTCCCGTCTCACGGCGTCGCAGCTCGCATCGGCCAGACCAATGTTGTGGGTTGACTCCTGTTGCTCTCGTGTCGACCGCGAAGCCACTACCCCCCGCTATACGGCGCGGCCCACTGGACTCACGTGGCGACCTCACATCTACATCTACATCTACATCTATACTCCGCGAGCCACCTTACGGTGTGTGGCGGAGGGTACTTATTGTACCACTATCTGATCCCCCCTTCCCTGTTCCATTCACGAATTGTGCGTGGGAAGAACGACTGCTTGTAAGTCTCCGTATTTGCTCTAATTTCTCGGATCTTTTCGTTGTAATCATTACGCGAGATATATGTGGGCGGTAGTAATATGTTGCCCATCTCTTCCCGGAATGTGCTCTCTCGTAATTTCGATAATAAACCTCTCCGTATTGCGTAACGCCTTTCTTGAAGTGTCCGCCACTGGAGCTTGTTCAGCATCTCCGTAACGCTCTCGCGCTGACTAAATGTCCCCATGACGAATCGCGCTGCTTTTCGCTGGATCATGTCTATCTCTTCTATTAATCCAACCTGGTAAGGGTCCCATACTGATGAGCAATACTCAAGAATCGGACGAACAAGCGTTTTGTAAGCTACTTCTTTCGTCGATGAGTCACATTTTCTTAGAATTCTTCCTATGAATCTCAACCTGGCGCCTGCTTTTCCCACTATTTGTTTTATGTGATCATTCCACTTCAGATCGCTCCGGATAGTAACTCCTAAGTATTTTACGGTCGTTACCGCTTCCAATGATTTTCCACCTATGGCATAATCGTACTGGAAAGGATTTCTGCCCCTATGTATGCGCATTATATTACATTTATCTACGTTTAGGGAAAGCTGCCAGCTGTCGCACCATGCATTAATCCTCTGCAGGTCCTCCTGGAGTACGTACGAGTCTTCTGATGTTGCTACTTTCTTGTAGACAACCGTGTCATCTGCAAATAGCCTCACGGAGCTACCGATGTTGTCAACTAAGTCATTTATGTATATTGTAAACAATAAAGGTCCTATCACGCTTCCCTGCGGTACTCCCGAAATTACCTCTACATCTGCAGATTTTGAACCGTTAAGAATGACATGTTGTGTTCTTTCTTCTAGGAAATCCTGAATCCAATCACAAACCTGGTCCGATATTCCGTAAGCTCGTATTTTTTTCACTAAACGTAAGTGCGGAACCGTATCAAATGCCTTCCTGAAGTCCAGGAATACGGCATCAATCTGCTCGCCAGTGTCTACGGCACTGTGAATTTCTTGGGCAAATAGGGCGAGCTGAGTTTCACATGATCTCTGTTTGCGGAATCCATGTTGGTTATGATGAAGGAGATTTGTATTATCTAAGAACGTCATAATACGAGAACACAAAACATGTTCCATTATTCTACAACAGATTGACGTAAGCGAAATAGGCCTATAATTATTCGCATCTGATTTATGACCCTTCTTGAAAATGGGAACGACCTGCGCTTTCTTCCAGTCGCTAGGTACTTTACGTTCTTCCAGCGATCTACGATAAATTGCTGATAGAAAGGGGGCAAGTTCTTTAGCATAATCACTGTAGAATCTTAAGGGTATCTCGTCTGGTCCGGATGCTTTTCCGCTACTAAGTGATAGCAGTTGTTTTTCAATTCCGATATCGTTTATTTCAATATTTTCCATTTTGGCGTCCGTGCGCTCAAGGCGGACAAGTCATCTTGTGTCTCAGCGCGCGACCGATCAACCGACTGATTCAACCGCCGATGGCCATTGCCTGAGCAAAGTCGAGCAGACTGGTGGCCTAATGCGCAGACTCAGATGCACTAACTAAGCCCCGACCGGGCGACCAACTCGCTGAGTTCTCTTGCTGGCGGAGTGGAAAGACTCTTATTTTGCCGGCTTTAAAGGTTGATCCGAACGAAAGACATACCAGCACTCCGGACGACAGACAGACACTAACTGCCTCACAACTGCAGACGAGAGACAGACTAGCAAGCTGGGGACAGGAGATTGACCCAGTCTGACTGACTGGCGAGCTCATAGCGCTCCTTAATTGTACGTGAAGAGGCAACCTTTCCCCATTACCACCAGAGGGAGACACCAAAGCTGCGATTGCCACAGCGGCACCACCGCCAGAAACGGAGGGCGACTGCTTCACACAACGCGCTGCGGCGTGCTCTTCAAACAGCAATTTTTACCACGGCTCAAGTGTAATTGCGTTCCTCGGGAAGACTGTCCTTACAAAAGGCTCTTCATGAGCGCAATCCACTTCTTTCCCTTGCCCTCGAACCGGGTCACATGATCAAGAGAACAGACGAGAAATCACTTGTTATAGACGTGTTCTGTTGTGGAGGTTCAGCTCTCCTGCTGTGTTGAATTAGTTATTTAACAGGTTATCTGTTCTGAAGACCATACTCACTAATTTATTGCAATGAATTGGATCGAGGCAGTTTAAATGCTACGTCATCATGACTTGTGAGTCTGGCTTTCAAGCTATCCATTTATTGATGTAAGAATGCAGAGTCTCGCGGCGATAACATTAAGCACTCCTTGGCCATTGTCAAGCCGTATGACAGCCACTTGGCAGCTAGAACGATCCTTATATACACTACATGCCGGCTGTGACGTCACCGGTGCCTCATCCGGCACAGAAACGCGGTGTTTTACAAACATTGGTGCATCATGCAAGAATAATATCAGCCGCATTAAAATGCCCAGTGAGCAGAACCACCTACGCAAGGTCTTCAGGAACAACGCCTATAACGTCCATCAAATAAATGAAGTGATTTCAAACGAGATCACAACAAGACCACCGACGAAGAGTGGGAAAGGAAACATGTTTTCTTGCTTTTCCGTGGCTCCGTGTCGGGAAACATAAGCCGCCTGCTGAAACGACATAAGATCAAATCGACCTTTTGGCTTTTCCGGCTGAAATTCGTCAATTACTGAGTCCACAGCAGGCCTCAAAACACCTCGGGTCTGCAAGATACCTTGCGAGTATGGCCAGTCTTATGACGTACAAACAATACGCACTGTGGAACAACGCAGGAAGGAGCATGAAAGGTTTTATCTCCTACGCTACCAGGAGATTTCTCATCTGTTTAGCTGAACATGCTTTAGAAAACGGACACCGGTTAAAATTTGACGAAACATCCATCGTGGCTCGCAGAAAAGGCTTCTTGGATTGCGTAATTAAAGAAGCCATTGAAATAAAAGTCACAAATTACTCCGCAAACAGAGGCGGTGGTCTGCAGCTCAGCACAGCGTGCGATCCAGCGATCGCGCGGTTGAAGCGGGAGCATCGAACGTCGAGTCAACAACATACGCTCGTATATGGCAGTGCTGCGGGCACTAGAGATGGGGGATGCGCTCTTGAACTAATTCATAGAGTTGAATCTTTCAAAGGAGTGAACAATCAGTGATTCAGAAAAAAAGAACGGTAGCTCCAAACGTTTCTCACAGAAGAGAGAGAGAGAGAGAGAGAGAGAGAGAGAGACGGAGCATATCAGCGGGGCCTTTGCTGGTCAGAGCACACTGGACGCCACACAACACAACCAGCGCCGGCCTCTGCCCTGCTTCTACCTTGGCTGCCTGCATTGTGCAGTGCCCCATTGGATTTTGTGTTTCACATATGCCGTGCCGTCCATGTGCGTCGTCTGCCGCGCGCAGTGTCTGGCGCAGCTTAACTTCGCATCGCACTCTGTCGGCGATCGTTTCAGTCGCACGTCCTGCCCTCTGGGCAGTTGATGCGAGCAACAGGACAGAGAGCCACCTAGCGAATAACATAGGAACTACTTGCAACAACCTGCTCGCAAGAGAACAGACGATTTGTTTCGGAGCGGGTGAGTTCACCGCTCCCCCCACCCTCGGAACTCGCCCGCTCAACGCTCACCCCACCGTCTCGACTCTAGCCAGAGCGTTGAGCAAAGCGACTCAGGTGTCACTCTGGTCTCTGCGGTCTCAGCTCACGCAGTAATACAGCTCGCGGCTCGACCCGCTCGACTCAGCCCCTCTGCATCGGAGTTCGTCCCTACTGGATATTGTTCTTCGTAGTAATACCGCTATGTATATTACATTATTATGTTATGTATACATCAATTGTTTTTATTTTATTTTTATTTGTTTAAACTGATTAGATTAGGTTCCTGATGACTCCTCTTACTATGGGATTTTTATTATGGACACTCGAATTTACGCTTTAATTACGAGCGAACCGATAAACGTATCGCAAAATGTGATACACCAATATTTTCCTTGTTTTATTCTGCGTAAGGCTATATGCAGCACTTTCGTTTTACAGTCAAATTTATATATTTTTTTTTCTTATTCTGGTACGGATTTTGCGATTTTAGGCGTCTTCGGAAGGAAACGTTCACTTTAAAAATATATGGCTTGCGATGAATTTGTATGAGGTTAATGAAATTTTAATACATTATAGCCAAATATGTTGTTAATGTAAATCTCAAGTTACAACATTTTCCGATCACCCAAAAAACCACGATAGTGCAAAACAAATCAATAATCAAAAACTTTGTCATATCGTGGAAATTTCAATAAACAATACAAAATTCTTACTCATTATCTGTGTTACTTAAAAATAGGATCAAATAAGATCAAAATACAGGTGTAGTACTGGAATAAACCAAGTTTAAAGGACAATGTGCCTTCCATTTATTTTCTATTGTAAATGAGTGGTGAGTCATGAAAAAGAGCTAATTCATTTCAGGGAGTGAACAGTTCTGATCCAATCTCTGAAAAGAACAGTTTTGCCCATCTCTAGCGGGCACCAGTGACATCACCGCTGGCGTCTAGTGTATATTAGTGTTGTACCAGCAGCCCGCTGAAAGTAGTACCACTTGTCAATGGCCAAGGAGTGCTTGCCCGAGAGCTCGTGTGATTTTAATTGCTTAAGACGGTCTGAAACCCGAGATTTTTTTATTCGGGTTTAAATTTAATAAGAAAGAACATAATAAGCCTTTGACACTGCTTATGTTGCTATAAAGAGCAATCAAATGAAAATGGAACTGACGGAAAAAAGCAAGTAAACTGTTTCTTACTTCAAAAGTAATCGCCATATCTCTTAATACATTTGTCCCACCATAAGAGAAGATGGTCAGAGTTCTCATGGAAAAATGTTAGCGGTTGCTTACGAAATCATGATTGTGGCCTGGCATGCACCTCTTTATCCAAAGCAAATCGACTATCGTTATCGTCTTTCTTCGGGACCCCAACAATATGGAAAACGCACGGGGAGTGATTGGAACTCTATGGGGAGATGTGTAATGACTTCCATGCGAAACTTCTGCAGCGTACTCGAAACAACCTTGCCAAAATCTGGGCCTGTCCATTCAGGCATTGGCCGTCTCTTCTCACAGTAGGATAAATATATTAACAATATTGGCGGCCGCGAGGGATTAGCCGAGCGGTCTTGGCGCTGTAGTCATGGACTGTGCGGCTGGTCCCGGAGGAGGTTCGAGTCCTCCCTCGGCCATGGGTGTGTGTGTTTGTCCTTAGGATAATTTAGGTTAAGTAGTGTGTAAGCTTAGGGACTGATGGCCTTAGCAGTTAAGTCCCATAAGATTTCACACACATGTTTTGAACAATTTTGGCGGTTAATTTTCATATAATAAATAGTTTACTTACTTTTTCCCATCTGTCTCATTTGATTGCCCCGTATAGCGCGACGAAATAGGAAGTGGTGCTCCATACATCACTAGTCCAATATGTGCCAACCTTTGTGGTGAAGTTTATTACGTAACGGGTATTAAATCATTAAACATTCATTCCACTCGGAACTGATGCCCATCATCAGCATCACTATCAGTATGATATGTGACACCCACGCGCAGCCAGTCGCTATGGCCGAGCGGTTCTAGGCCCTTCAGTCCGGAATCGCGCTGCTGCTACGGTCACAGGTTCGAATCCTGCCTCGGGCATGGATGTGTGTGATGTCCTTTGGTTAGTGAGTTTTAAGTAGTTCTAAGTCTAGGGGACTGATGACCTCAGATGTTAAGTCCCGTAGTGCTTAGAGCCATTTTTGAACACCCACGTGCAAGAATACATTCTTGTATTCGTTGTGGCACGGATGCAAACAGTTTCCGAATGTCAACTCAAGAAATTTCTTGCAATGCCTGAAGCGCATACTGTGTAGCTAATGAAGATTGCTGATTGGAGGCTGGTACGAAAGTACACGTCTTCTGATCACATTCCATCTAAGCTACACGGGTGAAAAACCACGGGATCCTGCAGACCTGTCAAGGACTCGTACATTCCTCAAGGCGTTTGTAGTGTGAAGTGCATTGTGAGGTTTTCTTTTATCCTGCTAGAATGTGCCATTTGGTATTACGGTTAATAAGGGTATGAGAAGAGGGTTTACCATTCTTGCCTCATACTGGCTAGCATACGGGCTGCTTATAATAATTACTAAATTTGTCCTATTGTCTTATCTAATAGCTTTCCATACACTGATGCAAGAACAACGTCAGCTTTCTGTGACATTTCATCAGGTGGTCTGTGGGCGCCGATCTACCGAGCACGACAGAGGACAGAGTGTTGTCAATTTCTTATTCTACTCTAGCCATAGCACACCCAAATTATTGTTGTCTGTAATGTGTTGTCAGTAGTAAATAACATGTGGTAACTCGATATTTCAACCCAGCTTCTGGTAATCTGTTCACGACGCTGTAGCCTCAAGCAGAATTTCAGCTGTTGTCATCCGTCTCTTCGTCACAATCAGCCAAACAATCCTACGATCATCTTGTGGTGTTGTCTACCTGAAAGGACCTACGCCTAATTTTCTTCCCACAGTGTTCTCCTCAGCCCATCACATCATTACTGGTTCGGTAGTCATTGCACTAAAGCAAACTGTCTGATGATCTACAGGTACGATGCTCCCATTTCCCTCACACCAATCCTGTGACCTTTTTAGAGTCAGGGAAATGCCGATAAACTATACGCTATGGACATGTGCTGCATTCTCAATCTGAAAAGTTCCAGTAGCGTTAAACTCAGTAGCCATCCTGTAATCACACCATTGTTCGCCTGTGAGAACAAACTTTTTCTGCACAGAAAATAGGCTCGTGTATGGTTGAAATTTTAATCAGTATACACCGCAGCATCAGTTTACTAGCATTCAGCCAAAGTCTACCACTTCCCATTTCCGTCTACGTCGTTAAACGCTGAAATTTAGTTTTCAGAGTTCCGCGCACCAACCAACACAGTTCCTGCAGGGGCTCACGGATGCGAGAACCGACAAAACTCACCGCCGTTGTATGTGACCATATTGATATGTTTCTTTCAACAAGAAACCAGACACAGTAAATAAAATTGTGAGTTTAGTTGTCAAGATTATTGCTGACTGAAAGGAGCACTGAATATCGAAGGCCAGGTATATAGTGTAAAAAACCCTGTTGTCGTCGTTGTATCGCCTTTATACAAGTTTTGATGTACTACCGCGTAGAGGGTTTCGACCACATTTTTACGAGATAAATCCTGGAAGAAAACACTTTCCGTTGTACAAAGTAGTAAAATAAATCTTGCCGACCAGTTCGTGATTTCGAGTGGTAGATCTACTCACTGGCGCTAAACTATGTAAGGCAAAAATGTCTTATTGCAGAACCACACCGTACTTCGTAAACACTGTCTGCTAAAGTCATTAAATGCCCCTGTCGTCTGTCTCTTTCTTTTTCTTCCTGCCTTGTTGCAATTTCATTGTAATTAGTACCATTACATCATGCTACTTGACATATTCGTCACGACGGCGCGGCGCCACATGAGAGTGGCGGAACCGAGCTTTGTAAACAAGGCGTTAGCTTTTGTGCTAGTACTTGCCCATACAGAACATTTATTGCGTCGTTAAGTACTAAGACAAACAGTGTAAGTGTAAATACCATAATCATTACCCAAATTGGTTAGACACTGGACTCGCATTCGGGAGGACGACGGTTCAATCCCGCGTCCGGCCATCCTGATTTAGGTTTTCCGTGATTTCCCTAAATCACTCCAGGCAAATGCCGGGATGGTTCCTCTGAAAGGGCACGGCCGACTTCCTTCGCCATCCTTCCCTAATCCGATGAGACCGATGACCACGCTGTCTGGTCTCCTTCCCCAAAACAACCAACCATTACCCAAATGGTAGTGCATCCACCCGTCTATAGTGCAATGTAGGAGACATATACACAATAAACGCGCGCTCGCGCGCACACACACACACACACACACACACACACACACACACACACGCACACACACAATTAAACGTAGTACTGCCTGCTTGGAGGCTTTGATCACGGACTAACACACCACTCGCGACTGCGGCTGTAATTCACGAAGCGGCCAGAAGTCTACGCACTTGGTTAGGTGCTGTATCGTCTAAATGCGAATAGTAACGTTTAAAATGATTTCAAATATATCTTTAACAAAGGGGAACATAATTTGCGTAATAAATTGGAGCAATAACATTTGCCAATCTTTAGGTTTCCTGGAGCCTCTAAGCGGTGTGACACATTACATTATATAAGCATTGAGTTACGAATCTCTTATAATTTACTGACATATAGCAGAGATTTTAGAAGTTCAAACTGAGTAGTAAATCGTAGAGAGCTGTGAAACTGTTTCCCTATATAGAAGCAACCAGTTCCGTGATTTGATACATCAGCGCCAGAAACATCATTTACTTTGTATGTATCAAAACATATGGTGCGCGTTAGAAATCTCACCTGTGACAAATCTAAAGTGTTCAGTGAGAAAAATTTACGTGTGCAGCGATAAGAATGCGATGGAAATGTATTCACATCTGTTGGACGAATGTAATGAAAACAAACACTCCAAGTCGACTTCTCACGACAATTAATCTGAAAAAAAAAATTCATCACATGTAACGAAAGCATGAAAACCGTCTGAAGATGAATCATAAGGATTCGAAACCGGTAACGGTACCCTTTGAATAAAGAAACTGAAAATAAATTTGTGGCTGGTTGCTGCCTCAACACCATCGACATTTGTCTTTAAATAACAGCCACGGTCTCCAACCATATCTTCATATGGTAAAATTACAACATCATATCTACAAACGTTAAAACCTTCAACACGACTTTTGAAATGATTATATCACATAATGACATCGTGTGTTGGAATGTGCAGATCATTAGTCTCCGTTCAAAATTATTACTTGACACGGAAACCAACTATGATAATACGAGTAGGCTGTCACAGAAACTTCATACAATCAAGTGATGAAAGACAAGCATATTTTTGTAAAAATGGTTCCTGGTACTTAGAAACTAACTCCCTTCTTTAATCGTTAAGTTAGAGCAAGATGCCAATGAAGCCAATACACGGAGAGAAATGGAAAAATGAAAATAAATTCGAAAACATTTCTTCATGACTGAGTTGTCTCATCACGCATTTGGGTCTGTTTGCTTTTATTTCAAGATCATTCATGTCTCTTTTGTAAGTAGCCAGTTTGTACGTTTGCAGCAGATTGTGTTAATATCGCTGATAGAGCTCTGCGCCGTCGGCAAGAACTTGTGTGGTTGGACAGACTAGTAGTTAGCGAGTGGATAAGGAAGTTTATGGACATGATATTCTTAGTGGAGACTTTGTGTTGGTAGGACATGCATTGTAAAGTGAGACGCAAGGAAATGTATGATAATGGATGTATGGTTGATAATGTTTTGCTAATGGAATTATTGACAACCATATAATTTTTGGAACTGCATGTCACATGAATAAGGTATTCTCTAAATACATTGTTTGCTCTACAACAAAATCTTGCTTTTGCTAATCATATGCCTCCTAGCACTTAGAGTCTATAGCAGTCAGAATCCATTTATTTAGCTGGCTGTCGTTGCTACTTGCTGTAATTGCTGAAGTTCGCGTAATGAAGATTTTCTGTGAAGAAAGTGACTTATAAAAAACAGTGGGCTGTGCACTATCGGGATTCGGGATTGAAATGAGTTTAGGCTATTAACAGAGTTGGAGGTAGTTTCATATTCCTTTAATTTAATATTTTTTTGGATTTGTATTATTATTAGAATTTCTTGCAATTCAGAACCATTCTCTTGTGTAAATTATTGGTAGTTATGTTGTCAATCTATAGCAATCAGACTGCGTTGGGCTTGTACATTGTGGGTAATAAACAAATAGGTTAAGTTTGAGTTGTCTTTTTCAGGGAAAATTCTGTTGGTCAATGTTTATTAAAAATAAAAATAATTAAAGACTTAGTTTCACTTTTTAACTGTTGCGGAGTGAGTAAGCCTCCAAAGAATAGGAAGTAAGCAGATACCTTTGCTGTTTGGTACCTTCGTGATACACCTATCAGCGATCACCAAGGAGCAACTGATCGCTGGGTGATGGCATGTAGGAAAGTAGTTAAAGACGAGGAGGAAACGTGCTGACCAAACTATATGGATATTTTCAAGTCTGTGTAATGATGGTACACGGAATATTTTACTGTTAAATGACGAACCTAATCTCGCATGTGATCAGCACTTAGCGGTTATTTTTAAAATTATCTTCGTTGAAAGAGAGATTTAATCTAGCGCTTAATGGGGCGACTGATTGGAAAAATGCTGATACGACGAAGCTTAAGACTTAAAGACTTACAGATAGTATTAAAATTAATGGGCATGACCGCTATGTTCAGTAAAGACCTGGGCAGACGAAGTCAACAGCGAGGCTGTGCAACGGAACTTATATCGCTGTACTGCGCCCGTTCTAGAATGACGTGAGAAATCTTTGAGTGAAACGTCGTAGCGACTTTTATCTTTTGCAGAGACCCATAAACTCCGAATCAGTTAACGTACTGGAAGGTATCAGTGATCATAAGGCTGTGACAGCAACTATGACTACAGGTATTACAAGCAATGTTAAGAGAAGAAGGAAATTATTTTTGCCGGCCGCTGGTGGCCGAGCGGTTCTGAGCGCGTCAGTCTGGAACTGCGCGACCGCTACGGTCGCAGGTTCCAATTCTGCCTCGGGCATGGATGTGTGTGATGTCCTTAAGTTAGTTAGGTTTAAGTAGTTCTAAGTTCTAGGGGACTGATGACCTGAGATGTTAAGTCCCATAGTGCTCAGAGCCGTTTAAACAATTTATTTTTTTTAAAATTATTTTTGTTTAGGAAGAGTAACAGGATAAAAACTGCAGAGTATCTGAGCAGTCAACAACAAATATTGAACTGCTAAGAGTGAAGATGCGGAGCACAACTGGAAAAACTTCAAAAGCATCATTCAATATGCCTTAGACAAGTATGTTCACAGCAAGGTCTTAAGGGAATGGCTAGACGCACCATGATTTAATAGATGCATTAGAAAACTGCTACATAAACAAAGGGAACTTCATCATAGATTCAAAATAGATATCAAAGCCAAACAGACGCACAAAAACTGAACGAAGCGAAAATGAGCGCGTGGAATTCAAGTGACTTTGAAAGTAAAATTTTGTCAGCCGATATGACTGAGAACGGTAGGAGGTTTTGGTCTTACGTAAAATCAATAACCGATTCGAATTCATCTATTCAATCATTCAGTGACCATACGGGCACAGAAACGGAAGGTTGAAATTCAGAATTCGGTCTTCCAAAATTAATTCATGGCTGAAAATCGTAATACGGTCCCTCCTTTCGATCCTCGTACGAACATCGAAACGGCAATCGCGGAATAGAAAAGCAGCTGCATTCTCTTAGTATTGGAAAGGCATCAGGATAAGATAAGATACCTGTGAGATTCTACAAAGATTATGAGAAAGAACTTGCTCCCCTTCTAGCTGTAGTTTATCGTAGTTCGCTGATACAACGAAGGATACCTAGCCCGTTTTCAAGAAGAGTCATAGGACAGGTCCGCATAATTACAGACCCATATCATTGACGTCAGCCTGTTATAGAACTAAGAAACACGTTTTATGTTCAAGAATTATGACGTCTCCAGAGAACGATAATTTCCTCTATAGAAAAAAAAATGGTTCAAATGGCTCTGAGCACTCTGGGACTTTACATCTGAGGTCATTAGTCCCCTACAACTTAGAACTACTTAAACCTAACTAACCTAGGGACAGCACACACATCCATGCCCGAAGTAGGATTCGAACCTGCGACCGTAGCGGTAGATAACAGCGCTCAGGTTGATGCCGTGCTCCTTGTCTTGAGAAAGGCATTTCACATCGTCCCACAATGCAATTAGTGAAAAAAAATTGAAAAGAAATCCACTTTTGTGTAACTACACTATTGACGGCAAACTACTGGAAGCAGTATATACCACAAAATATCTAGGAGTAACTATCCGGAGCGACCTTAAGCGGAGTGACCACATACTACACATACCAGGAAAAGCAGACGTCACACTGAGATTCATAGAAAAAGTCTCAAGGAAATATTAGTCAACCACGAAAGTAGCTTACTGGCTCTTTTTGACCGATTCTTGAGTATTGTTCATCAACCTGGGACCCTTACCAGACAGGCTGATAGAAGCGATAGAAAAATCCAGCGAACATCGGGGCATTTCGTCACGGGATCGTTTAGACAGCTCGAGAGTGTTACAGAGATGTTCAACAAACTTCTGTGGCAGACGCTACAAGAGAGGCGTTGGGCATCACGGGGAGATTTATCATTGAAATTTCGAGAGAGTAGTTTCTGGGAAGAGTCGTGCAACATTCTACTTCCTCCCACACACGTCTCACGAAATAACCACGACGAGAAAATTCGAGAAATTGGAGGTAATACAGAGGCTTACTGACGACCATACTGCCCACGCGCCATTAGTGACTAGAAAAGGGAAGGAGGGATCACTTAGCGGTGTCAGAAGTACCCTCACCCACACACCGTCTGGTGGCTTGTGTAGTATTTATGTAAATGTAGAATTAATCACAACCAGCACTGAGATGTAGTTCAAATGTTAGCACACTTTAATTCGTTTTTGATATCTGTGACATATTTTATGCTACCAAGAACATGGAGCTGAGTAAGACGCTAGTCACAAACTTTTTGCTATGAAACTGTCGTTGAACTACCTCCTTTACATGAATTATGACGAACCCATAATTAAACTGGAGCTGTCTATGTTACTGAAATGTTGATATCAACGTCAGTCTTTCAATCTGAACTGCAGTGACTTTCCATTTAACGTAGCAACTTTAACAGTATGTCACACTTCGGAATCTAAATTCGTCATTAGAGAACCTTCATCGGATGTGCTTAGCTGTATACACCGTAGAGAAATCAGTGTTTATTATTAAAAAATAGTCTTATTTTATTTGACCTAGGCACAGCGGTTGGCACACTGGACTCCCATTCGAGAGAACGAAGGTTCAAATCCGCGTCCAACCATTCTGATTTAGGATTTCCGTGATTTCTTTCCCCACCCATTAGTAATCCGAGCTTGTGTTCACTCTCTAATGATCGTGCTGTCGACGGGACGTTAGACTATAATCTTCGTTCTTTCTTTTTTCGTATGACTTGAGCAGCGTTATAACTCGATGGAAAAAATGGATATTATTGCAACTTGTAACTTACATTATTTTTCGTCTGTGTTAAAATTTAAATGGGCATGTGAGGTAAAAATAAACAACGACGAAGTCTAGGCTACAGTATTTGTTTGCTCTGTAAATCTGACATACAAAAACAAAACAAAAATTCAGCTTGCTGTCAAGTTAAAACTGCGTACGGCACTAGGAGCCGAATCTGGAACCAAGTCAATCACGGGCAATGTTGATGCCGCTTATTTTTACTGTATTTTATTCAGTATGTAAGAAATTCAGACAATCGTATCTTAGTAAGAGAAATCATCTGGTCTGATAGTTAACAAAGTTATAATAGAGGCACAAATTTACATTATTCTTGTTTTGGGAAAGATTTCCCATCGATTGAGCTATCAAGGTATAACTCACCATATGACCTCAGAGCTTTACTTCAGCTAGAAACTTTCTCCTCAGTTTTTATTTGCTAGGATGTTTCAGAAGAGTACACTCTCGGTTGTGTTGTCAAATATTAATCCTGAAAAAGGGATGCTTTTCATGATAGGAATAAGGTAAAGAGGGAAAGAAAAATAGATATACCATATTGGCTAACAAACTGCGGTCTTTTATGATCTGCTGGGGTTTTATGAGAAGTTAAAAAAATGAACAGCATTGTTTCAACGGATAAGACATCAAATCGTTATTGAAAACTGGGAAGCTTATGACAGATTCGCGAAGCTTCCAACGCTATCCATTAGATCATACACAAATACTAAAAAACTAACAGCTTTATGACACTCCCTTGGTATAGGGGAGAGTGTTATGCATACTAGTCTGCCTACAAACACACGATGTTTTCTGCTCGATACTTCAGTAATCGGAAGCGCCAAACACTGACGAAAATTTTGACCCTTCATAACGGAACACTGTTAATGTAAGATCCGAGACACGATCCCTAATAGGTATCTGAACATTTTAGTTCACATTGGTGTGGGTAAATGAATATAAGTGAATAGGAGAAGATATGGAACATTCTGAAAGGGAACTGCTCTATTTTCAATGGGGTGGCGTGGGAGTAAGTCAGTGGCCTCGTATTTGTTAAGATGGCAGTCAAATGGCCTTCCAGCTTTAGGCCAGCCGTGACCCCTTAAGCGGTTAGTACTGTTTAAACGAATAAAACATAGGTTGATTTTCGCGATATTTTTTTCTACTAAAACAAAAACAAATGCTAAATGTGATGATATACACTCCTGGAAATGGAAAAAAGAACACATTGACACCGGTGTGTCAGACCCACCATACTTGCTCCGGACACTGCGAGAGGGCTGTACAAGCAATGATCACACGCACGGCACAGCGGACACACCAGGAACCGCGGTGTTGGCCGTCGAATGGCGCTAGCTGCGCAGCATTTGTGCACCGCCGCCGTCAGTGTCAGCCAGTTTGCCGTGGCATACGGAGCTCCATCGCAGTCTTTAACACTGGTAGCATGCCGCGACAGCGTTGACGTGAACCGTATGTGCAGTTGACGGACTTTGAGCGAGGGCGTATAGTGGGCATGCGGGAGGCCGGGTGGACGTACCGCCGAATTGCTCAACACGTGGGGCGTGAGGTCTTCACAGTACATCGATGTTGTCCCCAGTGGTCGGCGGAAGGTGCACGTGCCCGTCGACCTGGGACCGGACCGCAGCGACGCACGGATGCACGCCAAGACCGTAGGATCCTACGCAGTGCCGTAGGGGACCGCACCGCCACTTCCCAGCAAATTAGGGACACTGTTGCTCCTGGGGTATCGGCGAGGACCATTCGCAACCGTCTCCATGAAGCTGGGCTACGGTCCCGCACACCGTTAGGCCGTCTTCCGCTCACGCCCCAACATCGTGCAGCCTGCCTCCAGTGGTGTCGCGACAGGCGTGAATGGAGGGACGAATGGAGACGTGTCGTCTTCAGCGATGAGAGTCGCTTCTGCCTTGGTGCCAATGATGGTCGTATGCGTGTTTGGCGCCGTGCAGGTGAGCGCCACAATCAGGACTGCATACGACCGAGGCACACAGGGCCAACACCCGGCATCATGGTGTGGGGAGCGATCTCCTACACTGGCCGTACACCACTGGTGATCGTCGAGGGCACACTGAATAGTGCACGGTACATCCAAACCGTCATCGAACCCATCGTTCTACCATTCCTAGACCGGCAAGGGAACTTGCTGTTCCAACAGGACAATGCACGTCCGCATGTATCCCGTGCCACCCAACGTGCTCTAGAAGGTGTAAGTCAACTACCCTGGCCAGCAAGATCTCCGGATCTGTCCCCCATTGAGCATGTTTGGGACTGGATGAAGCGTCGTCTCACGCGGTCTGCACGCCCAGCACGAACGCTGGTCCAACTGAGGCGCCAGGTGGAAATGGCATGGCAAGCCGTTCCACAGGACTACATCCAGCATCTCTACGATCGTCTCCATGGGAGAATAGCAGCCTGCATTGCTGCGAAAGGTGGATATACACTGTACTAGTGCCGACATTGTGCATGCTCTGTTGCCTGTGTCTATGTGCCTGTGGTTCTGTCAGTGTGATCATGTGATGTATCTGACCCCAGGAATGTGTCAATAAAGTTTCCCCTTCCTGGGACAATGAATTCACGGTGTTCTTATTTCAATTTCCAGGAGTGTAGTTTTATTTCTTACACCTTTGTCTTTAAGATATTTTTGTGTCCACATCGGACGCTGCACGAGACAGAAGGACCCCATGAAGCCGGAACATTGGTCATAGGCGGGAATTCACAAAGCCCTCCTCTTGGACCTGGAGGAAGAGGAGGCGGAGGAGATTAATGTTTAACGTCCCGTCGACAACGAAGTCATTAGGAACCAAGCACAAGCTCGGATTAGGAATAGATGGGGAAGGAAATCGTCCGTGTCCTTTCAAAGCAACCACCCTGGCATTTTCCTGAAGCGATTTATGGAAGTCACGGGAAACCTAAATCATGATGACCGGACGTGTGTTTGAACCGTCGTCCTCCCGAATGCGAGGCCAGTATCCTACTGGACCCGTTACAAAATAATTTTGTGTAAGTCATTTTCTGTATATTTTCTATCAGCAGACATAGGATAGCTGAAAAATTTTAAGTTCTAACAAAATGGTGACGTGTTGCTACAAATGTCATTTTATTCGCTCGAAAAGTTCGAGACAAAATTGTGCACCGAAAACAAACTTTCTTCCTCGACCACTCCTCGTATTTCGTAGAAGAATTACCGTTGTTATAATGCGTAAAAGGTTGTGGATAGGAATTACTCACTTACAACACACTTATGACTCTTCAGGATGTTATCCATATTTACAAATTTATTTGTGATACGACTCTAAAATGATTCGTTCCACATCATTACGATTTATCGCGGAAATTATCCATGGGACATAAAACTAACGAAAACAACGCAAAACGACTACGTACGCTGATAGATCAATTTAGAAGTCCGGAATCAAATTCTTATCAAAATCTCATATGCCGTTCTCAAGTTAACGTTTCTTGCCTTTCGACAAATACGGTTTTCAGAAAAAAGCGTTCAATTATGATTCATAGTATTGTCCATCGCTGGGCACTGCTGGGGTTACTTTTTTGCAATTAAATTAAACAAACTTCGAATCAGCGATCTTTTGACTGTACAACAGTCCTACAAGATCCAAAATGAGGTCCTTCTCCATCTTTGTAGTGGTCATGTTGGTCCTGCAGTCCTCTTTGGCAGCTTCTGTCATTCGCTGCTCTGCCACATGCTGCCACGTTGACCGCGACGTCGACTATTTTTTTTCCCCCGCTGTCAGTGGTTTCCGGGGCTACTTTTTCACAAACCGCCACATAACTCGATAATGGTACTGGATCTACGACTTTGCTTCCACCGTTTTTCCTCGAAGTTCGGGGCTTTATTGTGAAAAACTTACAAAAAAATTATGATTCATAGTATTGTCCATCGCTGGGCACTGCATTCTCTCATCTTTCAGATAGCATATGAATCCCGTGGCGGAAGAAAAGGGCGTCTTTTGCGAGGATCCATGAATCGATTCAATTTTGCACTTGTTCATATGATTGGAAGTGTTTGTCAGCTGGACTGTATGCCACTGATCGAAAAAGGTGGTAGTCAGAGAGAGGAACGTATGGAGAATACGGCGGAAAGGATGGGACTTCTCATTTCAACGTTTCCATGTATACTTTGACGGGTTTTCCGATAGGGGGTCGAGCACTGACCTGCTGCAAAATTGCCTTTACGTGTGTATCGCTGTATTGTGTAAGTTTGTGTTTCAGTACTGGGCTCGAACACATCAATTGCTTTCGATAATGGTGTCCTGTGACCTCTTCGTCTGTTTCAGTAGCTACGAAAACGTTCTGTCTTCCACCACCATGCCGGTCTTCGAGATCAAAATCACCGTTCTTAAGGCGTTGAAAACATTCTCTGCACGTTCTTCCACTAATAGTTCCCTCATCATTGGTCTTACCCAGCATTTTACGAGCCACAGCCTCAGATTTCTTCATGTTAAAGCAGAAAATTAAAACTTCCCCCAAATGGTGAGAAATGGGTACGTAAGTTGACGTACTTAATCGAGAATAACCTTATGGCGCAATCACAAATCGACTAATATTTTTACGGCATTATGTTTACCGATGCCTAAGCATGTTTTATTACACCTATGACCAACCACCCGAACACCACTTGCCGCTACTGCCGTCTATTGCAAAACAGCGGGGCAAAGTTGTTGACCTAATATTTCTGGCGAACATGAGATGGATACAACAGTAAAGTAGACATATCAAAGGCAATTTTAAGCAAAAAAATCGATTTTTATAAATATTCAAAGAGGACTACCCCCTCAAATCGCTTGATACAAATTCCAATGTGGTCCCATTTCAGAGGACACAACCAATTTTCTTTCTCCTCCTTCAGTAATCCGAGCTTGCGCTAAGTCTGTAATGACCTCTTCGTCGACGGCACTTTCTTTCCTTCAACGATTTCTGAGATGCAGCTGACGGAAAATTGTAGGCATCTGCTGGTGACAGTAAATTAGTAGATCGAAACGTTCCCCACCGTGGCTGTCAAATTCCCTTTATATGTCATGTTAAAAAATATCTTCATCAACTCCAGTGCAGTGTGCAGAATCTATCCACATGAGCTGCTAATTTTGCTGAATCTGGCTATAGCTTTTTGGAAATGAGTCGTGGAGAGAAACTGACAATACAGTAGAACACCGCTCACATCACTATTTTCAGATAGCTACGTCTCGGAATGCGTAGTGAATGGAATCCGCACTTACTTGAAGTTTTCCGTCCAGTTTTCTACTCAATCTTACCGTTTCCTCTTGTGACAGCCCTCATAACTCTATTTTACCATGAAATGAAATTATTCATCAAGTTGCTCTATCGTCATATAAATCACATCCGACAAGGTATTTCACAATATTGACAACTACCTATATATTTTTGAGTAGCCTGTGATGAACACAATACGATTTCACAGATTGTACTATGCAAGCAAGTTGAAATTATCTTCTGAACTGCAGTGTATGAAGTGTCGCATTTTACTGAAAGAGACAAGCTGTGGGAAGCTAGAATTTGCTAGAAGCATTATTTAGTGCGTGTTTGTATGAATGATGTCATGGCCGGCACTGTTTTCACTGACCCAAGCCTGCAGTGTTTTATCGCGCCGCAGTAATCCGTGTCGTGGAACGCGTCAGAGCTCTCCAGAATTGCCGTGATGATGTTAATAATACTTTTTAAATAGAGGAGGAAGTAATCACCGCGTTGTGTATGACATAGAGGGACTTCTAACATTATTCCATAATCATCAACAGACAAACGCACATTGCAACTTTAAAGGGAACGTAATGGTATATGATCTGGATTAGGATGACACTCATCATGAAAAAATTAGCCGTTGTGCAATCCCAGCCACCAATTTCCTTGAAAATTTTAAAGATTCAATCAGTCAAGTATTCAACAAAGAATGAGGTGTCCTTAAAAAATACGGATATAGTCTGGGCACAAATACTCATCAGATTCAATACGTCTTGCAACTCTCTCAAAATAGGATACAAGTTTATATCAAGAACTTGCCTTCACATTAGTTTTAAATATACATCCCTTCCACTTGCGCTCACACACACTGCACTCATATGGGAGGAGTGGGGGAGGGGGAGGGGTTAGGAAGAGAGAGAGAGAGAAAGAGGCAGAGTTCAGAGGACTTTAATCCTCGTTTCGGCAACAACTGGTGCACAAAACCACCAGTAAAACGATGATCAAAAAATAAACAAACGAAGATCTCGTGCACACTATTAGTACCGAATACCTAAGTTCTACGTAGATGCATGTTTGTTATACTGACAGGACCACTTTTTTCTGGAGCAAAAAATCAGTTCCAGAACTTTCTGAGCCGACTGAGTGTTCGCTACTCTGCCGCCATGTCACTGGCATGACGACTTCCATCAATGCCTGGGCTTCAATCACGACTGTTTCAAGAAACATCTCCACCGCCTTCAAACCAGCTCGAGGATGCAGCGAAGAGAACAACCACATCCACTTAAACTGCGTAAATTAGCCCCATCGCGCAAATACTCTCCTGTGAGGTCTGCGACTTCTTTAAAATACCGTCACACTTCTCTTATTAACTGACGTAACCTGGTTCTCCATAAGTGTCTAATTCTTAACCTTCGTTCTAACTCTTTACTTCTCTCCACGCTATTAAGTAAATCTTGTTCTGCCCCACCTACATAAACCACCAATAAAAATGTTAAGAAATCAGATACTAAGATTTAGAAACCGTGCAGAGATGATTGTAACCGCTGAGACCTAAAAGCTAATAAACAAATAGAAAATATGTATATAATCACCATTGTCACAGAAGAACTACAGTGCTTTAAAGTCTTTTAAACGTCTCGATTTAAATTCGAATTCTCCTATAAGCTCCTACAATGTTGTATGACCGAGCGGTTAAAGGCGCTACAGTCTGGAACCGCGCGACCGCTACGGTCGCAGGTTCGAATCCTGCCTTGGGCATGGGTGTGTGTGATGTCCTTAGGTTAGTTAGGTGTAAGTAGTTCTAAGTTCTAGGGGACTTATGACCACAGCAGTTGAGTCCCATAGTGCTCAGAGCCATTTTTTTAAATGTTGTATGATATTGATAACAAATTGTAAACTGTTTATTCTTTACATTGTATGTAGACATGGTTATTAATGTAACAGCACTCCTATAAGAGGCCTTCTTAGATTCCAACAAAAATATTAATCCCCATTCACTTCAATAACTAAGTAGTGGAACTAAAGAAATAGACAGATGCCCATTAATGATAGTAAATACTGGAAATATTACGTAATAAAATGTGTACTTACAGATATACATCTATATCTACGTGCATACGCCGTAAGTCACCGTACACCGCATGGTACGTGGCGTTGGGTACCTTGTACCACTACATGTGGTTGCCTTTCGTGTTTCACTCACAAGTGGAGTGAGGGAAAACAACTATCTATATGCTTCCGTATGAGCGTTAATTTCCCGTATCTTCGTGTTCATTACGCGATGTACATTGGCGGCTATAGAATCGTTCTGCAGTCATCTTCAAATGCCGGTCTCTAAATTTTGTCAATAGTGTTCCGTAAAACGAGAGTCGTCTTCCCTCCAGGGATTCCCATCTGAAATCACGAAGGACCTCCGTAAAACATCCGTGACTACCGTGTTGATTGAATCAGATACTTATTTGTTCATTGGCCTTAACTATTACAACAAACATAACAAAAAATTAATCAATAATTTAAGCAAGAGAGGGTGTAACATGTATGTCACGCTAGGCAGATCATACATTCTATGTGACACACACGACAGTAAATAAAATGAAGCAGTGTACATCAGTTGCGTTATGTTTAGGAAACGGCATTCATTTTCTGTGATACAGTACGAAACACTCCATGCACAAACTAACATCACATTTGCAACGAATTGTTGTAGGAGTTCCTTTGCAGTTTTCTGCAGCGCAGCGTCTTCTTTTTTTTCTGTGGCACCGTATCTACCAGATGGTTCTTTTCATCGTATCTGATGTCATTCACTCCTCTATCGTGATATGGATTATCTACAGGGCGACCTGGACTTTTAAAGATTGTTGCATTGCAAGTCAGGTAACATTTCAGAATGTTTCATACCTGGATTTCTGTAGAGAAGCACGCATTATGTACAGACACATCCAGAAGCCACGTAAAAATTGACCACCAGCATTTCTTTCCTCTGATTCTCACTCCATATAACGCTCTATTTTCGTCCATTCGGTCAGTTCCCCCATATTTTTGTTGTATTCCCCAATAACGTGTGGTCGCTGTACAACCATTCTTTTCTTCTCCTGTCTTTAATATCGTCTCACGGAGCCGATTGGATTGATCTATGGCTGGTCGTAGCAATTATTACAACAGGATTATCTAGGCATCTGGAAATCATCATTCCACTTTCCTTGCGGCCCTTGTAATTAAATCTCCACTCTTATTCCTTTTGGACATTGTCTTAGAGGGTATAAGTTGACATTCTTTAGGCAGACGACTCTCACGAAAATTGCCTCTTTTAGGTTAACCAACAATGTTGGCGATGTAAACAGATTATCAAAATAGAATCCGTAGGGCAGATTTTTACCTTTGGCAGGAGTCAATCAGTCATTTGAACCAGCAGTGTAGCACATTTTCCGTATGCTTTCGTTCGTTTGTGGATCAGGTCCTTGGTATATTCCAAAATACACTAGATAACTCATGTTTGTGTTTAGGCACCATGCTTTGAACCCAAATATAATGGGTTTACCTTTCAGAAATTGTTTCCATCCATGCCTGCCAAAGTACTTTACCACACTCTCATCATAATCCAAATCTTACTCAGGCTAAAAGTAGAGAGAAAACATTTTTCTTAACGTATCTTTTAATGGTCGAATTTTCCACATTTAATCGTTTACATTGACTAGTGTGCTATTTACTTGAGTGGATGAAGCTCATAATAGTTTCAAATTAGTCTCTTCTGATCATCTACATCTATCTACATCTACATCCATACTCCGCAAGCCACCTGACGGTGTGTGGCGGAGGGTACCTCGAGTATCTCTATCGGTTCTCCCTTCTATTCCAGTCTCGTATTGTTCGTGGAAAGAAGGATTGGCGGTATGCCTCTGTATGGGCTCTAATCTCTCTGATTTTGTCCTCATGGTCTCTTCGCGAGATATACGCAGGAGGGAGCAATATACTGCTTGACTCCTCGGTGAAGGTATGTTCTCGAAACTTCACCAAAAGCCCGTACCGAGCTACTGAGCGTCTCTCTTGCAGTCTTCCACTGGAGTTTATCTATCATCTCCGTAACGCTTTCGCGATTACTAAATGATCCTGTAACGAAGCGCGCTGCTCTCCGTTGGATCTTCTCTATCTCTTCTATCAACCCTATCTGGTACGGATCCCACACAGCTGAGCAGTATTCAAGCAGTGGGCGGAAAAGCGTAATTTAACCTACTTCCTTTGTTTTCGGATTGCATTTCCTTAGCATTCTTCCAATGAGTCACAGTCTGGAATCCGCTTTACCGACCATTTCATTTCCCGTGTCCAACCCTGACTCCCAGTAACATCTTCTGCTAGGTAGGAGATTATAGCCCGAGAGAAGTAGAATTCCTAGAAAACCGTTTATTTCTTCGTGTGTTATTTTGGTATCTGGGCAGTTATTGAACAAATCGTACTTGGTAGAGTCAGTACTGAGAAATTTAATTATTTCATCATTCCAAAACAGTTCGAAGCACTGAACTGGAGACAAGCTTCTGTATTTACTGTGATTCCTGTCAGGAAATAAAGCATTATCTCTTTGCAGATCCTCCCTCCTCCAATCTCTTATATAGTTTTTGAGTGTTACTTTTCTGTTTCATATGAAATGACATTTCCTGGTTTATCATCATGAGAGCAGTCAGTCTCAAGTTCACCATCTAACCTGTTTTTGTTGGTCAATACCGCTTATGCACAAGCATGAAGCTGCCTTGGTCCAAGATTATCTGTCTTTCCTCCCCCATTTTCTTCACCGGAATCTTCATCCGACTCTACATCAGCTTCAGGAGGCTCAATATATATATTCGTTGCATCTTGTTTCTCCTCCTCAAGAACAGTCAGGATTTCATTTCTGGCCTCTAAGAAAGAACGAAACATCATATTGACTGTTCTTCGTAGCGTAATATATGTGCAACACACAGTTAAAAACTGGATTTGAAACCGTAAAAGCGAATTGCATTTTGTGGAAAATCTATAATCTAAATTTCAGCATCTTTAACATTATAATTAAATGAAGGATGTATAAATTTTGTGGTATATTGCTTCACAAAATAGTACTTATTTCTTATTCCGTGACACAATCTTATTCAGAGAAAGTCTTCAGTAAATGAACAACCAGACATTGTCCTCTTCCTGCTTTCTACTGGCAGAAACCCACTTAAATACGAAGTGCGACAATAAAGTAATGAGACTGATTTTCTTTGCAAGATGTGGCAACCCTGCAGGCTTGTGTTGGCACAATATCTTTGACCTTGGTCTATAAGTTGCTTCTACTCCAAGCGGCACATCGATGCAACTGCTCAGTCGTCAGTCGTGCTCTAATAAGTTGTGTGCGTGAAATCTTATAGAACTTAGCTGCTAAGGCCATCAGTCCCTAAACTTACACACTACTTAACCTAAATTATCCTAAGGACAAACACACACACACCCACGCCCGAGGGAGGACTCGAACCTCCGCCGGGACCAGCCGCACAGTCCATGACTGTAATATGTTAACAGGTGTTTGTGTCTCTCGTCACGGAAATGGAACCACATAATATTGCGCAACAGTATGCCATTTCTTTTTACGTTAAACTGGGTGAAAACGCGACGAAAACTTACGGTAAGCTTCAGAAGGCTTTGGGAGAGGAGGTTATGTCAAGAGCTCAAGTTTTTCGTTGGCATAAAATGTTTAGTGAGGGCAGAACGAATGTTGAAGATGAAGACTGCAGTGGACGATCATCAACCTCACGGACGGATGTCAAGTTGGCCAGGGTGCGTGAACTCATACGATCTGATCGAAGATTATACGTGAAAATGATTGCAGAAGAACTGAACATCAATCGGGAAATGGTTCGTCTAATAATAACTGAAGATCTTGGTATGAGAAAGATTTGTGGAAAAATGGTCCCCAAAAATCTCACACCACAACAGCGAGAAACACGGAAAAATGTGGCAGCCGATCTGTTACAGCAAACAGTAATCAATCCAGAATTGTTGACCCATACTATCACTGGTGATGAAAGTTGTTTTTTTCAGTACGATCCAGAGACATAACGCCAAAGTTCGCAATGGTGCTCAAAGGGATCACACAGACCAAAAAAAGCTCACATATCAAAGTCAAAAGTGAAATACATGCTTGTGTGCTTCTTTGATTCCAAGGACATTGTTCATAAAGAGTGGGTGCTTCCTGGACAAACAGTTAACCAATATTACTACAAAGAAATTTTAGAAGGACTTCGTAAAAAGAGTTCTTCGTGTCCATGCCAACATTGCTGATAATTGAAGCCTGTCGCTGTGCCCGAGTGGTTCTAGGCGCTCCAGTCTGGAACCGCGTGACCGCTACGATCGCAGGTATGAATCCTGCCTCGGGCATGGATGTGTGTGATGTCCTAAGGTTAGTTAGGTTTATGTAGGGGACTGATGACTGTAGACCTCAGATGTTAAGTCCCATAGTGCTCAGAGCCGTTTGAACCATTTTTGATAATCGGATTCTGCATCACGATAATGCGCCATCCCATACTGATCTGTCAGTACAACGATTTTTAACCTCAAAACAAATTTCAGTACTACCACAGCCACCTTATGCACCAGATATCGCTCCGTGCGAAGAAGAAGAAGTCAATTATCGATTCAGTTGGAACAGAGGACCTAGTCCATTTTCTGTAAGCAGTAAGTACAGTCCACACTATTATGGAACCACTACCAGCTTGTACAGTGTCTTGTTGACAACTTAGATCCATGGCTTCGTAGGGTCTGTGCCACACTCGAACCCTACCATCAGCTCTTAGAAATTGAAACCGCCGCTTATCTGACCAGGCTACGGTTTTCCAGCCTTCTAGGGTCTAACCCACGACCCCAGAAGAGGCACTGCAGGCGGTGTCGTGCTCTTAGCAAAGTAATTCATGTTGATCGTCTGCTGCCGTTCCCCATTAACGCCAAATTTCGCCGCATTGTTCTGACGGATACGTTAGTCGTACATCCCACAATGATTTCAGCGGTTGACTTATTTCACGCAATGTTGCTTGTCTGTTAGCACTAACAACTCTACGCAACGCCGCTCCGCACTGTTGTTAACTGGAGGCCGTCGGCCACTTCGTTATCCGTGGTGAGAGTTGATGCCTGAAGTTTGGTGTTCTCGGCACACTCTTGACACTGTGGATCTCGGAATATTGAAGTCACTGACGATTTCCGGAATGGAATGTCCATGCATCTAGCTCCAACTACCATTCCGCGTTCCAAGTTCGTTGATTCCTAACGCGGAACCTTAATAACTTCGGAAACAGTTTCACATGAATCACCTGAGTACAAATAGCAGCTCCGCAAACGCACTGCCTTAATATATATTGTGTATGCGATACTAGCGCAAACTATGTACACCCATGCTCATAAACTAAGGAAAATGCTGACACATGTTGAAACAAAGCTCTAGTGGGCGGTTTGCGGGCTTAAATCACCTCAGGGTATGACCATGCGGTTCATTTGGCTGCGGTCGTCACACGGTGGCGCTGACAGCAGTCCACATACTACGTGTGTTGGTGCATCTCGAAGTACGGTGCAACGAGTAAGCGTGCAGACATTTTCAGACGTGTTAATGGTGACTGTGTGTTGAAAGTGGCTCAAAGAACACATATTTATGACGTTATGAGGGGTAGAATACTAGGGCGACTGGAGGCTGGTCAAACACAGCAGGTCGTAGCGCGGTTCCTCCGCGTGCCACAAAGTGTGATCTCAAGATTATGGCAACGATTCCAGCAGACAGGAAACGTGTCCAGGCGCTGCGAAACTGGATGTTCACAGTGTAAAACACTACAAGAAGACCGATATCTCACCATCAGTGCCCGCAGACAAAAAAATGGTTCAAATTGCTCTGTTCACTTTGGGACCCAACTTCTGAGGTCATCAGTCCCCTAGAACTTAGAACTACTTAAACCTAACTAACCTAAGGACATCACACACACCCATGCCGGAGGCAGGATTCGAACCTGCGACTGAAGCGGTCGCGCGGTTCCAGACTGTAGCGCCTAGAACCGCACGGCCTCCTCGGCCGGCGCCCACAGACAGCCACGGAGTACTGCAGGTAGCCTTACTCGGGGCCTTACCGCAGCCACTGGAACAGTTGTCTACAGACACACAGTCAGTAGACGACTGAACAGACATGATTTATTCGCCTGGAGACCTGCAAGGTCCATTCCACTGAACCCTGGTCACAGGAGAGCCGGTAAAGCCTGGTGTCAAGAACACAGTACATGGTCATTGGAACAGTGGTGCCAGGTTATGTTCACGGACGAGTCCAGGTATAGCCTTAACAGTGATTCTCGTCGGGTTTTCATCTGGCGTGAAGCAGGAACCAGATACCAATCCCTTAATGTCCTTGAAAGGGAAATGTATGGAGGTTGTGGTTTGATGGTGTGGGGTAGGATTATGATTAGTGCACGTGCACCCCTACATGTCTTTGAGAGAGGAACTGTAACAGGTCAGGTGTATCGGGACGTCATTTTGCACTAGTATGTCCGCCTTTTCAGGGGTGCAGTGGGTCCCACCTTCCTCCTGATGGATGACGGCCCCACCGAGCTGCCATCTGGGAGGAGTACCTTGAAACAGACGATATCAGGCGAATAGAGTGGCCTGCTTCTTCTCCAGACCTGAACCTCATCGAGCACGTCTTGGATGCTCTCGGTCGACGTATCACTGCACGTTTTCAAACCCCTACGACACTTCCGGAGCTCCGACAGGCACTGGTGCAAGAATGAGAGGCTATACCCCAGCAGCTGCTCGACCACCTGATCCATAGTATGCCAACCAGTTGTGCGGCCTGTGTACGTGTGCATAGTGATCATATCCCATATTTATGTCGTGGTGTATGCGCAGGAAACAGTGACGTTTTGTAGCACATGTGTTTCGGGACGGTTTTCTCAACTTATCACTAATACCGTGGACTTACAGATGTGTGTCGTGTGTGTTCCCTATGAGCCTATGCTATTAGCGCCAGTTTTGTGTGGCACAACATTTTGCAATTATCCTTATAAAAATCTTTCAAATGGCTCTGAGCACTATGGGACTTAACATCTGTGGTCATCAGTCCCCTAGAACTTAGAACTACTTAAACCTAACTAACCTAAGGACATCACAAACATCCATGCCGAAGGCAGGATTCGAACCTGCGACCGTAGCAGTCGCGCGGAATTATCCTTAGTTTATGAGCATGAGTGTATATGCATATCGCTAACCATGACTTCCGTCACCTCAGTTTATATTACTTCTTCCTACGTACGTCTCGCGGAACGGTCGCGAAGGTAAACTGGAGAGATTAGACTTGACACAGAGGTTAACCACCAATCGTTCTTCCCAAATTCTATTCCCGAGTGGATTGGGAGAGGGACTAACTAACTGTAGTACACAAAGTACTCTCCGCCAAGCACCGTAGGGTGATTTAAGGAATGTAGACGTACACCCAGAAAAGTTTTATGGCAAGTGTTGTGCCGACGAGACCCTGCGCACTCGCACGCAAACCGCACGCTCTTTGCACACTGCTTTCTGCGTCTTCTCTCGGCTGGAACTGGAGGCGCCGCCTGCCCCCGGTTAAAATGCGTCGCTGGAAGTTTACGTGGCGCCACCGGGGCGGCGTGGCCGCAGAGTGGTTGGGCGGAGAAGAGCGGGCGAGCAATAAAGTCTAGGAATAGCGGCGGAAGCGCGCCGCGAAGTGCCAATTTGCGCCAATTTCCTGCCGTGGACGGCAATTATCGCGGGGCTTCTTCGCTGCTGCGCGGGGCGCCGCTGCGGAAGACACTGGCTACCCACCCGCCGCTTCCTCGGTCAACACACAACCGCGTCTGCCGCCCCAACAGAGTTCACGTGCAACGTACTCAAACTTTGCTCGGTTTAGCACCAGTCTGCTGTGGTCAGCCAATAGTCTGGTTTCTCGACGTCCTTTGTTGCTACCTTTGTTTCTGGTCCCCACCACGGGGGTAATTACCTCATGAAGGGTAAAATGAAACTCTCTGAGGGGTAAAAACAAAGGGTGAGTTAAACTGACCGATATATTTCTAAAACGGCATCAGTCCATAATATGGCGATTTTGAGTTTGGTTTCGCTTCATACACTATGTACTGGCCATTAAAATTGGTACACCACGAACATGACGTGCTACAGACGCGAAATTTAACCGACAGGAAGACGATGCTGTGATATGCAAATGATTAGCTTTTCAGAGGATTCACACAAAGTTGGCGCCGGTGGCGACACCTACAACGTGCTAACATGAGGAAAGTTTCCAACCGATTTCCAACAGCAGTTGACCGGCGTTTCCTGGTGAAACGTTGTTGTGATGCCTTGTGTAAGGAGGAGAAATGCGTACCAACCGTTTGATAAAGGTCGGATTGTAGCCCATCGCGATTGCTGTTTATCGTATCGCGACATTGCTGCTCGCGTTGGTCGAGATCCAATTACTGTTAGCAGAGTATGGAATCGGTGGGTTCAGGAGGGTAATACGGAACGCCGTGCTGGATCCCAACGGCTGTAACGGATCGTGCAACCACGTTCCGATCCCTGAGTCAACAGAGGGGTACGTTTGCAAGACAACAACCATTTGCACGAACAGTTCGACGACGTTTGCAGCAGCTTTGACTATCAGCTCGGAGAACACGGCTGCGGTTATCCTTGACGCAGCATCACAGACAGGAGCGCCTGCGATGATGTACTCAACGACGAATCTGGGTGAACGAATGGTAAACCGTCACTTTTTCGGATGAATCCAGGTTCTGTTTACAGCATCATGAAGGTCGCATCCGTGTTTGGCGACATCACGGTGAAAGCACATTGGAAGCGTGTATTCGTCATCGCCATACTGGCATATCACCCAGCGTGATGGTATGGGGTGCCGTTGGTTACACGTCTCGGTCACCTCTTGTTCGCATCGACGGCACTTTGCACAGTGGACGTTACGTTTCAGATGTGTGACTACCCGTGGCTCTACCCTTCATTCGATCCCTGCGAAACCCTACATTTCAGCAGGATAATGCACGAACGCATGTTGCACGTCCTGTAAGGGCCTTTCTGGATACAGAAAAGGTTCGACTGCTGCACTGGCCAGCACATTCTCCAGATCTCTCAACAATTGAAAACGTCTGGTCAATTGTGTCCGAGCAACTGGCTCGTCACAATACGCCCGCCATTACTCTCGATGACCTGTAGTATCGTGTTGAAGCTGCATGGGCACCTGTGCTTGTACACGCCATCCAAGCTCTGTTTGACTCAATGCCCAGGCGAATCAAGGCCGTTGTTACGGCGAGAGGTGGTTATTCAGGGTAATGATTTATCAGGATCTCTGCACCCAAATTGCGTGAAAATGTAATGGCATGTCAGTTCTAGTATAATATATTTGTCCAATGAGTATCCGTTTATAATCTGCATTTCTTCTTGGTGTAGCAATTTTAATGGTCAGTAGTGTAACTGCATCAGTTTTTGTTCATTCTAGAGTAATCGTACGAGAGGCGTTTGAAAAGTCTGTACAAAAATAAAATCTACTTACGTGTTTGGGGTAAACCTTTTTTTATTTTTCGACATAGTCTCCCTTTAGACTCAAACAATTCGTCCAACGCTGTTCTAATTTGTTGATTCCTTCTGAATAATAGGAATTTTCCAAGTCTGCAAAATAGCTATTAGTTGCTGCAATCACCTCCTCTTTTGAATAAAATCTTTGTCCTGCCAGCCATTTCTTCAAATTGGGGAACAAGTAGTAGTCCGAGGGAGCCAAGTCTGGAGAATAGGGGGGATGTGAAACGAGTTGGAATCCTATTTCCATTAATTTTGCGTCCACAACTGCTGAGGTGCGTGCTGGAGCATTGTCGTGATGGACTTTTTTGCGGTCCAATCGCCGGCTATTTTCTTGCAGCTTGGTTTTCAAAAATGGTTCAAATGGCTCTGAGCACTATGGGACTTAACTGCTGTGGTCATCAGTCCCCTAGAACTTAGAACTACTTAAACCTAACTAACCTAAGGACATCACACACATCCATGCCCGAGGCAGGATTCGAACCTGCGACCGTAGCGGTCACGCGGTTCCAGACTGAAGCGCCTTTAACCGCACGGCCACACCGGCCGGCCAGCTTGGTTTTCAAATGGTCCAGTAACGATGACTAATATGCATCTGTAATAGTTTTACTCTTTTCCAGATAGTCAATGAGGATTATCCCTTGCGAATCCCTATTTTTTTTTTTTTTTTTTGCTGCATATTCTCCCTTGGTAACCCACTGTTTAGATTTTTGTTTGGTCCTAGGTGTATAGTAATGTATCCATGTTTCATCCACAGTGACGAAACGACGCTTAAAGTCCTGCGGATTCTGCGTGAACCATCCTTGCAACACTTCACACGATTCCGTTTTTGGCCAAGCGTGAGCAATCGCGGAACCCATCTTGAGGATAGCTTTCTCATGTCCAAATGTTTATGCACAATATTATGTACCCATTCATTCGAGATGCCCACAGCACTAGAAATCTCATGCATCTTAACTCTTCCGTCATCCATCACCATATCATGGATTTTATCAATGATTTCTGGGGTGGTAACATCCACAGGGCGTCCAGAACGTTCAGCATCACTTGTGCCCATATGGCCATTCTGAAAATTTTGAAACCACTTATAAACTGTTCCAATCGAAGGTGCAGAGTCACCGTAATGTTTATCACGCTTATCTTTAGTCTCCTGAGGTGTTTTGCCTTTTATAAAGTGATTTATCACCACACGAAATTCTGTTTCGTCCATCTTTTGACAATCACTCGACTTCCTTGATTCACACGAATACCAAACACAAAGAAATTGACAAATATGGCTGAAACTTGGTGTGAGTTCTTCCCAAAGATGCTACTAACTAAAAATGACCGCGATACGCGCCGGTGGTACCATCTCTCGGACTTTGCACGGATTTTTCAAACGCCCTCCGTATTTTGACTGTGTCATCAGTCAACGACTCTTGTCCATTTAAAAGTAAAGAGGCATAAGTCGTAAGTCGTGCTCCTTTGAAGATAACGTTTAGATAGCAGCTGTTTCTACTCGCATGACCGCCCCCCTCACCTCTCTGGCAATGTATTTTGCATATACAGTGTAAAAACTGAAGCAAGCATAGTATACTCTGATCAGCCAAAACATTGTGACTGGTTATGACTACCTACTTAATAGCCGGTGTCTTTTGTACGGATATTAGCTGCGACGCGTCATGGCATGGAAGCAATGGGGCCTTGGTAGGTCGCTGGGGGGAGTTGGCACCATATCTGCACACACAAGCCACCTAATCCCGTAAATTTCACGGAATGTGGCGATGAGCTCTGACGCCACGTTGTCACATCCCAGACGTGTTCAATCGGGTTCAGATCTGGCGAGTTGGTGGAGGGGTAATACATCTGAAAATCACCACTGGGTTCCTCGAACCACTCCCTCACACTCCAGGCCTTGTCACACAGGGTATTACCTTGCTGAAAAATGCCACTGGCTTCGGGAAACATGATCGTCGCGAAACGTTGTACGTGGTCTGCAAACAGCGTACGATACTACTTGGCCGTCATGGAGCCTTGCACGAGCTCCACTGGACCCTTCGATGCCCACGTGAATGTTCCCCATAGCATAAGGGAGCCGACGCCAGGTTGTCTCTATCCCGCAGTACAGGTGTAGAAGAACTGTTCCCCTGGAAGACGACGGATTCACGCCCAGCCATATGCATGGTGAAGAAGGTATCAGGATTAATCATACCGTGCAACGCTGTGCGACTGCGCCAACGTCCAGTGCCGATGGTCACGTGCCCATTTCAGTCGTAGTTGCCGATGTCGTGTTGTTAACACTGGCACATGCAGGGGTCGTCGGTTACGGCAGCCCACCGTTAGGAGTGTTCGGTGCACTGTGTGTTCAGACACACTTGTTCTCTGCCCGGCATTAAAATCTGTTGCTAGTTCCGCCACAGTTCGCCACCTGTCCTGTTTCACCAGTCTGCCCAGCCTACGACGTCCGACATCTGTAATCAGGGATGGCCGCCCAACCACGTCTGGACGTGGTTTCAACTTTGTTTCAGCACGTGTTGAAGACATTCACCACACCATTCCTCCAACACCCAACAAATTGTGCACTTTCCGAAATGATCGTGTCAAGCATTTGGGCCATTACAATCTGTCCTCGCTCAAACTGAGATAAACCGCTCGCCTCCCCCATTCTACACACGGAGAGCGCGCTCACTCATACTAAATGCACCGGGCGTGCGTCCGACTAGCAGTCATTCCTCGCAAGGTGACGCTGCTATCGCCTGAAGCGGTTTATATCGATAGTAGGTCAATTTATTGGCTGATCAGTGTATGCCTACCAAGAGGCTGAAGGGAAGAAAACTCCTGGAGTGTGCTCATTTATAAATGATACTATAATATGTGGAGGTGAGATCAGTAAGTCATGGCTCCAAAATACTAACGCAAATTCTTTACAAACGAATGGAAAAACTGGCAGAAGCCGACCTCTGGGAAGATCAGTTTAGATTCCGTAGAAATATTAGAACACGTGAGGCAATACTGACTCTACGACTTATAAGATAGATTAACGAAAGGCAAACCTACGTTTCTAGCATTTGTAGACTTAGAGTAAGCCTTTGACAATGTTGACTGGAATATTCTCTTTCAAATTCTGAAGGTGGCAGGGGTAAAATACAAAAAGTGAAAGGCTATTTACAATTTGTACAGAAACCAGATGGCTGCTATAAGAGTCGAGGGACATGAAAGGGAAGCAGTGGTTGGGAAGGGAGTGAGATAGTGTTGTAGCTTCTCCCAGATGTTATTCAATCTGTATATCGAGCAAGCAGTAAAGGAAACAAAAGAAAAATTCGGGGTTGGTATTAAAATCCCTGGAGAAGAAATAAAAACTTTGAGGTTCGCCGATGACATTGTAATTCTGTCAGAGACAGCAAAGGACGTGGAAGAGCAGTTGAACGGAATGGATAGTGTCTTGAAAGGAGTATATAGGATGAACATCAACAAAAGCAAAACGAGGATCATGGAATGTAGTCGAATTAAGTCAGGTGATGCTGAGGGAATTAGATTAGGAAATGAGACACTTAAAGTAGTAAAGGAGTTTTGCTATTTGGGGAGCAAAATAACTGATGATGGTCGAAGTAGAGAGGGTATAAAATGTAGACTGGCAATGCCAAGAAAAGCATTTCCGAAGAAGAGAAATTTGTTAACATCGAGTATAGATTTGAGTGTCAGGAAGTCTTTGCCGAAATATTTGTATGGAGTGTAGCCTTGTATGGAAGTGAAACATGGACGATAAATAGTTTGGACAAGAAGAGAATAGAAGCTTTCGAAATGTGGTGATACAGAAAAATAGTGAAGATTAGATGGGTAGCTCACATGACTAACGAGGAGGTATTGAATAGAATTGGGAAGAAGAGAAATTTGTGGCACAACTTGACTAGAAGAAGGGATCGGTTGGCAGGAAATGTTCTGAGGCATCAAGGGATCATCAATTTAGTATTGGAGGGCAGCGTGGAGGGTAAAAGTCGTAGAGGGAGACCAAGAAATGAACACACTAAGCAGATTAAGAGGGATTTAGGTTGCAGTAGGTACTGGGAGATGAAGAAGCTTGCACAGAATAGAGTAACATGGAGAGCTGCATCAAACCAGTCTCAGGACTGAAGACCACAACAACAACAATATGCGACATTAATACACTGCACTTCGTCTATTCTCAGACAACTGCCCAGATCAGAATACGCATTACTCAGTAGACTTCTGTTGTATGCAACCGATTCTGGTAGATTCAGCAAATTTCAACATGTTTTCGAGTGAGAGAACACAATTTTTTACCCTGCAATAGGGATTTCGGCATTATAAGAAGGAAAGTAATTAAGCAGGAAAAACATTTTACTCTGCATGATGTCACAGAGATGATTCTTACAAGTTCGAAACCAGGTACATTTCTTGTTAGGGAGCTTATTGCCAGTGAAGTACTAGACTTCAAATCATGGTAGCAGTCGTACTTCAGGAAGAAAATAATTTCTGAAGAAACTCAAAGCACTGGAAAATAAGGGAAGGTGACATTCTCCGTCTGCACTTTTTCACATTTTGTTTTTGATAATATGATTTGCCGGCCGAAGTGGCCGTGCGGTTAAAGGCGCTGCAGTCTGGAACCGCGGGACCGCTACGGTCGCAGGTTCGAATCCTGCCTCGGGCATGGATGTGTGTGATGTCCTTAGGTTAGTTAGGTTTAACTAGTTCTAAGTTCTAGGGGACTAATGACCTCAGCAGTTGAGTCCCATAGTGCTCAGAGCCATTTGAACCATTTAATACGATTTTTTATTTAATCGTAAGGCTAGGGCCCCCCGTCGGGCAGGCCGTTCGCCGGGCTCCGGTCTTTCAATTTGACGCCACTTCGGAGACCTGCAGTCGATGAGGATGACAGGATGATGATGAGGACAGCACAACAGCCAGTCCCTGGGCGGAGAAAATTCCCCGACACAGCCGGCAATCGAACCCGGGCCCAGAGGATTGACAATCCGTCACGCTGACCGTTCAGCTATCGGGGGCGGACAGATAATACGAGAAAGGGTTGTATTACAAGATCTACAATCGTAAATGAACTGACTTCTCATATTTCTCTCCTGTGCCTCCAATGTAGTCCATTGACTGTACCATAAAAGCTACCTTATCTATCTGGGAAGTCTCCAAGTTAGTCGAAATATAATGAAAGCCACGAGAAGTCTCCAACCTTGTCTGCGTAACGAAAACGTACCTTTGTATGAAGAAATTTTGAGCTGACCTGTAAGAAATGACAGTCATTACGATGAGTTAATGGGCAGTAAAACACTGATCGTAGAATGATGTATTAGTATTGTAAAATAGTAGAATTGTAGGTGACATATTGTATGCAGTCAAGGTAAAGTTAAATGCGAATGAAAAGTAGCATGCGATTTCAGTATCTTTTATATGTATTTCTTTAAAAAAATCTTCAGTTTCTAGCTTTTAATGATTAACTACAGTACCAAAATATAACATTACAAATTCAAGCTCTTGGATAGAACTCGAATTTGTAATATACAACATAACAAAGCCAATAAATATTTCCTTTGAAAGTTATGTCACAATTTAAACAGTTTTTTTTTTCAATTTCCGACAAATGTTTTTGGGTTGACTCAAGCTCATTTACAAATATGCTATTCAACTGTGTTTCAGTCTCGAAGCTATCACTAATTCGGAAGACTGTAATACTGATTACACAAGTTACTACTAATTACATTTTTTAATTTCATATGCTAACATAAACGCGTGACACAATGTGGTGGAAACGAATGTATGAACATCTTCCTCACACAGCCCGTACACTGCAAACATTCTTTGTACCATGCACCTATCACAGTAAAATTGAGACAAACTGTATACATAACCTACACTTTAATATCTCATGAAAACTCTTTCGCCAAGTTGTTCGTATTTTCTGCAATAGACCAGAAATTATTACACCATTCACTCCGCAGAGATAGCCCAAGAGAATAACTCTACAATGACTAATAGACTGTTGTAAGGATTAGGCATTCTTCTTCTTATTATTATAAGTGGCAATAATCAGATACAAAGCACTGACAGCCTATGGTCTTCAAATTTCTACCATTTCAGAACTAAAAAGTTCAACAATCAATTGATTTACAGAGCAAGTATAGTGCACTTTCTTTTAACTTGGCTAACTTTAAGTAGTGTATGGAAGGATCAAAAGACGCTTGAAAGAATGGTACAGATCAGACATGTTTGGTAACACATGTCTATAAGTGTCTATCCACAATGTAGGGCCAGCCGTTGTGGCCGAGCGGTTCTAGGTGCTTCGGTTAGAACCGCGCTGCTGTTACGGTCGCAGGTTCGAATCCTGCCTCGGGCATGGATGTGTGTGATGTCCTTAGGTTAGTTAGGTTTAAGCGGTACTACGTCTAGGGGACTGATGACCTCAGATGTTAAGTCCCATAGTGCTTGGAGTCATTTGAACCTGAATGTAGGTACTCTTCATTATCTTCCTTTTCTGAGGGGGGGGGAGGGGGGAAATTACTTCATTATCCAAAAAAAAAAGAAGGTTAGAAGTAAGAACTACCAACTGTCGCTTTGACTCATTAGTTCGTGGTTTACTGTAACACCCACAAAAATTAAATACCGTTTATGTTTCATCATTTTAATACTAAAACAGTTTAAAGAAAACTGCTTTTCATTATAATGTTTGTAATTGGGTCTCAAACTGGTTGCGAACCACTGCTCTTTCATTTTCGTTCCTCCTCCCCTTCTAAGTGGTTTGATTTTTTGTCAGACCAAGTACAAGGTGACCTAAAAGTCCATTAAAAGTTGAAAATTCAGTACTTCACGGAATAATGTAGATAGAGCGGTAACAATTGACAAACATGCTTGATATAACATGGGCTTTTATTGAAACCAAAAAAGTGCACAATATTACACACTGATGTCTTTTCATACGATAAAAAAACAGTAAATAGCGTAACAATTAATTTCTAGCAAAGACGATGTCCTTTACAACGTACGCTCACCATGTAGGCCACCATTCATTAGAAATACCTGTAGTCGAAGGACAATGTTGTGGACAGCAGTGCACAGCATGTCAGTAGATGTAGAGAGAAATTACGTCAGATGTTGCTTTTTAGTATCCCTAATGATAACGGTCGATCGCGGTAGACTTACGACTTCAGGTAACCCCACAAGCAATAGTCAAATGGATTGAGGTGTGCGGACCTGGGAGGCTAACCATGACGGACGGGCTGGATCAGCACTCGATCCTCGCTAAACGATCTGTGCAAGAGATCTTTCACACATGTAGCAATATGGGGTGGAGCGACGACCTGCATAAAAGTCGTACCTCCCACTAGGGCTTTATCAGGCAGGCTACGGTTGATCTGACCCCCTCTCATTTTATACACGATTCTCATGCAGCCTCACTGACGTGTTGCTGTCCCGCGGCATCTGTTGACCAGATTTGGCACTCGTTTTTGATTTCAATAAAACCTCACGTCGTTTCAGGCTTTTGTCTCAATTTTTACCTGTCTACTTGAGTTACTCCGTGAATTAGTGCATTTTCAAATATTAACGGCCTTTTGGGTCACCATTAGGTTATTAAAAGGCTGCATTGCAAACTGTCTTACAGAGTGAACTCACTTTACATGTTTTCAGCTGTATGCACATTACCATATTTTTCTTTGTTATACGAGGCGTGTTTTTTAAGTACCGTTTTGAAATTAAAAAAAGACGTGCTAAGATATCTCAGTAATTTTATTTTTACATGAAAGCCTGTACCTTAATGTAATTTTCTACATAATTTCCGTCAATATTGAGGCACTTGTCATAACGTATCAGTTTTTGAATACCCTCCTCATAGAAGTCTGCCGCCTGACTTGTTAACCGCTGCGTGACCACTGTTATGACTTCGTCATCGTCTTGAAGTCGCTGACCGCCCAGGTGTTTCTTCAAGTGCAGGAACAGATGGTAGTCACTGGGCACAAGATCGGGGCTGTATGGAGGATGATCCAGAGTTTCCCATCGAAAAGTTGTGATGAGCTCTTTGGTCTGATTCGCCACATGCGGACGGGCATTGTCTTGCAGCAAAACGATGCCCTTGCTCAACATCCATGGACTGTTGCTTTGATTCTGGTGTGACGTAGGCCACCCATGTTTCATCGGTCATAACAACTTGGCTTAAGAAATCATCACCGTCGCTGTGGTACCGCTCAAGGAAAGCCAATGCACTGTCTAAACGGTTGTTTTTGTGCACATCCGTCAACATTTTCGGTACTACCCAACGTGCGCACAATTTTCGGTAATTCAAGTGCTCGGTCACAATGCCATACAAAGCACTATGAGAAACATTAGGAAAGTCACCCCGCAAGGAGGAAATCGTAAAGCATCTGTTTTCTCTACCTTATTGTCCACTTCCTGCACCAAACTTTCATTAACGACCGAAGGACGCCTATTCCGTTGTTCATCATGTACATTTGTGCGGCCATCTTTAAATGCTCTCACCCACTTTCTTACCATTCCATCACTCATAATGTTTTCTCTGTAAACTGCACAGAGCTCACGATGAATATCGATCGCTTTTAGGCCTTTAGCACTAAGAAATCTTATAACATCCCGTACTTCACAGTCGGCGGGTCTCACGATTATCGGAGGCATCTTAAACACTCAGTACACAACGTAGACAAGGAAAATCAGACTGTAATGGCGTCAGTGCGTACATTTAGGTACAGGCTTTCATGTAAAAATAAAAATATTGTGATATCCTAGCACGTCTTTTTTTTAATTTCAAAACGGTACTTACTTAAAAAACATGCCTCGTACAAGACAGCCATACAAATGATGTTAGCTATTTAAATATACTTATCCAGTAGCTCCAGATTCTAATACTGTACTAAAACAACTGTAGCCATCTGAAGATGGGTCTAATGACCCATAACCATCATGGCAGTAAAATTAAGTTTTTTTAAGGTATTTATGGCTGACTGTTCATCCTTTAAGAATCTCTAACAGGTAGTTTTTTAATCTACGTACCACGACATTTAATATCTTTCGTCGCCAATTGCTCCAGCAATATGAGGTAAGGTCAGCTTAGCGAAATCGGTAAATGATGTGCAGAGGTAGTTATCAGTTAACTGTTGTCATGCGATTTATTCATCGGACGTACGCACTGCTGCCCAGGACAAGAATACTTGTTATAAGAGAGACGGCGAGGGCTAACGCTTCCTATTGTCAGCGTAAACAGGGAGTGAATCATACGAAGCGGCTCGCCCCTCGTCCCTCGCGACCTTGGCAAGTCAGAGACACTCGTTCTGCGGGCGGCAGATGCACGGAAACAAATGAGCGCTGTCACGCGGCCGCAGCGAGGAGGTATATATCTCTGGCCGCCGACATCGACGCGCGGGGAAAAGGGAGTGCGGCTGTGCTCCCTCCTTCTTTTTTTCGGGCAATCGGCGGCCGGGTGTCAAGTTGCAACCCTTGATCCTATTTGTAGGGCGCTCCCCCTCGGGAATCCCCACAATGCGTGCTGCACTTGTAGCGCACTGCATTCGAGGACCGGCCCAGCTGACAGGGGGGCCGCGCTGCTGCTGGAGAGACCTGCTGCGCATGCGCGGGTCTCACGTATCCGCCGAGAAAAAGTCTCCAAGCGGACCAGAATCTCTCAGCCCTTTCCGGACACCAAGATGTTGAAACTAGCAAAATAAACGTCGGTTTTTAACATGGAAGTCAACATTATAACGAGAACATTTAGGAAGCGATAGTAACAGTCGATATAGAATAATATGGGGTTTTCATCCGCCTTGATGAAAACACTTTTTCTTTATTTCATTCCTCAACCTAGTTTCAGAAAAGAACCGCCATTTTCAGTGGGTTTCTTTATTCTAAAAAACAAATATTATCATTGTTATATCATATTACGAAAAATCCGTTATTATACGTTGTAATGTTTGGTCCCAGAATACAGGTTGAATACTCTGATAAGCTTGTAAGGGTGTTGCAGGGTAGGTATTTCTCAGAAATTAATATTAAGAAAAAAACTCGACACACTGTGCCATTTGCTAGGTACTTACCACTGAAAATAGCCAATCAGACAGCTGAGCGCGCAAATTCAAGCGCCCTGCCAGACACAATAAATGTCAATCGTCCCTATAGCGTTGATGATAGCGCACGAGACTGCTCAGCCTTTGGCTCGGGTTCAGTCTATACTACCATCACATGTACAATTTTTGTATCGCTCTCTTGCCCAGTATCAGAAAATCAGACGAAGAACACTTCTGGCGACGCCGTCTCTGCGGGCGTCTTGAATTTGAGTGCACAACGGCCTTATTGACTCACTTCTATGCTGCTAAACTCGGAACTGCCGCAACGTATCGATTTTTTTTAAACAGTTATTGCTCAGCACAGCCTATCCTGCAACGCCCTCACAAACTGTTCAAGGTGTTTCTGACCACCTTCGATACAAGAATAATATTAAATTAATTAATTAATTAATTTATAGTCATTGAATATTTCTATGTTTGTTGCGATTTTTTGGCAAACATTACCTCGGGTACTACCTATGAGAGAAGGGTGAAATCAAGTGTTTTGGATAGCTCTTGATATAGCGACCATTTGTATACCCAACAGAAGGATCGTCTTACTGTAACTATCCTCTAGTACAGGGTCAAAGTGTGAATCTTACACTTGAAAGTTATACAGGTCACACCAATATTCAAGAAAGGTAGTATGAGTAATCCACTAAATTACAGGCTCATATCGTTAACGTCGATATGTAGCAGGATTTTAGAACATATATTGTGTTCGAACATTATCAATTACCTGGAAGAAAAATATCTATTGACACACAGTTAACATGGGTTTAGAATACATCGTTCCTGTGAAACACAACTAGCTCTTTATTCACATGAAGTGTTGAGTGCTATTGACAAGCGATTTCAGATCGATTCCGTATTTATGAATTTCCGCAAGGTTTCTGACACTGTAGCACAAAAAAATGGTTCAAATGGCTCTGCGCACTATGGGACTTAACATCTATGGTCATCAGTCCCCGAGAACATAGAACTACTTAAACCTAACTCACCTAAGGACATCACACAACACCCAGTCATCACGAGGCAGAGAAAATCCCTGACGCCGGGAATCGAACCCGGGCGCGGGAAGCGAGAACGCTACCGCACGACCACGAGATGCGGACGCTGTAGCACACAAGCGGCTCGTATTGAAATTACGTCCTTATGGAATATCGTCTCAGTTATGTTACTGGATTTGTGATTTCCTGTCAGAGAGGTCACAATTCGTAGTAATTGACGGAAAATCATCGAGTAAAACAGAAGTGATTTCTGGCGTTCTCCAATGCAGTGTTATAGGCCCTTTGTTGTTCCTTATCTATATAAAAGATTTGGGAGACAATCTGGGCAGCCGTCTTCGGTTGTTTGCAGATGACGCTGTCGTTTATCGATTAATAAAGTCATCAGAAAACCAAAACAAACTGCAAAACGATTTACAAAAATATCTGAATGGTTCTAAAAGTGGCAGTTGACCCTAAATAACGAAAAGTGTGAGGTCATCCACATGAGTACTAAAAGGAACTCGTTAAACTTCGGTTACACGATAAATCAGTCTAATCTAAAAGCCGTAAATTCAACTAAATGCCTAGGTATTACAATTACGAACAACTTAAATTGGAAGGAACACATAGAAAATGTTGTGGGGAAGGCTAACCAAAGACTGCGTTTTATTGGCAGGATACTTAGAAAATGTAACAGACCTACTAAGGAGACTGTCTACACTACGATTGTCCATCCTCTATCAGAATACTACTGCGCGGTGTGGGATCCTTGCCAGATAGGACTGACGGAGTACATCGAAACAGTTCAAAGAAAGGCAGCACGTTTTGTATTATCGTGAAATATGGGAGAGAGTGTCACAAAAATTATACAGGATTTGTGCTGGAAATCGTTAAAAGAAAGGCGTATTTCGTTGTGACGGAATCTTCTCACGAAATTCCAGTCACCAACTTTCTCCTCCGAATGCGAAAATATTTTATTGACACCGACCTACATAGGGAGGAACGATCACCACGATAAAATAAGGGAAATCAGAGCTCGTACGGAAAGATATAGGTGTTCATTCTTTCCGCGCGCTATACGAGATTGGAATAATTGAGAATTGTGAAGGTGGTACGATGCACGCTCTGCCAGGCACTTAAATGTGATTTGCAGAGTATCCATGTAGATGTAGATGTAGACTTAGGCAAATGGAGCAAATCGGTTGGTTCTTGTTGCATCAGATGTGGTTTATGGTGCGCCTTAAGGGCGGTTCCTGGGGAAGCCCGAAAAAAGCGTTTTTGACCATTGTCTCGCCGTTATCGGGTATGTAAATAAGTAACCACAGCAAACTGCTCAAGTTTTAATGGTATACTCTCTAGGAATTTACCTACGAGTGCCATATTCCCGTTTTCAAAAATTTCTATCCGCTATCGAGAAACACACCAAAAACATGGTTTTTGGCCACGACAACCGAGCTGTAGGTTTCGAGACGACTATGCACAGAAAATGGCTGAAATTGTTACGACATATTCCTAAGATCCCGATATCGAACGACCTTGGCAATTTTCGTGACACCTATTTCCGTTTCCGAGGTACTGGTGTTCAAAGCTACCCCACGTGTACACCTAAAATATGTATGTAAAACTCGTTGTTCGGCGAAAAAGTAGTTTTAAAATGATATAGCACGGAGAATACGCTCTAAAATATTTCCGTTTACGTCAGAAGGGTTCTGGGAACCCCATGCTGTAATAGTGAAGCACATGCAAAAATTTTATGCTTGTAAAATCCGGCCTGAGACGAAAAATTAGTTTGGCGTTATTCCAGTTTCACTTAAGTAATATAATATCAAAGTTTTATTGACCCATCAAGTTCTTTTCATATGGGTGATATGCTATGCTGTAGCAGGGGGAAAGGAAGACAGTGAAATAATGCTATTTTGTGCTGAGTCAGAAGACATTGGCAGTGGGAAAGAGACGGAAAGGTAGTAAACACTGGAAGATAGTAGACAGTGGTTGTGGCAAAGAAAGAACGAAGTGAAGGAAAGAGCCAATGAGAGAGGCATAAAGAGAACGAGAAAGTGGAAGTGGGTAAGAACCAGTGATATTGAGAGACAGACTCTATGACAATGAGAACAAGGAAGAGAGAGATAGTAACAATGAGTAGAGACAGCAGCAACGGGAAGGAATGAAGGAGATAGTAGTTGTAAGACAGAGCAAGAAGGAGGCAGCGACGGTGAGAGGATACAGTAGTATAGCACAGAACGAAAGAGACTGGCTGTGAGAGGTAGACGGTGACAGAGAGAGACAGAGAGATAATGAGAATGCGTTGAGCGGAATGAATGAGTGACATTGGGCAACTTGGAGTGGATGGGTATGGGCGACTTTCATTGACAGACTAATAGATGTGAGATAGTTAGGGGAGATTGTGTGAGTGAGAGGTAATTGCACGTTAAAAAGAGTGTGAATATGTTCGCATGCAAATATTTTCAGGAAAATTTTTAACCGTGATAAGGATGGAAGAATGTAACAGCTGGTACCCCACTTTTAAACAGCGGCATATTCGCCTTTTTTGTGCTCCGGCAGCAATATTTTTCCTCTGGTATAAAAACACGAACCTAAAAAGTCTCCGTTATGAAATTAACAAAACTGCAAATATGAAGCTCAAAAGTCTGTGTTATGAAAACTGTAAAGTTGCAATAGCATTATGAGACAATTTATGTGTGCATTAGGTTATAAAGTATGCTGGCGTGTGCTTATATTCCTACCGCAATAACCTAGTTCACACCACAATTATGTCGCAACACAGCCACAAATTTCAGTTTTACGTAACACACACTTTTTGGTTCACATTTTCAGTCATATTTTCGCTAATGTTTCTTGGGGACGCTGTCCAGTTATTTCTTGATGATAGTCCAATAAGCCGAAAACTGTTTTGAACCAAACAAATATTAACAGAATAGAAACGCAGTTTCTTTCTTTTTCGACCTTAAATATGGAACTTGTTCTATTAAGAAGTGGCAGAGGAATCCGTAAATGCTGTTAAATGTTTACGGAAGGTCGTCCACTGACACGAGCTAGAAAAGAAATCGACAAATCGCATATTCTTTAACTAAATCCGTCTTGTCATATGATAAAAAATTTCAAGAAGAAAGTATAGAACCTGAGCAAGCACACTGCAGCATGGGTATCAGACGATACAGCTTTTATACACCAGACTTTGACTGTAAACAGAAAGCAGCTACTGAAATAGCAGGGACGTCGGCTTGCGAGAAGTATTTTAGGCAGCTTCCTGTTTGATAATTAGTGATGAAACTAACGTTTCGGCAACGGTTACTGTTACAGTGCCCTTCTGGGTCTGCTACTGCAACACCGTCGAAAACGATGGTTTCATCAGCAATTGGCTTCTTTTATTATTGCAACATGCGTGTTATTTTTTTGCGTAGCGATTTACAAGCTTTAAGTTTTTTTAAATTTTATTTTTTTACTTCATAGCTTTAACTGATGGTTGGTCTTCTCTCTGGTGATACGCTACACCTTACTTGCACATTTTTCTTTGTTAAATGAATGCGTCATTTTACTCTTAGGCTGTTGAAATTACTTTCGGTTTGTTAAGGCACTTCCAGCGCAGAGAAAAGGACAGTGTGCTTCCACCACGAAACGGGATCACAATGGTGTGAATGTAAATTAACGAAATGGTAGTTACCTAGAAACGGTGCCATACCTGTAAAGATGGCAAGAATATTCCCATTATGTGCTTCCGTTTGTTTTGGAAATGTAGTGTGCTTTTTTCTATACAGTGTAGACTACTGACATTACTGTCTACACCTTTTCCACAAAAAATTTGGAACTTCAGTAGATAGCCCATCAGCCAGGCACCAAACCTCATATCGTCTTCTTATCGGCTTCATGGCATGTATTGTTTTAAGCTATCTTCCCCTGAAAGGCGCCGTACCCTTAGCAACAAATAATCTGTTCAAATGGCTCTGAGCACTATGGGACTTAACATCTGAGGTCATCAGTCCCCTATAACTTAGACCTACTTAAACCTAACTAACGTAAGGACATCACACACATCCATGCCAAAGGCCGGATTCGATCCTGCGACCGTAGCAGTCACGCTGTTCCGGACTGAAGCGCCTAGAACCGCTCGGTCACCGCTGCCGGCAAATAATCTGTAAGAATGATTATATGCCTCTCTGAAAGTAGGTGTCAGAACCTGATCGCGCTTCATGGACTGAAACATTGTGTACTAGCGAGGGCACTTGTTGTTAAGTAGCAGGAGAATGTGGTGGATGTTCAGTATGTCATATTACCCATCTGTTGAAACATCCTCTGACTCAATGTCGGTCACTGACTCATCTTCAGCAAATGGCTCGATTTGGTGTCTTTATCGTTACCTTGTAAGTACTCATAGCGTAAGTTTTTAAATCTTACCACCGTAGCATGCAGTGAGTAAAAAGTTTGTAGATTTTTCAACTGTTTCGAAATGCAGGTCTTTTTCTTGATTAGCCTGTTAGCCTCTACAGCGCCGATACGGAGAGAATTTAAACTGTAATCTGATTATTTTTTCGCACCGAATTATATAAGCCACTCACGAAAGATGCTTCGTCATATCCTTAGCGAAAACCTTGTCCCTTTCGTTCTATTGATTCAGTTAAATGATCTTCGTATCGTAATGTAGATTGATCTTTCGCTTGATGAAGGATGTAAATGATTCGCGTATCTTCACTTCGGAAATATTACCAAAGCTGTCTTTAATTATTTTAACAGAGCCAGAAACTTCTCTTGACCTATCGATTTTACTATCTTTCCACGTTATCTACGCATTTTAATTTTTCCTGCTTTTTTTTTCCTTTCCAGAGCGGAGAATCGCCTCGGTCATCCCATTCTAGTTGTGCGTCTGTTATTACCGACTCATAGTTATTCTTAATTATACAATCATTGATGTCCGCGCATCCTCATACTTAAAATGCCGCAGTTCTCAACAATACAGTTGTCTTTGCAGCGACTGACGCCGTTGCTTAGCATCAGTTTGAGGCGAGACGACGGGCGAGCTACATGAATGCTTCTGTACCCAGTCCGCAGCATCTTAAGAAATACAGCAAAAGCGCGGAGCAACGATAGCAGTCAGAAGGTAAGCAACCAACAAACACTGTTATTTCTGCCAGCCCACGGCAACCAAAACACAGCTGTAAAATCGGTATCACCTCTCTACGTACTCACAACACAAACTCTCATAGACATATATGCTCAATGGAGATCGACCCTGCAGTTATATTCACAGTAATTTGATTTTGCAAACCAGACAACCAGACTCTTTACCACTTTTTGTTTGAGGCAGAATATGTTGGAGGACAATGAATTTTATCAATTTTGTAATTATAAATAAATCTAAACGCTACATAATACTCTTTCTCCTACGAAAGTTCCAATGTCAAGTGCTTCCAGCATTCGCTCATATAAACATTGTTCAATAAGTCGAGTATGTCAACATAATCCCATGCGCATATAATATGAGATAATACATTTTTATAAGAATTTTTAACGCTTTATAGCTGAATTTCGAGAACTAAGTTGGATTTTTCTCAGAGAATTTTCATTTCAAATCATCTGGATTTTAGACGGAACGAAATGCGATTTGAAGTTGTTGTTTGCACTTACATATGACTAAATGAGGCAAGTCAAGTTTATCGTCTTTGTGTTAGTGCATTTAGCGTTCTCAAGCCCGGTGGAACCGATTCGGAAGAGGTCGCTGGAATGTGAGCTGCTAAGATGTTGACTCATCTGGATGGCAACATCGGTGATCAATGATGCTGTGTGCTATAGGCCTGGCACTAGAGTCGCCATTGTTCAGTACTGGCTTTCATTTTCGTGATTAATAATTTATAGCAGGAAATATCATCTGTATATGACCACTTACGTCGTAGTGTAGACGTTGATTCGACACACCGAGTATTAACTGTTCATTCTACTAAAGACTCTTGGACGGACGGCTGGCGGGAGTAGCTGTTTCGTTAGACAAGGCATGATTTCGAAATGGTATTCACTTGTTTCCGATCGCTGAGAATCTTAGTTTCCAGTGTTTTGTGCAATCGTCACTGAGCATAACAATAAATTTAGACCATTAAAATTCAATAACATATACTGTTTCTGCGATCTTTAAATCCGCTTCCGAAATCTGATTTCGTTTATGAGTGCATTGATACACAGCGTCATCTGCTGGCTAGAGCTGACTAAACGATGCGTATTTCTTTATGTCAAAAGGATTTCCATACTCGGCTCTGGTTATTTCAAAGCAGGTTAAGATTTCACTTGTTTGATTGATATTGCTAATTTTTTTATATTAACTTTTTTGGGGTTTTCTTTCGGGTTCCCGGGACCCGTCATCATAAATAGGCTTGTATCCGATGTTGCATTATGCCATTAAGTATTAGCAACGTAATAGAACAACTAATTACATGTTTGATTAAACTTTCATAACTCCACATTGTTAAATGTATAAGGGAGGGTCAAATACTTAAAAACGAGGCGAATGGAAAAATAGTAAGTGAACTGTTTATTACTTCAAAAGTAATCACCATAACTGTTAATACATTTAACTCATTGTGAGAAAAAACAGTCGATGCCGTCATGGAAAACTATTTGCGGTTGTCTTCGGAACCATGATTGCCTATCCGATGACATATACGGTTGAACAGAAAGTTTTCTAACAAACATGGAGCAGTATGTCGTCCTGAACGGGGTGACTTCAACAGAGACAAGCGTAACTTCAGGTGTGCCCCAGGGCAGCGTAACAGGTCCGCTGCTTTTTACGATTTACATAAACGATCTGGTTGATGGCATTGACAGCGGCCTTAGACTGTTTGCCGATGATGCTGTAGTCTACAGGAAAGTAGTATCACACGAAAGTTGTGAACAAATCAATGAGGATTTGCAGAAAATAAATGCGTGGTGTAATGACTGGCAGTTATCTCTCAATATTAGTAAGTGTAACCTACTGCGTATAACAAGGCCAAAATCCCCATTAATGTACGAGTACAAAATAAATGCCCAGTCTTTGGAAGCGGTAACGTCCGTCAAGTATCTGGGTGTGACTATTCGAAATGATCTCAAATGGAATGATCAGATTACACAAGTAACGGGTAAGGCAAACTATAGATTGCGGTTTATTGGTAGAATCCTGATGTGATGCGGTCCTTCAACAAAGGACAGTCTAAGAGTATTGTTCGTCTGTATGGGACCGTTACAAGTTGGGTCTGATTCAAGAGATTGAGAAGGCCCAAAGAAGAGCGGCAATATTTGTGATTGGTACATTTAGCAATCGCTAGAGCGTTACAAACATCATAGAAAGTTTGAAGTGGGACATACTTGCAGATAGACGGCGCGCTAAACGGGAGAGGCTACTAATTAAATTCAGAAATCCGATCTTCACCGAGAATGTAGAGCATATATTATTACCACCAACTTTCAAATCGCGCAATGATCACCATTCAAAGATAAGGGAAATTAGAGCTCGTACTGGGGCGTTCAGACAGTTGCTTTCCATCGCGCTATCGCGAGTGGAACAGAGGGGTGGAGGGGTGAAGGGAGGGGGTGAATATGACTTTGGCGCGAATTGTGCCCTCCGCCACACACCGCTTAGTAGCTAGCGGAGTATATATGTAGATGTAGATGTACCCAGGGGCGCACCTGTTCGTCCGAAACAAATCGACGGCGACAAATGTATCTTTCTTCAGAGCTCTTCCACATGGAAATCACAGGGAGGAGGGGGGAGATCAGAACTGTGTGGGGGATGGGTGAGGAAAGAAATTCGTAGCCGTGTATTTTCTTCGGAGGTTCCGTAGCCAACAGCAAACAGTTTTCTTTGAAGGCACTGACCACTTTGTCTTACAGTGGGATAAACGTACACTCCTGGAAATGGAAAAAAGAACACATTGACACCGGTGTGTCAGACCCACCATAGTTGCTCCGGACACTGCGAGAGGGCTGTACAAGCAATGATCACACGCACGGCACAGCGGACACACCAGGAACCGTGGTGTTGGCCGTTGAATGGCGCTAGCTGCGCAGCATTTGTGCACCGCCGCCGTCAGTGTCAGCCAGTTTGCCGTGGCATACGGAGCTCCATCGCAGTCTTTAACACTGGTAGCATGCCGCGACAGCGTGGACGTGAACCGTATGTGCAGTTGACGGACTTTGAGCGAGGGCGTATAGTGGGCATGCGGGAGGCCGGGTGGACGTACCGCCGAATTGCTCAACACGTGGGGCGTGAGGTCTCCACAGTACATCGATGTCGTCGCCAGTGGTCGGCGGAAGGTGCACGTGCCCGTCGACCTGGGACCGGACCGCAGCGACGCACGGATGCACGCCAAGACCGTAGGATCCTACGCAGTGCCGTAGGGGACCGCACCGCCACTTCCCAGCAAATTAGGGACACTGTTGCTCCTGGGGTATCGGCGAGGACCATTCGCAACCGTCTCCATGAAGCTGGGCTACGGTCCTGCACACCGTTAGGCCGTCTTCCGCTCACGCCCCAACATCGTGCAGCCCGCCTCCAGTGGTGTCGCGACAGGCGTGAATGGAGGGACGATTGGAGACGTGTCGTCTTCAGCGATGAGAGACGCTTCTGCCTTGGTGCCAATGATGGTCGTATGCGTGTTTGGCGCCGTGCAGGTGAGCGCCACAATCAGGACTGCATACGACCGAGGCACACAGGGCCAACACCCGGCATCATGGTGTGGGGAACGATCTCCTACACTGGCCGTACACCACTGGTGATCGTCGAGGGGACACTGAATAGTGCACGGTACATCCAAACCGTCATCGAACCCATCGTTCTACCATTCCTAGACCGGCAAGGGAACTTGCTGTTCCAACAGGACAATGCACGTCCGCATGTATCCCGTGCCACCCAACGTGCTCTAGAAGGTGTAAGTCAACTACCCTGGCCAGCAAGATCTCCGGATCTGTCCCCCATTGAGCATGTTTGGGACTGGATGAAGCGTCGTCTCACGCGGTCTGCACGTCCAGCACGAACGCTGGTCCAACTGAGGCGCCAGGTGGAAATGGCATGGCAAGCCGTTCCACAGGACTACATCCAGCATCTCTACGATCGTCTCCATGGGAGAATAGAAGCCTGCATTGCTGCGAAAGGTGGATATACACTGTACTAGTGCCGACATTGTGCATGCTCTGTTGCCTGTGTCTATGTGTCTGTGGTTCTGTCAGTGTGATCATGTGATGTATCTGACCCCAGGAATGTGTCAATAAAGTTTCCCCTTCCTGGGACAATGAATTCACGGTGTTCTTATTTCAATTTCCAGGAGTGTATTTATAGTTACAGCGATTGCTTCTAAAATAATAAACAGTTTACTTAGTTTTTATCTCTGTCTCGATTTTATTTGTTTGTCTCTTATAGTTTTCAATAAACTTATGTCCCACAAAAGTAAACGTAGAAAGTCGGAGGCTGTCTACGAAATAAAGAACATACAGGTTAAGTACCAATTGGTTCTATTTAAAATGCAGCTACTGATAGAGGTCTAGTGTGGGCTGTAATTATTCGTATGGTAGCGAAACTTGATAGACATTCTAATGCGTTAATGCAGAACCGATCTACGTCAAAAACAATTAGTTGCAATTTTGGTCGCCAGGTGTAAATTTGGGGCTGTGAATGCAAGAAAGACGTATGGAAAGGTTTCAATATATAATGGGTTAGGGATGAGACATGAACAGAAAAGGTAAAACAAGTAAGAAATGCATAATGTCGATTTTATTATTAACCGAAAGTTGCACAATTGGTTCAATATGAACACCCGAGAAGTGGTCGGGATGCTGCATGAGTAAAACAACGTGATCAGAGTTCCTCACAGCAGTTCCGGCGGAATATGAGCAATGCTTTCCTGTATACTGGCCTTCAGATTAGGCAGAGACGGAATGTGTCCCTGGTAAAAGCGTTCTTTTGGATGTCCCAAGAGCCATAAGTCAGATTGATTCAGCTGAAGTGATCCTCAATGCTATACATCTGGAAAATCTCTGGAGATAACACTTTCGTGGAAGGTTGCATTAAGCAGATCTTTGACTGAGCTCGTGACATGAGGTGTTGCCCTATCTTGCATGTAAACAGTGGTTTCCACACAGTTGTGCTCTTCCAAACCAGGAATCACGTTCCGTTCATGGAGGTCTCGATAACGCACAGACGTCAGCGTATTCTGCTTCAAAGAAGGACGCAGCGAGAATAAAGGTGCTTGAGAATACATTTCACACATACACATACTACGAGTGAATGGCTATTCGTGCACAACATGTGTTTTTTAGAGCACCCTAATTCCAGCAGACCTGCGTATTCAGTGCACAGTGTAGAGTGAAATGTGTCTCATCACTCGACAAAATATTGCCCAGCCACATGTCATCAACTTCAATCCGTGCCGGCAGCCGAAGAGCTAATTCAGAACGGACCATGAGGTTTCAGTTGCTGCTGTGTCTGGATATTCTACGATTACCAGCGTGAAAGAGATCTTAAATTTTTCGAACTGTTGACCATGGGAAGGATCATTATGGTAGTACTGCGCCAGTAGTAGCACATACTGATCAAGTGCTGCGTGGTTGGTTAGAGCTGCCAACATGAGTAACGTAGAAGTAAATATCCTCGGAGTAGTGAAGCAACTTAAATACCTTAATAAAAGCAAGTCTTCTGGTCCAGACTGTATATCAATTAGGCTCCTTTCGGAGTAAGCTGATGCATTAGCTCGATACTAAACAATCATATACAACCGTTCGCTGAACGAAACATCCGTACCCAAAGATTGGAAAGTTGCACAGGTCACACCTATATTCAAGATAGGTAGTAGGAATAATCCACTAGATTACAGGCCAATATCGTTAACGTCGATATGCAGCAGGATTTTGGATCGTATATTGTGTTCGAACATTATGAATTACCTCGAAGATATCGGTCTATCGACACACAGTCAACATGGGTTTAGAAAACATCGCTCCTGTGAAACACAACTAGCTCTTTATTCACATGAAGTGTTGTGTGCTATTGACAAGCGATTTCAGACCGATTCCGTATTTATTGTTTTCCAGAAGGCTTTTGACACTGCACCACACAAGCGGCTCGTACTGAAATTGCGTGCTTACGGAATTTAGTCTCAGTTATGTGACCGGATCTTTGATTTCCTGTCAGAGAGGTCACAGTTCGTAGTAACTGACGGAAAGTCATCGAATAAAACAGAAGTGATTTCTGGCGTTCCCCAAGGTAGTGTTATAGGCCTTTTTCTGTTCCTTATCTACATAAAAGATTTGGGAGACAATCTGGGCAGCCGTCTTCGGTTGTTTGCAGATGACGCTGTCGTTTATCGATTAATAAAGTCATCAGAAGACCAAAACAAACTGCAAAACGATTTACAAAAATATCTGAATGGTTCGAAAAGTGGCAGTTGACCATAAATAACGAAAAGTGCGAGGTCATCCACATGAGTACTAAAAGGAACTCGTTAAACTTCGGTTACACGATAAATCAGTCTAATCTAAAAGCCGTAAATTCAACTAAATACCTAGGTATTACAATTACGAACAACTTAAATTGGAAGGAACACAAAGAAAATGTTGTGGGGAAGGCGAACCAAAGACTGCGTTTTATTGGCAGGACACTTAGAAAATGTAACAGACCTACTAAGGAGACTGTCTACAATACGCTTGTCCGTCCTGTATCAAAATACTGCTGCGCGGTGTGGGAACCTTACCAGATAGGACTGACGGAGTACATCGAAAAAGTTCAAAGAAAGGCAGCACGTTTTGTATTATCGCGAAATATGGGAGAGAGTGTCACAGAAATAATACAGTATTTGGGCTGGACATCAGTAAAAGAAAGGCGTTTTTCGTTGCGACTGAATCTTCTCACGAAATTCCAATCACCAACTTTCTCCTCCGAATGCGAAAATATTTTGTTGACACCAACCTACATAGGGAGGAACGATCACCACGATAAAATAAGGGAAATCAGAGCTCGTACGGAAAGATATAGGTGTTCATTCTTTCCGCGCGCTATACGAGGTTGGAATAATAGAGAATTGTGAAGGTGGTTCGATGAATCCTCTGCCAGGCACTTGAATGTGATTTGCAGAGTATCCATGTAGATGCAGGTGTAGAGCAACAGCAGCCTCAACAATAACTTCCACCAGGATTGGATGCCTTCCTCTTCCTAGTTCCACACCAAGCTCACCCTTGTTTTCGAATTTCATTATGACCTTCTTTAAACCTCTCTCTTCAGACCCTTCGCAATTGCTCTACAGACTGAGTTAAGCAAACACGCCCTCACTCTTTCAGTGTGACACTGGAATAGCTGCCGTTCACATAAAACAGTTTCATTAACAGTGCACTGTCTGCCTTCTCGACAGCCACACTGTTCTCTCACGTTATCGTTTGTTAAATGACAGCATGGATGTCAGGCCGTCTACAGTGTTTAGTTTCATATTTTCACCTGCTGACTATAATTGGAATTTTTTCAGTATAAATCGGTTCCGCCTTGTCCCATTAGCCTAGCTACGAAGTTTCACTACCACTACAGCCCGTACTGGGTGAGCAGCTGCCCTTTAATTACAAGCATTACATTATTTTAATAATATTCAACTAATGTTTTCATCAAATTTACGGTATGCTTGTTTTCCATGTTTTAAGGAGCAATACACTAAGTAATCTTTGTTTTTTACCACTGTGCTGGTAGTTGGTTAAGTAACTACTTTTACGGTGTATCTGGTCCTAAAATTTGTTTACATTCTGTGAATGAGGACACAGTGGAAAATGGTCGAGGCACGTGGTCAGTATTATTATGATGACCTAACAAACCATACTCATCTTCTCCCTCCTTTCATTTGTCCTATGGCGATATAATCAATGCATGACTCCAGATCTACAAGGCACAACCAATTAGGCACCTACATGCTATTCAGTATTCTTCACCATGACCCCCGTGACTCTACAAGATCCCCTCGCTTCTAAACTGATACTGTTATTATTCAGCTTAGCCGCGAGTCAATAGAGGGTGGTATATGTGAGGTACAGTATAACTGGTCAGCATTTCCCCCCGGAATTTTCGAGTGTAAGTCGGACCTTCCTTGATCCGCCTTGGTGGGTCGTGTCGTCGGATTTCCTCCTACCTGTGCGCGGTGCAGCTCTCGTAAATGTCGTCCAATGCAGATTCTTCATTGGCGCATGGGATGTCTCTTTTGGTGGAAGCTAATTTTCTGAAATTGCTGTCGATCAACTTTGGGGTATCTATTTACTCGAAATTAACATTCAGAATGCCGTAATATCACTTTTATTCCTATTAGATCAATAATGAAACACTCATGTCACAAGCTACTCGTAACCGAGAGCACGGCTACCATCGAACAAGACAGGAAGAGCTCTTAACGCCGACTGCCGACTTTGGCGCGCAGTCCGTATCTCTTACTAGTTTCGTTACAGTTCGTGGATTTCCGATCAAGTTCGTACTTACTAAGATATGCATTTGTTAATGAACGGGTGTGAATTTTAACGAGGCAAAATTATGATAGATAGTTTTAAACATCCAGATGTTCCTCCTAGTATTCATGTTGTCATAAATGACTTTAATTATTAAATATAAATAAACAAAATCATTGACTTTGGCGCCAAGATGGCGGTACTTCCCTTCATGTATATTTCCCAGGCTGACGCTTGTTGCTACGGTCCAGCGCCGAGCCCCACCCCACTACGCGCGACATATGGTCGCTTCGTCACCTAGCCAGCCAGCGTGGGAAATGCTCTCCGACTCATGGCCGGCTACGTATTACAGCACTTCCTAACTATCGTGAATACATCAATAAGAGACAATAATTTATTAAAACTGGCAAAAATGTCTTCCTCGCGTAAGAGGCACCTTACATCTCCTAAACATTGGTTGCAGTTTCATGTTGGGAAACACGCTGCCGAGCATTAAAGTGTGGCAAAGCGAGACGGCGGAGACGGTCCCCCGACACGGCTGCCTTTGCAGGTGGTCGCGTGCCCCGCCATTGTTCGCGCCTTCCTCCATAAAAGCCGACTCCCCCACCTGCAGGAAGCTCTGTGGACCCGCATTGTTCTGCCCACCCTCCCTGCGTTTGCTTCAGTAGCGCACTTTCGCCGTCTTTTGCCGCTGCTCGAACTTATTACGTGTTTCGTTCCTTTCCAGCACACGTCAGTTAGAGGGAAACTAGTAAAACGAACTTCACACTTATTAAAATATTCCGTGTTATTATGTCATTGTCGAATGAGATTCTCGTAGAAATACATATAGCCCTAATCATCTTACTAAGGTCTGAAGTTCCTCTTGACTTTTTCCGTGTTTGCGATTTAAAATTTGGGTTGTTTTGAAAATCCGCCTTATTCAAACACTACTTATTTCTTTTTATTCACTCAAACAAAATTTCACACCATTTTCTGAGGGTGAAATTTTGCTTCTGTAAAATGTAATATAAAATGTATAGTCATTTATCTATTGTAAACCTAAAAATTATAACATTTGCGTTTTTAGGGCTACAGTAGGTAAATCATTATACATTTCATATTGTATTTTACAGAAATAAAATGTGACCCACTCTGTAGGAATCAGCATCGGTTTCGAAAAAGACGATCGTGTGAAACGCAGCTCGCGCTATTCGTCCACGAGACTCAGAGGGCCATAGACACGGGTTCCCAGGTAGATGCCGAGCTTCTTGACTTCAGCAAGGCGTTTGATACAGTTCTCCACAGTCGTTTAATGAGTAAAGTAAGAGCCTATGGACTATTAGACCAGTTGTGTGGTTGGATTGAAGAGTTCCTAGATAACAGAACGCAGCGTCATTCTCAATGGAGAGAAGTCTTCCGAAGTTAGAGTGATTTTAGGTGTGCTGCAGGGGAGTGTCGTAGGACCGTTGCTATTCACAATATGCATAAATGACCTTGTGGATAACATCGGAAGTTCACTGAGACTTTTTGCAGATGATGCTGCGGTATATCAAGAGGTTGTAACAATGGAAAATTGTACTGAAATACAGGAGGATCTGCAGCGAATTGACGCATGGTGCAGGGAATGACAATTGAATCTCAATGTAGACAAGTGTAATGTGTTGCGAATACATAGAAAGAAAGATCCTTTATCATTTAGCTACAATATAGCAGGCCAGCAACTGGAAGCAGTTAATTCCATAAATTATCTTGGAGTCGGCATTAGGAATGATTTAAAATGAAATGACCATATAAAATTAATCGTCGATAAAGCAGATACCAGACTGAGATTCATTGGAAGACTCCTAAGGAAATGCAGTCCGAAAACAAAGGCAGTAGGTTACAGTACACTTGTTCGTCCATTGGTTGAATACTGCTCACCAGTGTGGGATCCGTACCAGATAGGGTTGATAGAAGAGATAGAGAAGATCCAACGTAGAGCAGCGCGCTTCGTTACAGGATCATTTAGTAATCGCGAAAGCGTTACGGAGATGACAGATAAACTCCAGTGGAAGACGCTGCAAGAGAGACGCTTAGCAGCTCGGTACGGGCTTTTGTTGAAGTTTCGAGAACATACCTTCACCGAGGAGTCAAGCAATATATTGCTCCCTCCTACGTATATCTGGCGAAGAGACCATGAGGATAAAATCAGAGAGATCAGAGCTCACACAGAGGCATACAGACAATCTTTCTTTCCACGAACAATACGAGACTGGAATAGAAGGGAGACCTGATAGAGGTACTCATGGTACCCTCCGCCACAGACCGCCAGGTGGCTTGCGGAGTATAGATGTAGATGTAGATGTAGAAACAATGACACATAGGTGTCGAAATATATCTGGATGCGCAAAATTAAATAATAGTGTCTGCATGAGGCGGATTTTCAATCGTTTCGTCCCATTGCACAGAAGGGTAGAGGGGGAGCGGTATGATTGTAGGAGTAGAATGCAAAAACTAATCTAAACATTATCACTGCAGGTCTAATAACATTTATTGAACGCTGTATTACAGTGCACAGATACATGCACTGTTTTTCAGCATAGTCACCCTCTGTGTAAACCGCGCTCAGAACGAGGCTTCCAGGAAGATTGAAACTGTGAGCTGGATCAAGACTCGAACTTTGGACCTTTGCCTTTTGCAGGCAATTGCTCTGCAGACTGAGCAGACTGAGTTCCGCAAACACGCCCTTACAGCTTTACTACCGGGAGTTCCTCATCACCTACCTTCCAAACTTCACAGAAGTTCTCCTGCAAAACTTGCAGGACTAGCACTCGTGGAAGACAGGATACACCGGAGACTAGCATATGCCACAGCCCAGGGGATGTTTCCAGAATGAAATTTTCGCTCTGCAGCAGAATGTGCGATGATATGAGACTTTCTGGCAGATTAAAACTGTATGCCAGATGGAGACTCGAACTCAGGACCGAGAACCTGGGTAGCTTAGTCGGTAGTGCACCTGCCCTTGAAACGCAAAGGTCCTGAGTTCGAGTCTCGGTCCGCCACACAGTTTTATTCGCCAGCAAGATTCATACCAGCGCACGCTCTACTGCAAAGAGAAAAGTTCATTCTGGAAACATCCCTGAGGCTGTGATAAGCCATCTCTCCGCATTATCCTTTCTTCCATGATTGCTAGCCCTGCAAATTTCGCAGAAGTTCTGTTAATGTTTTCATCTTAGGAGATGATATACTGGCAGAAGTAAAGCTGCGAGGACGGGTCGTGAGGTGTGCTTAGGTAGCTCAGTCAGCAGAGCATCTGCCTGCGAAACGCAAAGGTCCTGAATTCGAGTATCGGTCTGTTACACGGTTTTAATCTACCAGGAAGTTTCATATCAATGCACACTCTGCTTCAGACGGAAAATTTCATTCACGAAACAGCCTCCAGGCATCTCTGTAATATCCATTCTTCCAGGAGTGCTAGTCCTGCAAGTTTTTCAGGATATCTTCTGTGAAGTTCGGAAGGCAGGAGAAGAGTACTGACGGAAATGAAGCTGTGAGGCGTGTTTGGGTAACTTAGTAGGTAGAGCACCTGCCGGTGAATGGAAGAACTCCGAAGTTCGAGTCTTGGTCCAGCACCCAGTTCTAATCTGTCAGGATATTCATCAATTGGATTTGCAGCTCCTTGTGTTTAACGTGTTTGCAGTTAAAATTGTAGGATGTGAGGTCCACCTCTTATGCAAAACACCTTTTTTTCTAAGTACCCAAACATGTTTCAGCACCATTGTGCCATCACCAGTGGGTTTCCTTTTATTTAAGTGGTCCTGAAAAATCATGCACACCAAGTGTAAAGATGAAATAAGGTGGAAACCCAATGATGATGGCACAGTGGTGCTGAAACATGTTTGTGAACTTGGAAAAAACAGTGTTTTGCATAACTGGCGGACCTCACACCCTACAATCTGTCAAGAAGTTTCATATCAGGGTACACTCCACTGCAGAGTGAAAATTTTATTCTCGAATCATCCCCCACGCTGTGACTCTGCCATGTTTTCACAATACCCTTTCTTCCAGGAGTGCTAGTTCTCCGAGTTCCGCAGGAGAAATTCTGTGAAACATGGAAGGTAGGGGATGAGGTACTGGCGGAAGTAAAGCTGTGACGACAGATCGCTTGGCGTGCTTAGATAGCTCAGTCAGTAGAGCACATGCCTGTGAGGATCAAAGGTCCCCAGTTCGAATGTCGGTCCGATATACAGTTGTAGTATTCCAGGAAGTTTCATATCCGTGTACACTCCGCCGCAGAGCCAAAATTTTGTTCAGGATAAGCTCTGAACCTTTTAACAACAATTCAGTTCCCTGAAGATAGAAATCCGCTCCTTTGTCAAGGAACCATTTGAGAACCGCAATTTGAACGTCATCGTTGGAAAACCTCTGTCTTCCGAGATGCTTTCCGTTTGCCGAGAAGATGGAAATCGCATGGTGCAAGATCTGGGCTGTATGGCGGACCGCGATGTCCTACCTCCATGCTGCCTCAGTCGAACTGCTCCTATGTCACTATGACTGGACACGACATTGCAGTTAACCCACTGCCAGAATTTCACAGGGAATCTGTGTGCAGTTAAGACGTTTTTACAGTAAGAATCGCACTGTCCCACGTACTTCAGCTTTGTAGTGTGTTCTCAGTTGCCGCGCCATTTCATTCGCATATTTCAACGCGCTTGTTATCCGTACCGCGCAGAACTGTCTGTGTAGGGCACCCGGAACATGTACTCTCTTCTGACAATGCGCTAATCGTGTTGCGTAGCGGTCTTAACGCGGAAGGACACTTGTGTATCTTACTGTCTGAAGTCCCTTTTGTAACATATATGACGGTCAGATTCACACCCTGGATCGCTAATGGATTTCTGTTACAGTAACAATTGTATACAGAAATATAAACAATCAATAATATAAACCAAAGAAATATTGAAGATCTTGTGCTATGGATTTCTAGCCTCTAAATTGCTTCGCAGCCAACCTTACGCAGATATTTAAGAGATTGGACGTAAGCAGCGGGTGCATTGCAGTACAACATGTGTGCCATACTTCGCTCCAATCACGGCTTGGAGATTCTCGCCATCTCCCTTTGTGACGAGTAGCAGCCGTTCTCTCTGTCCCACATGACATGCTGCTGCGTTCGCTGCAGAAACCGGAAAATGGAAAGTCGTGTTTACGAATCCAGCCAAGCCTTATTGTCATAGAAACATCCATACCGATTTCTAGCCAGCCACGTAACAGGCTCATGGTAGTTTTCTAGGCTGTTTCACAAGATATCAGTTAGATTTTAGAACCTTGCTGGGTTCTGTTATCACTCCAGAGAGACTGGTTCTTCCTCATTTTTGTCGATAACTATGTGAGAGCTTAAGTCTTTTGATGAGGCTTGGAGTAAGTTACGAGGGGCGTTTGGAAACTCCGTGCTAAGTCCGAGAAATGGCACCACCGGCGCATATCGAGGTCATGTTTAGTTAGTAGCATCTTTGGAAAGAACTCACACCAAGTTTCAGCCATATTGGTCTATTTCTTTGTGTTTGGCATTCGTGTGAATCAAGGAAGTCGAGTGATTGCCAAAAAATGGACGAAACAGAATTTCGTGTGGTGATAATATCACTTTATAAAAGGCAAAACGCCTCAGGAGACTAAAGAGTAGCTTGATAAACACTACGGTGACTCTGCACCTTCGATTAGAACAGTTTATAAGTGGTTTCAAAATTTTCGAAGCGGCCATATGGGCACAAGTGATGCTGAACGTTCTAGACACCCTGTGGAGGTTACGACTCCAGAAATCATTGATAAAATCCATGATATGGTGATGGATGACAGAAGAGTTAAGGTGTGTGAGATTGCTAGTGCTGTGGGCATCTCGAATGAACGGGTACATAATATTTTGCATAAACATTTGGACGTGAGAAAGCTATCCGCAAGATGCGTTCCACGATTGCTCACGCTTGACCAAAAACAGAATCGTGTGAAGTGTTGCAAGGATGGTTTGTAGCTGTTCAGGAAGAATCCGCAGGACTTTAAGCGTCGTTTCGTCACTGAGGATGAAACATGGATACATTACTATACCCCTGAGACCAAAGAACAATCTAAACAATGGGTTACCAAGGGAGAATCTGCACTAAAAAAGGTAAGGACCATTCCTTCGGCTGGAAAGATTATGGCGACTGTTTTTTGGGATTCGCAAGGGAAATCCTCATCGACTATCTGGAAAAGGGTAAAACTATTACAGGTGCATATTATTCATCGTTATTGACCCTTTGAAAACAGAGCTGCAAGAAAAACGGCGGCGATTGGACCACAAAAAGTCCTTTTCCATCTCGACAATGCACCAGCACACACCTCAGCAGTTGTGATCGCAAAATTAATGGAGTTAGGATTCCAAGTCGTTTGACATCCACCCTATTCTCCAGACTTGGCTCCCTCGGACTACTGTTTGTTCCCCAATTTGAAGAAATGGCTGACGGGTCAGAGATTTTATTCAAAGGAGGTGATTGTAGCAACTAACAGCTATTTTGCAGACTTGGACAATTCCTATTATTCGGAAGGGATCAACAAATTAGAACAGCGTTGGACGGAGTGTATAAGTCTAAAAGGGGACTAAATAAAAAAAGGTTTACCCAAAACACGTAAGTAGTTTTCGTTTTTGCACGGACTTTTGAAACGTCCCTCGTACCTAGTATCGGTGACCTCAGAAAAGACGCGGGCAGAAGGGTGCAAGGTAGAATACGAGGCCGGCCGGTGTGGCCGTGAGGTTCTAGGCGCTCCAGTCTGGAACCGCGAGACCGCTACAGTCGCAGGTTCGAATCCTGCCTCGGGCATGTTTGTGTATGATGTCCGTAGGTTAGTTAGGTTGAAGTAGTTCTAAGTTCTAGGGGACTGATGACCTCAGATGTTAAGTCCCATAGTGCTCAGAGCCATTTGAACCATTTTTAGAATACGAATAAGTTCTCCAAACCGAATGACGACTACATGGATGAGGAGTCTGCGTGGCCATGTGGCAGACTATTACATACCTGCTGAATAAGGCAAGCTCACTGCAGTCCTTCTCAAAGTATTCACGTCGATCCCCTCCAAACTTCCGGTCAGTTTCGGAAAAAATTTTGCCTTTAAATTTGCATCGGTGAGTAAATCATCAATCCAGATTGACCCTCGGACAATTTGAAGAACTGTTGCCCTGTAATATACTCTGTCCAGTCACATTAATGCGACCACCTGTCGAAATCTGATTTACGAACTTCTGCAGTGTAGGAGCAGTGTCAGTGAGGTTCTAGAAGCTACCGGGAGGCATGTGAAGCCATGTCAACTCCAGTGCTGCGGCCAGCCGCGGTAAATTTCTCGTCTGAGGATTCATGAGACGAACTCCTCGATCGATGTGGTACCACAGATTCTGGATTGGGTTTAAACCTGGGGGCTTTGGTAGCCAGTCGAGTAGGGTAAACTGGTGTTGGTGCTCTTCGAACCACACACGTACACTATGAGCTGTGTCACACGTTGAACTGTCCTGCTCGTTGACACCACCGTGTCGAGGAAATAAAAACTGCTGGACATGTTCCCCAGGATAGAAGAATACTTATGTTGATCCATTGTGCCTTCCGGAATGACGAGATCACCCAGGAACCCCATGTAAACATTCCCCGGTCCATAACGCTCCCACCTCAGGCTTGGACCCTACCAGCGACTGTTGAGTGTCTTTGCTTTCTGTCCAATGGAACACAAACGTGATTCAGCTGAAAGGGCCACCTGTTGTTACTCAGTGGACGTCTAGTTGCAGTACTGGAGTACAAATTCCAATCTTCGTCGCCGATGAACAGTAGTCAGCATTGGTGCAGGAACCAGGCACCCGCTACAGTGATCCATATGCAGCAACGTTCGCTGTGCGGTCGTTGAGGAGGCACTGTTGGTAGCCCCTTACTTCATCTGGAAAGTCAGTTGCTCACCAGTTGCACGTCTATTGGCACGTACACATCTCCACAGCAGCCGTTCATCTCTGTCATCTATGGCCCATGGTGTACCACAGTTGCCTCGGCCACAGTATTGGATAGCGCCATTTTTGCATACGCAGTATACTGTAACCACGACGGTGCATGGAGAGTTTCCCATTGAGGTTCCAAAATGCTACTCCAGGCAGGGGTAAAATGAATGTGCGCAACGGAAAATAATGAACGCTAAAATGAAGATTTGGCCCTGTCTGACTACCCCCTGAAGCAGATCTTAGAATCTCTTAATGATGATATCTCCTCGCTCTTTAACATATAAATTACAACATAAACATAAATGGATGATTAAGGGAACTACTCACTATAAAATGATAAATGCTGTTTCTGCTTATACATTTATTGTAGATAAACGTAAATGTCGTGTGACCAGGGCCTCCTTTCGTGAAGACTGTTCGCCGGGTGCAAGTCTTTCGATTTGACGCCACTTGGAAGACTTGCGCGTCAATGGGAATGAAATGATGATGAGTAGGACAACACAACACCCAGTCCCTGAGCGGAGGAAATCTCCGACCCAGGCGGGAATCGAACCCGGTCCTTTAGTATTGACGTTCTGTCGCGCCGACCAGTCAGCTACCACGAGTGAACATTTATTGTAGATTAAAAGCCCTTTATATTACAACTGTTTATATATCAATGTCCAATGGACATAAATAGATACAAATGAATTTCCTTACCAATACGATTGATCAATTGCCCAAATCTGCCCCTTTTTTCCGCTGCGTGATCTATGTAAATAACGCGAGATGACTGACATCATCTACGTACCAAGCACTAGAAGACACTACTTTCAAAGATGATCTACGGTGGTGTGGAACCTCAGTGGAACTAAAATTTACGTGATCACAGCTGTTTAACCTTATAGCCCTAATAAGCCGAAGCGATTAGCAATATCACCGTATGTACTGCGTCCAGTGCGTCAGAGTGATGGTTCTCGGACTTTTCTGCGACAACGGAAGAACTCCAGCCACAAAATACGATATAAAATCGTATATCGTATATAAAAAAACTCATTCAAACACTAGGGCGGCACAAGACGGTCCTCTGACTAGTATAATCTCACACTGTCTTCTCTTCTCTGTGTTCTACGGACGAGAAATGCAAACTCCCAGCCACAAGGACGGAGTTCAGATAACGTGAATATAGGCAGAAGAAGTGCTCTCAATCACTGAATGCTGCGTACTCAACGACGACTCCCAACCCAGATGCGAAGTCCAGAATCGTAAAAGTTCGCCACAGTACAGTGCCTAACCGTTCTAACTATAAAATCTCCTGAGAGCAAAGAAAGCAAGTCCGTCTGTACCAACAAAGCTGATACTGAGCGACCCTCAAATGTGGGCGCTCAAAAGCGGAAGACCTCTTCTCTCCACCGTTGGCTACCCAGAAAAACTCGGCTCCCCTCCCCCGTAACTCAGAAAGTGAATCGTATTCTCGAAACCACGGAATATTGTCCCTCTCTACAGATTCTTCCGAACGCCGACCTACACTATTTTAGTCTTTTGTCGTCCAGCGCGGGAAGTTTGCGAGGAAATACCTATAATATACAATGGTACGCTTCTCAGGGTAAAAAATCCTAGGAAATAAGCCAACCTGCGATTTTCGAGGTAACGCTTCCTCGTTCCTCTGTGCTGCGTCCAAGATTTTCAAAGTTTCCGAAGTATTATCCAGTTATCCTTCCAGCGCTACAACAAACGGGCCAGCCGCCGCTGTATTGTGTTTCCGCGCTCACGTGCCCAGACCGTCCATCTTGGCACTTCCTGTGTAGAGCAGGACCAACACATCTGTGCGGGCTTTTCCACCCAGGGCTTGAGTTATGCTTGTCATTTCACTTCCACTGGCCTTCCAACCTCTATTAGTATAGGCAATCATTCATTACACCGTTTTGATAATAAAGACACTCTGTCACCTTTCATGCAATAAGCGTTAATCACTATTTATAAGGTGTACGTGACAATGTCAGTCTTCTTTAAATATTCATGTAAACGATATTCAACCTATCAAATGATACCTAATTTCAGTTGTAAATCATGGCAAAGTATATAGATGAGTGCTATGTAGGTGCGAAATTATAGCCACCTTACAAGGTGACAAAAGTCATGGAATGGCGAAATGCAAATATACAGATGGCGGTGGTAACACATACGCATGCTGTCATTTGTTCATACGTGATTCATGTGAAAAGGTTTTCGACGTGATTATGGCCGCACAGCGGGAATTAACAGGCTTTGACCGTGGAATGGTAGTTTCAGTTACACGCGTGGGACATTTCATTTCGGAAATCGTTAGAAAATTCAATATTTCGAGATCCACAGTGTCATGAGTGTAGCGAGAATTACCAAATTTCAGGCAGCAAATCTCTTAACAGGCAAAGTAGTGGCCAACGGCAATGCTAACAGACCAGCAACACTGCGTGAAATTAGAGCAGAAATCAATGTGGGACAAACGGGGAACGTATCCGTTTGGACAGTGCGGCGAAATTTGTCTTTAATGTGCTATGGCAGCAGACGACTGACGCGAATGCCTTTACTAATAGCACGACGTCTCCTCTCCTGGGCTGGTGACCATATCGGTTGGAAAGCCATGGCCTGCTTTTATTAGCCCCGATTTCAGTTGGTAAGAACGAGATGGTAGGATTCGAGTGTGGTGGAAACGCCAGTTGTCAACAAGACACTGTGCAAGCTGGGGGTGGCTCCATAATGGTGTGGGCTGTGTTTACCTGGAATGGACTGGGTCCTATGGTCAAACTGAACCCATCGTCGACTGGAAATGGTTACGTTAGGCTACTTGGAGAGCAGATGCAACCATTCATGGACTTTTTCCCAAACAACGACGGAATTTTTATGGATGACAATGCGCCATCTCACCTAGTAACAGTTGTATGCGATTGTTTTGAAGAACATTCTGGACTGTTCAGACGACTGATTTGGCTACGCAGATCAGCCGGTATGAATACTTCCGAAAATTAATCAGACATAATCGAAAGGTCGGTTCGTACACGAAATCATGCACCGGTATCACTTTCGCAATTATGGATGACTATACTGGTAGCGTGGCTTCTCCCAAACAATTGCTGAGTCCATGCTATGTCGAGTTGCTGCACTACGCCGGCAAAAGGAGGTCCGACACGATGTCAGGAGATATCCGATGACTTTTGTCACCTGAGTGCACAGACTGAATCGTTTCGGCAATACTTCCGCGCTGGCCCGAAAGCCAATGATGATGACCTTTTGGACGCCAGATAATTTGCATCGTTTCTGGGCAACGACAACGCCTGCGCTATTTTCCGCATCCTACAGCTCTTTATATCCTCCACTGCTACTGCTGGCAGCTACTCAGTAAGTAGGGGAAGGAAGACGGGGAGGTGGGGTAAGACGGGGAAGGGCTATAAGCTACAGTTAGAGTGATGCCATCTGTGGATAGCTACGTCAACATCATCAGTACACAGGTCCCAGTATGTAGACATTGCGGAACATTAGTTTCGTGGCGGTTTCTGTGAGCTTTGCAAGGTACGTACAATTGTTATACTGATTTGCAATGTTTTACACCTTTCGAGGTCCTATAACATGTGTTTCGTGAACATTTGTCCAGACTGTATATAAGTACTGAATAGCACGTCTTATTAACAGTAGACTTCTGTGTCAGTAGTCAATGTTGACTAAATAGTGTTCATGTAGGCGTAACATAACCTGACAGCATGGTAGGGGGCAAGAAGGGGTGGGGCAAGATGGGGAGCTTCCCCGTCTTGCCCCTACTATTTGTCCAACCATTACGTTCTTATCGTCTCATGTGTTTACCTCGCTGCGGGTTTTGAACACGTACATTACACGTTGAATACAATTGTAAATAGAATGGTATTCGTTGTTCCAACGTTTCCTAATTAATTACGAAGTATGCCTTGGGCTATATGGTGAATAAAAATACACAAAACGTGCAAAGTCAGTATTCTTGCTATGCTTTAACGACTGACTATTTGAAATATGGTATTTACTATATAATATAGATTACCAGGAATGATCTGACGCAATAGTACGTTCCACGTGTTTTAGTTCAGATGGTTCGCAAGTATCGGCGACAAACGCCTAGGCAAGATTGGTCATTGGAGTCAATGGAAGGCGCTGTAAATGCTGTTATAGAAGGTCATATTGGTTCTTTCAGTCCTGCTTGACAGTTCAACGTGCCACAGACAACGATTGGACGACATGTGGCAAAGAAACGTGCTAATCCTGGCTAAACAGTTGCGAAAAGGTTAGGACCAATCACTAGTGTGTTCACCCCAGAACAAGAGGCAGAACTTAAAGATTACTTAACACAGATGGAAGGACAGTATTTTGGCTTAACACTTAAAGAACATTGTGAACTTGCTTTTCAGCTAGCTGAACGAAACAACATGAAACATCCATTTAATACTGCAGCCAAATCTGCTGGAAGAGATTGGTTAAATGGGTTTCTTGCACGAAATCCTACCTTAACAATACGAAAACCAGAGGCCACATCAACCGCACGAGCAATTGGGTTTAATCGAGTTGCTGTAAATCGGTTTTTCGATCTGTTAGAAAGTCAATTAGACACATTCAAGTTTACGGGAGACAGAATTGTCAATTGCGATGAGACTGGTTTAACAGTCATTCCAAAAGGTCACACAAAGGTAGTTGCTTTTAAAGGGAGCAGATAGGTGGGAGCAGTTACTTCACCAGAAAGAGGCCAGACTGTGACTGCAGAAATCTGTGTTTCAGCGTCGGGGTGCTACGTACCACATATGTTAATTTATCCTCGAAAACGAATGCAACAAGCGTTTGGGACTGGCCTGCCCCCCTGGTGCCTGGGCAGAAGTCCAAGAAACTGGTTGGATGACGAAAGAACTATTTTTGACTTGGTCTAAGAAGTTTATTGCATTTACTGGAGCGTCAAGGGAAAGACCAATATTTGTCATATTGGACGGCCACAAAACGCACACTAAGAATTTAGAACTGATAGGTGTGGCCCGCGAAAGTGGGGTTGTCTTGCTGTGTTTGCCACCACACTGTTCACACCGTCTTCAACCATTGGACGTGGCATTTATGAAACCTATCAGTAAATTTTAAGAAGATGAAGTGACATCGTGGCTTCGCACCCATCCTGGAAAAGTTGTTACGCTGCATCAGATCGCAAGTTTATTCGGCAAAGCCTTCATTCGCACAGCTACACTGTCTACAGCAGTGAACGGGTTTCGGAAAACAGACATTTGGTCTGTAAACAGAAATGTGTTTCAAGAAAGTGATTACCTTCCCTGTTCAACTACAGACATTCATCAAGCTCACACATCTGAAGTTACAGAAACAGAAGACCAAATACCAGAGATGTTGTCAAGACGTAAAGCACCTGAACAATTAACAACTGCCGATCAAGCCTCTGTTTCGTCTAACTTTCAGGTTACCAGCCCTGAAATGGTGTTAGCTATTCCAAAGGTAGATAAAAAAACCAAATGGAAACCATCTAACAGAATGTTTATACTGCTATGACTTCTCTGAAGGAGGCTGGATACGATGTATTAGCTGCGGACGCTGGGCCCACGACACTTGTGCAGGGATAGAAAGTGATGATGACGAGAGGCTGTCCACACCTGTGTACTATGTGAAAGTAAGAGGCCTAAATAAAACGTTATACCTGATTCTACAATTCGCAGAACCATGTTTCGAAACCTTATCGTCACATGATTTCGTTATTCCAGTCCTTATTTAAGCTGTACAGATGAATTCATACTAGTTCCCCATTTTACCCCGCATATGGGGCAAGACGGGGAAGTGGTGGTAGTTTATGCTTCAAATCGAGATATTCCTAACTAAATGTAACAAGTTTGCAGGTTTCTTTGCATGATATTGTAATTCAATGGTTAAGTAAACAAATGATAATCAAACCTACTTGAATTTGTTTGTTTTTGTCCCTTTTGTAAGGGTTTAAAGTTAGCTTCCCCATCTTGCCCCGCCTTCCCTTCGTTATTACACGTTGAAATCGAACATAGGAGGTGCTCACATTAATGTGACTGTATCGTGTATTACCAAACACGGTAGTACGTATATTTGCTGATCAGATGGAATACTGAAACTTCTGCCTTCAGTGGGTGGTATTTGGTTGGACTTATTCAGTAGAGGTGGATTCTCAGTGATAATTTATTCTGTCTTCAGAGAGTGATCCGTCCAGCTACCAGCCAAATGTCACAGATGTAAATAAGTTTGGGACAACAGATTCTGCGAGTGTGTGTATGTTGAACAGGGTAGGGTATAAAATTGAACTTTCAGGCAGACATGTATTCGTCAGTCTGTCGATTTTAGTCTTCATGTGATCGGGCAAAACATGTAACCAGCGGTTATTCGGAATGTTGCGGAAGAAAAGGAAACTAATTTTATTCAGGAAACTGCATTGATTTCCTTGAAAGCCTCTGTCTCCTGGCTGCGTCGTACGTCTTCCTCATGCAACGTATGATGGCGTAAACTGAAACGGATTTATTGAGTACGCCGTGAGGATTGTATTGTCGTTAAGGTCTTCAGTCAGAATCCTGGTTTGATCCATCTCTTCACAATACCTTATCCTGTGCGAGTCTTTTCATGTTTGCAGAAGTACTGTAACACAGACACACCTAAAAGTGCTCATGGTAGTCTGCAATTATTACCTCTACCCGCCCACACTCCCAGTTAACATATACACTATGCGTTGATCCCTTAGGATGTGTTCTGTCAATCTACCCGTTCTTTTAGTCAAACTGTCTTATAAAGCTCTTTTCTCCAGGACTGGGTCCAGTACCTTTTCAATACATTTTCAAAAAATTCATATAATTTTAAGCAGTTTACTTTAACATCACATTTCAGAAGCTTCTCTTCTCTTATCTCCTATGGGTTTCACCATTCATTTCCATAAAGGTTACACTCACGACAAATACTTACAGAAACAATTTTCTAACAGGTAAATTTAAATTCGTCGTTAGCAAATTTCTCTTTTTCAGAACATCTGTCAGTATTTTATATCTTCTTTATTTCTCCCGTCGTCTGCGAAACCCGTTACTGTTTTTGTCTTTAGCCTCACATGAATGAATTCGACTATAATCCATCACCCTTGCTTTACTTTTGCTGACGTTCATCTTACAGCTTTTCAAAATACTGTCCATTCCGTTCAGATATCTTCCAAGTGCTAAGCTGTCTCTGACAAAACAACATCGGTCCTCCCTAGAGTTTTTATTGCTTCTCCCTGAATGTAATTTGTTTTCTATATTTTTCTGCATTCCTTTACTGCTTCTTCTATGTAGCAATTGAAAAATATGGTGGTTAAGCTACACCCCTTTACCCTTCCTTTCTCTACAGCTGTTTACCTTCCACGTCTTTCGATTACTGTAACTGCAGTCTGGTTGCTGCACCAGCTGTAGATAACTTTTGGGTCACTGAACTTTATCCCTGATAACTTGAGAATTCCAAAAAGTGTTTTCCACTTAGCACTGTCAAAGCTTTTTCTAGATCTACGAAAATTAAAAATGTGAATTTGTCTTTCTCCACTCTATTTTTCAAGATAATTATAGGATCAGCATTGCCTCGCGTGTAGCTACATTTCTCCGGAACCAGAACCGATCGTCTTCCAGACCGGCTTCCATCAGTCTATACTTTCCGCTGTCGATAATTCTTAGTAGTATTTTGTAGTCATAACGTATTAGATGCTCCCTTTGGCTCTGGTTTTTGTTTTCAGTTTATACAGGTCTCATTGTCTTAATTTCAAACGTTTTATGCAAGTGCTTCGGATTAAGTCTGCATTTCAAAACTAACAAAATGTTGTCATTATCCACGTCTGCTCCTGGAAATGTTTTACAGTTTAAAATCTGGTTTAGAAATCTCAGTCTTATCTTTATATGATCTACTGCTTTTCATTTATGTCATTTCATAATTAGCGGAACTAGCAGACATATACTATTCATGTTGGTCGTGGCTTCGTGCCTATCTCAAGATACACCAACCTGATCTCGTGTTCATAGCACTGCACTTATCTGATCAGAAACTCTATTCCTCCTGCCACCGCACGATTCCAACTAAATTTTACTTCATCCTATAAATTCCTCTTTCCAAGTTCTCTACACCATTTCACGCTGTTACAAGCAGTACGCCAGATTTTTCTTAAGTTTAAATTTCTTTTCTTCCTTTTTTTTTCTTTTCTTCCAATGTCATCTTCCTCCGTAGTTCCCACTCGTACATCTGAATCGGGAACTATTCTAATTCTGGATAACCACAGAAATGCTCACATCATTAACGTGTACAGCAGAATTGTATGTCCTTAGGAAATATTACGGCTGTAGTTTCCCCTTGTTTTTAGCCGTTTGTAGATTCAAAATAGCATGGCACAGTTGTCTAATGTTACAAGGACATTTCAGTCAGTCATCAAGATTGTTGCCACTGAACTTTGGAAAAAGATGCCGCCTCCTTTCAGGAATCATATTTTAGTACGGTCTCTACACGGGAGCCTTTCTGGTTTGGTTTGTACCTGAATCGCACAGGCTTTAAAGTCGCATAACCCGGCAAGGTCTTTGTTTCGTGGACAGGGAGCAGAAGAAGAATTATGAACACTGAAGATGATTTTCTCGGCAGTTGCTATTGTGTCCAAAGAGAATAGAACGTCACAGTATGTAGTTTATCAGGTTGTTCAAACATTTTCTATATTCCATTTTGTCAAAAGAACTAGACATAGTCCGTGGACAGCAGTACATATCTATGACATAACACCAACTCTTTCTTTTAAAACTGAATAATCATTTGTTACGTCTTAATTTGTTAGAACAGAAGGACTTGGTCCACGGTAGCAGTCAGATCCCGGATAGGGTACCCAACATAAATAATTAGTGTCAAGGTTCAACCATGTGCCGCTTCCTATGGAACTTGTCTTTTATAATCCTACAACTGTGCTTGCAGAGACTTTCTAGCGACAGCTTTTAATTCAGTTTGGTAAGGGGCAAGAACAAAATAATATAATCCATGCACTAGACCATGACACGAAAGTTGGACGACCCTGACCCACAATTATTCAACAGTCAGTGATTTATGGCTGTAATTGAAGCTGATTCGCTAGATTAAAATAAGCCAAAGTCGTATAATTACTGTGTTTATAGAGCCGGTAGCAAATGGGGGCTACAATGACGACATTGTAAGCTCAATTCCTGGAATCGTGATGAAATTGGATGGCCAAGTAAATACACTCCTGGAAATTGAAATAAGAACGCCATGAATTCATTGTCCCAGGAAGGGGAAACTTTATTGACACATTCCTGGGGTCAGATACATCACATGATCACAGGCACATAGACACAGGCAACAGAGCATGCACAATGTCGGCACTAGTACAGTGTATATCCACCTTTCGCAGCAATGCAGGCTGCTATTCTCCCATGGAGACGATCGTAGAGATGCTGGATGTCGTCCTGTGGAACGGCTTGCCATGCCATTTCCACCTGGCGCCTCAGTTGGACCAGCGTTCGTGCTGGACGTGCAGACCGCGTGAGACGACGCTTCATCCAGTCCCAAACATGCTCAATGGGGGACAGATCCGGAGATCTTGCTGGCCAGGGTAGTTGACTTACACCTTCTAGAGCACGTTGGGTGGCACGGGATACATGCGGACGTGCATTGTCCTGTTGGAACAGCAAGTTTCCTTGCCGGTCTAAGAATGGTAGAACGATGGGTTCGATGACGGTTTGGATGTACCGTGCACTATTCAGTGTCCCATCGACGATCACCAGTGGTGTACGACCAGTGTAGGAGATCGCTCCCCACACCATGATGCCGGGTGTTGGCCCTGTGTGCCTCGGTCGTATGCAGTCCTGATTGTGGCGCTCACCTGCACGGCGCCAAACACGCATACGACCATCATTGGCACCAAGGCAGAAGCGACTCTCATCGCTGAAGACGACACGTCTCCATTCGTCCCTCCATTCACGCCTGTCGCGACACCACTGGAGGCGGGCTACACGATGTTGGGGCGTGAGCGGAAGACGGCCTAATGGTGTGCGGGACCGTAGCCCAGCTTCATGGAGACGGTTGCGAATGGTCCTCGCCGATACCCCAGGAGCAACAGTGTCCCTAATTTGCTGGGAAGTGGCGGTGCGGTCCCCTACGGCACTGCGTAGGACCCTACGGTCTTGGCGTGCATCCGTGCGTCGCTGCGGTCCGGTCCCAGGTCGACGGGCACGTGCACCTTCCGCCGACCACTGGCGACAACATCGATGTACTGTTGAGACCTCATGCCCCACGTGTTGAGCAATTCGGCGGTACGTCCACCCGGCCCCCCGCTTGCCCACTATACGCCCTCGCTCAAAGTCCGTCAACTGCACATACGGTTCACGTCCACGCTGTCGCGGCATGCTACCAGTGTTAAAGACTGCGATGGAGCTCCATATGCCACGGCAAACTGGCTGACACTGACGGCGGCGGTGCACAAATGCTGCGCAGCTAGCGCCATTCGACGGCCAACACCGCGGTTCCTGGTGTGTCCGCTGTGCCGTGCGTGTGATCATTGCTTGTACAGCCCTCTCGCAGTGTCCGGAGCAAGTATGGTGGGTCTGACACGCCGGTGTCAATGTGTTCTTTTTTCCATTTCCAGGAGTGTAGTTACAAACTACTAAGAAGGGTTGGCGAGCATTGTTAACTACAAAAATTAGTCTTTATTGTCGTTTCTTATTTAATGAAATCGTTTGCTGGTGAAATTTACGTGTATATAGTCTCGGGCAGAATTTCCCATCAAAAAAAGCTTCTCGAAAGTTGATTCGAAGAAAAGACATTCGATACTTACTCAGCTTGTAGGTATCAGGGACTACATACGCTATTCAAAGACGCAGTATTTGACAGCGAATAGTATGAGCAATCGGGAACGAAGAAGTTCCAATAAATATATTCCCCCTTTTTAAGATTAGTGGCGTACCAGCTGTTGTTTGATCGTTCACGATTAAAGAACTGGTACAAAAAAACTAAAAAGGGAACACATGACCCATAAATACATTACTGATTCGAAACAGGTGACACTAATTATACTGAACTGCACGAAAAACGCAAAACTTCAGTTTCTTGAAAAGATTTATTTTTAACTCCGATCACTTTTATACCACCAGTCTGGTATTTTTTGATTCAGTATTGTTCTAAGGTCCCATATAGGTCGCAACAATGAAAAACAAAAGATTATAAACAAATCTCGAAGATGGAAACTAACCTTGAAAGGAAACTAAACTTCATTTATTTCTGTAGCGCCAATAAGAAAGCAACATTTTTTAATGTAACGTATACAATTTAGATGTTGAAAGCTTAATTTCAGGATCGATCAAGTTTGTATAGCATGGAATGGATATTAAACTTTGATCGTCAGCAAGTATTACTTAATCTGCAAATTTTATCATTATAATGCAAGCTTTGTTTATTTTTTAAAATCTTATAGAACAATTAAGCTAGGGTGGCAGTCTTATGTATGTTTGGTATTCGAAATCTCATTTTGAGAAATAATAAAAATTTATGTTGGTACAAAGAATAACTTTCATTCGTGATCAGAGATCCGTAGCTCTATTTGCGTATTATAACAAGCAAGTTTTGTGTGTATGTGTATGTGTGTGTGTGTGTGTGTGTGTGTGTGTTTGTGTGTGTGTGTGTGTGTGTGTGTGTGTGTGTTTGTGTCCTTACTCAATTCTTTAGTTATTATACTGTTGTTGTTGTGGTCTTCAGTCCAGAGACTGGTTTGATGCAGCTCTCCATGCTACTCTCCTGTACAAGCTTCTTCATCTTCAAGTAACTACTGCTACCTACATCATTCTGAAACTCTGTAGTGTATTCATCTCTTGGCCTCCCTCTGCGTTTTTTACCTCCACGCTGCCCTCCAATACTAAATTGGTGATCCCTTGACGCCTCAGAACATGTCCTACCAACCGATCCCTTCTTCTAGTCAAGTTGTGCCACACATTCCTCTTCTCCCCAGTCCCATTCAGTACCTTCTCATCAGTACCGTGTTCTACCCGTCTAATCTTTAGCATTCTCCTGTAGCAGTACTTTTCGAAGGCTTCTATTCTCTTCTTGTTAAACTATATATTGTCCACGTTTCACTTCCATACTTGGCTACACTCTATACAAATACTTTCAGAAAAGACTTCATGACACTTAAATCTATTCTCGATATCAACAAATTTCTCTTCTTCAGAAACGCTTTCCTTGCCATCGCCAGTCTACATTTTAAATCGTCTCTACTTCGACCATCATCAGCAATTTTGCTCCCCAAATAGTAAAACTCATGTACTACTTTAACTGTCTCTAGTCTAACTCACTCATCATCACCTGATTTAATTTGACTACATTCCATTATCCTCGTTTTGCTTTCGTTGATACTCATCTTATATCCTCCTTTCAATACACTGTCCATTCCGTTCAGCTGCTCTTCCAGGTCCTTTGCTGTCTCTGACTGTCTCTGACAGAATTACAATGTCATCGGCAAGCCTTAAGTTTTTATTTCTTCTCCATAGATTTTAATTACTGCTCCAAATTTTTCTTTTGTTTCCTTTACTTCTTGCTCAATATACAGATTGAATAACATCGGGGATAGGCTACAACCCTGTCTCACTCCCTCCTAACCACTGCTTCCCTTTCATGCCCCTCAACTCTTTATAACTGCTATCTGTTTTCTGTACAAATTGAAAGTAACCTTTCGCTTCCTGATTTGACCCCTGCCTCCTTCAGAATTTGAAAGAGAGTATTCCAGTCAACATTGTCAAAAGCTTTCTCTAAGTCTACAAATGCTAGAAACGTCGGTTTGCCTTTCCTTAATCTACATCTAAGATACGCCGTAAGGTCAGTATTGAGTCACGTGTACCAGCATTTCTACGTAATCCAAACTGATCTTTCTTCTACCACGCAAGAACAAGGAACACTTTTCGAAAAGATATATTGGTTTTCGTCTCCCGTTATCTTACTCTCTTTTCGTAGGCCGTTTTATACCCATTAAGCCATTTGTTTTTCCATTACACGGCCTACTACGTCCCCGGGCTACGATAACGTTTCATATTCTCAACAGCATTCGTGAGTAGTCGCTATCTGAGATCTACAAACACAGATGCCGTCTGGGAGGGCTCCTTAACTTTTACAGCTCTCTCTCTTACCAGACGACGCCTGGAACTGTGCTTCCGTCTTCCGCTGTCCTACCACACTCCCAGCTGACGACTTTCGAAGAGAGATTTAATTGTGTTTATGAGTCGCTGACCATCTCTACTGCCCTATCTGGCCAATGCCTTACCTCACGGCAGGAGATATCTTGTCAGGCGGGCAGCACGATCTTAGTCGTTGGAAATACCTACACACTGATTAGCACGGAACTCAACATCTGAGTCTCCCACAGCTGAGAACCGGTAGTGAGCTGTAAACAGTGACAACTCCACTTTGCAGACGTCACAGACTTGTGTACAATGTTTCAAGGCACCACCACCAAAGTCGATTTGATCTACAATTGGTTGTTACGAAACATAAGAACTTTACAGACGCATGTCGTGTATACCTTGCTAATTCAGGACCTCGTACTTCATCTACATCTACATCTACATCTACACGATTACTCTGCAATTCACATTTAAGTGCTTGGCAGAGGGTTCATCGAACCACAATCATACTATCTCTCTACCAGCGCGCGGGACAAACGAACACCTAAACCTTTCTGTTCGAGATCTGATTTCTCTTATTTTATTTTAATGATCATTCCTACCTATGTAGGTTGGGCTCAACAAAATATTTTCGCATTCGGAAGAGGAAGTTGGTGACTGAAATTTCGTAAATAGATCTCGCCGCGACGAAAAACGTCTTTGCTTTAATGACTTCCATCCCAACTCGCGTATCATATCTGCCGCACTCTCTTCCCTATTACGTGATAATACAAAACGAGCTGCCCTTTTTTGCACCCTTTCGATGTCCTCCGTCAATCCCACATGGTAAGGATCCCACACCGCGCAGCAATATTCTAACAGAGGACGAACGAGTGTAGTGTAAGCTGTCTCTTTAGTGGACTTGTTGCATCTTCTAAGTGTCCTGCAAATGAAACGCAACCTTTGGCTCGCCTTCCCCACACTATTATCTATGTGGTCTTTGCAACTGAAGTTGTTCGTAATTTTAACACCCAGGTACTTAGTTGAATTGACAGCCTTGAGAATTGTACTATTTATCGAGTAATCGAATTCCAACGGATTTCTTTTAGAACTCATGTGGATCACCTCACACTTTTCGTTATTTAGCGTCAACTGCCACCTGCCGCACGATACAGCAATCTTTTCTAAATCGCTTTGCAACTGATACTGGTCTTCGGATGACCTTACTAGACGGTAAATTACAGCATCCCTTCCTATAACACTTGCTTTTATTTTCATCCATTCAATGCTGATCTCAAAAGAGTCAGTTCAGGATAGTCTGTATAATTTCGACCCTTAAGGTTTGATACACAATGCAGAATCTAGCTTTCTTATAACTGATTCACGTGATAAACTCAGACAATGGCCAAGGTGTTAGATATAAGAAGGAGGCGTTTCATCTGAAGACATAACTCATAATTCATGTTAGTGTCATGAGAATCAAAAAGACATGCCTCATCCGCTAAAAAATATGGGTTTTCTGTTTTCATGACTTATCCGATTTTTTTATTTTGACTTTGTGACCGCATACAGTTACTGTTGCCACAATTATCACCTAACCTAGACGCAAAAACTTCCATTCTACGTCTATCTCTACATCTACTCAGATACTCCGTAAGACACCGTGCAGTGCGTGGCGACGGCTACACTGTACCATTACTAGAGCGATGGAGAAACGACTGTGTAAGAGTCTCGGTACGAGCCCTAATTTCTCTTATCTTATGTTAGTGGTCCTTAGGCGAAATGTACGTTGGCGGGTATAGAATCATTCTGCACCTACCTTCAAATGCTGGTTCTCTAAGTTTTCTCAATAGTGTTCCTTAAAAACATTGTCACCTTCCCTCCAGGAATTCCCATTTCAGTTGCCGGAGCACCTTTGTAAACCTTGGGTGTTGATCGAAGCTACTACCAGCCCGCCTCTAAATTCTTTCGATGTCTTCCTTCAGTACGACCTGGTGCGGATCCCAAACACTCGAGCGCTACTATAGAGTGCGTCACACTAGTGTCCTATATCCGGTATCCTTTACAGGCGAACTACGCTTTCCTAAAATTCTAAAACGAAGTCGACCCTCGCCTTCTCTACTACAGTTCTTCCATGCGATTCTAGGCGCTACAGTCTGGAACCGTGCGACCTTTACGGTCGCAGGTTCGAATCCTGCATCGGGCATGGATGTGTGTGATGTCCTTAGGTTAGTTCGGTTTAAGTAGTTCTAAGTTCTAGGGGACTGATGACCTCTGATGTTAAGTCCCATAGTGCTCAGAGCCATTTGAACCATTTGACCGTATTAAGCGCACACTACTAATGCTGTATTCGAATATTACCAGGTTGCTTTTCTTACTCGTCTCCGTTAACCTACATTTTTCTACATTTAGAGCTGACTGCCATTCACCTCAGTAACTAGTACTTTTGTCTAACAAGAAATCCCTAGAAAGCGAGTTGCAAGTTCAATCTTTACTAAGGTTCATTGACAATGTCGTGTTAACAACTATAACAATAAAAATATTATCTGCTAATGACTCACCATGTACATCAGGAGGGTTACAGAAAAGCGCAGAGACATTTGATATATGTATTATACTTCACAAAAGGGACATTCAAGAAATGCTCAAAAGAAACCATTAGCTTGCACCATGAACAACGTATGAAAATTGTGCTGCACAGTGATCACAAAGGTTCTCACTGTCAAAATTGAAGGCAAACTCCATGGGAATAATGCAATAATATGTTTTATAGGCACGGGAAAAACAAACACCCAGAGGCTGAATTTGTCCACTGTCTCCAGGGGGTATGAACTGCAATGGCGCACACTTTTCAGGACGGATTGCTTGCTCTAAAGCAGTACGATTTTTATACGCAGACCAGGAATCAATCAAAACAAGTTATTTTGACCAGAAATTGGTCGAAAGCACTGCTTATATCATTGTTGTAGTTCTCTTACGCCCATTTTCCCATTATTGCTTGCTGTCACGTCAGTATTCCCTATTGCCCATGCAAGATCACGTACACGAGTAAGAATCGTTGGGACAGAGCACCTCCAACTCCTCGTAAGCATAATAAATTACTTTCCAGCCAGTTTACCGTCCATATTAACAGTCGGCATAATTGTGTACGAATGTGTTAAGGCATTGATGTTAGTTGATCTTGATCTAACTCTCTTGGTACCTCTAATTTTCAGTGTTTTCCTCTTCAAATCAGGACTGGTCTCAGTTGAAAACAAATTCCTTACCTCATCTACAAGTTTCCGGGGCGATTCCGCAGTTTGCAACGTCAAGTTGACACTTTGTTTAAAATTTCTTTATTCTACGTCTTCCAGTTCTATGGCACTGTCTGACGTTATGCAACAATTCACTGCTTCTCTTCAAATCACTGTAATCTATGTCGCACGCAATTTGATGTGCACAATGTAGTAGGTCACTATCATGCACTTCCTGTAAATTGCATCGAGCATCTTTGAATCAGCACTTTTTGTAGCAAGTGTGCCTTGTCGTCCCTTGAATATCCGTAGTTTTTTTTATGCACTACACCGTCATATTGCTGCGGACTTACTTGAAATGTGTCCATAATTTTTTTTAATATGTTGCGGATGATCTTCCATGTACGTACTTATGTTAAGTACCTGCTCCTTGGACAACTATTGTCCTTTACTAAGATTAACTGGAGACGGGATTTGTGGCTACCTGTCCGACAAGAATGACGGACTACACTATGTGATGAAAAGTATACGGACAACTAGCTGAAAATGACTTACAAGTTCGTGGCGCCCCCCATCGGGATTCTGGAATACAATACCGTGTTGGCCCACCCTTGGCCTTGATGACGGCTTCCACTCTCGCAGGCATCCGTTCAGTCAGGTGCTGAAACGTTTTTGGGGGAACGGCAGCCGATTCTTCACGGAGTGCTGCACTGAGGAGAGAGGTATTGATGTTGGTCCGTGAGGCCTGGCACGAGGTCGGCGTTCCAAAACTTCCCAAAGGTGTTCTATAGGATTCAGGTCAAGACTCTGCCATGGTTCAAATGGCTCTGAGCACTATGGGACTTAACATCTGAGGCCATCAGTCCCCTAGAACTTCGAACTACTTAAACCTAACTAACCTAAGGACATCACACACATCCATCCCCGAGGCAGGATTCGAACCTGCGACCGTAGCAGTTGCACGGTTCCGGAATGAAGCGCCTAGAACCGCTCGGCCACCGGGGGCGGCTTTTGGGGATGTCTGGATACTTTTGATCACATAGTGTACATGGCTCGACACCTTTTTCAGTATCACTTTCACTTGTTCAGCACATATAGTCATCATTGTACTTCTTACGTATTTTCTCTGCACAGTCTAGCGTATACGACACCACTCATTCCACTGACTCAACTTGAAGAAACGCTAATATTTCATCTGTCACTTCTTTCTCACTCTGCGAAATTCCTTGGTGTCCTTTCTTACGAAAGTCCCCTTCGGCAATTGTTGTAGATATAATACAATGTTCCCTCCAACACTACTTCAGACATTAGTCGAGTCCATACAACCTCACGTTGCAACACTTCCGCGTGCTCACGAGGGCGATACACGATATTAGGCACCAATAAGGAATAGCGCAGTAGGCAGTACAGTTGAAGAGGTATGGACATCTCTAAAAAGGGCCATCACAGAAGTTGGGAAGGAAAACATAGGTACAAAGAAGGTAGCTGCGAAGAAACAATGGGTAACAGAAGAAATACTTCAGTTGATTGATGAAAGGAGGAAGTACAAACATGTTCCGGGAAAATCAGGAATACAGAAATACAAGTCGCTGAGGAATGAAATAAATAGGAAGTGCAGGGAAGCTAAGACGAAATGGCTGCAGGAAAAATGTGAAGACATCGAAAAAGATATGATTGTCGGAAGGACAGACTCAGCATACAGGAAAGTCAAAACAACCTTTGGTGACATTAAAAGCAACGGTGGTAACATTAAGAGTGCAACGGGAATTCCACTGTTAAATGCAGAGGAGAGAGCAGATAGGTGGAAAGAATACATTGAAAGCCTCTGTGAGGGTGAAGATTTGTCTGATGCGATAGAAGAAGAAACAGGAGTCGATTTAGAAGAGATAGGGGATCCAGTATTAGAATCGGAATTTAAAAGAGCTTTGGAGGACTTACGGTCAAATAAGGCAGAAGGGATAGATAACATTCCATCAGAATTTCTAAAATCATTGGGGGAAGTGGCAACAAAACGACTATTCACGTTGGTGTGTAGAATATATGAGTCTGGCGATATACCATCTGACTTTCGGAAAAGCATCATCCACACAATTCCGAAGACGGCAAGAGCTGACAAGTGCGAGAATTATCGCACAATCAGCTTAACAACTCATCCATCGAAGCTGCCTACAAGAATAATATACAGAAGAATGGAAAAGAAAATTGAGAATGCGCTAGGTGACGACCAGTTTGGCTTTAGGAAAAGTAAAGGGACGAGAGAGGCAATTCTGACGTTACGGCTAATAATGGAAGCAAGGCTAAAGAAAAATCAAGACACTTTCATAGGATTTGTCGACCTGGAAAAAGCGTTCGACAGTATAAAATGGTGCAAGCTGTTCGAGATTTTGAAAAAAGTAGGGATAAGCTATAGGGAGAGACGGGTCATATACAATATGTACAACAACCAAGAGGGAATAATAAGAGTGGACGATCAAGAACGAAGTGCTCGTATTAAGAAGGGTGTAAGACAAGGCTGTAGCCTTTCGCCCCTACTCTTCAATCTGTACATCCAGGAAGCAACGATGGAAATAAAAGAAAGGTTCAGGAGTGGAATTAAAATACAAGGTGAAAGGATATCAATGATACGATTCGCTGATGACATTGCTATCCTGAGTGAAAGTGAGGAAGAATTAAATTATCTGCTGAACGGAATGAACAGTCTAATGAGTACACAGTATGGTTTGAGAGTAAATCGGAGAAAGACGAAGGTAATGAGAAGTAGTAGAAATGAGAACAGCGAGAAACTTAACATCAGGATTGATGGTCACGAAGTCAATGAAGTTAAGGAATTCTGCTACCTAGGCATTAAAATAATCAATGACGGACGGAGCAAGGAGGACATCAAAAGCAGACTCGCTATGGCAAAAAAGGCATTTCTGGCCAAGAGAAGTCTACTAATATCAAATACCGACCTTAATTTGAGGAAGAAATTTCTGAGGATGTACGTCTGGAGTACAGCATTGTATGGTAGTGAAACATGGACTGTGGGAAAACCGGAACAGAAGAGAATCGAAGCATTTGAGATGTGGTGCTATAGACGAATATTGAAAATTAGGTGGACTGATAGGGTAAGGAATGAGGAGGTTCTATGCAGAATCGGAGAGGAAAGGAATATGTGGAAAACACTGATAAGGGGAAGGGACAGGATGGTAGGACATCTGCTAAGACATGAGGGAATGACTTCCATGGTACTAGAGGGAGCTGTAGAGGGCAAAAACTGTATTGGAAGACAGAGATTGGAATACGTCAAGCAAATAATTGAGGACGTAGGTTGCAAGTGCTACTCTGAGATGAAGAGGCTAGCACAGGAAAGGAATTCGTGGCAGGCCGCATCAAACCAGTCAGTAGACTGATGACCAAAGAAAAAAAAAAGGCAGATGTACCAGCTTCCTTGCCTCTTCAGTGTTATTTCAGAAATATTGGATGATTTATTCAAGTGAAAGAACTTCAAAAACCGAGCAAGAGAATGGTATGTTGGCCAACCTCTGGTCATTACGCAAGTCGTTATTTGGCTTGGCACTGATGGACAGAGTTGCTGGATGTCCTCCTGAGGGACAAAGTGCCAAATTCTGTCAAGTGGGAGCTTAAGGTGGTCAAAATTCCATTATGGTTGGGAGGCCTTGACCATAATGCCCAAACATTCCCAATTGAGGAAAGATTCGGCGATCTTCTGGCCAAGGTCGGTTTTGACAAGTACAAAGACAAGCAGTAGAAACTCTCGCTCTGTGCGGGCGGGCATTATCTTGATGGAATATAAGCCCAGAATGGCTTGACCCGCAGGGTTTTCCAGCTTTGGGAGACGGAATGACATAACAGCACGCACAACAAACTGCGTGTCATTGAGGAGCCGATGAATGTGTGGAAGTCTTCCACGCAGGCGTCTCGCAGGGAATCAGTTGTCCTGTGCCGGCTCCGCATTGGCCATACGAGGCTAACGCATGGTTACCTCCTCCGTCGCGTGGACCCACCTCGGTGTCGCTGTGGCTCCCAAATGACAGTCGTCCCCCTCTTGCTGGACTGCCCACTTTTAAGGCCGGTTCCCACTAGGGCTGCCGCGCGTCAGCAGCGTGCTTGCCATGGAAACGGCGTCAGCGGCACGGCGCGGCGGGCTCTGCGTCGCGGTTTGCCCATGTCGAACCGCTTCCACTGCCGTGTGCCGCGCTCCAGGTGCGCGCCGCCAATCACAGAACGCGCTGAGCGTGACGTCAGGTACGGAACCCTCGGGCCACACGAACTTTCGCCGAACCGCTGGCGCGGACGCGGCGGCAGCTATGAAATACTTATCATCCGATTCCAAGGAAACTATTCGGTAGAAAAATTTGATGCTTGGGCATGTTACAGCCTGACATCTTCTCTCGATAAAGGACCGAATTTATTTTCGTTATTCGTCGTGGTTACTTGCTGTATCGCATTTACGTGAACCTTTACACCAAATTTTAATGAGTGTGCAGAGGTAAAAACGCATTGCGTGGACTTTGCGTACAGTTCATTTTAGGTAATACATTATTGCACATGAAATTTAGGCAACATATCGAAATTGTTTTTAAAGCCGAGAGCAGGACGATAGCTATCACCGTTCTCGAGATATTGAATGATATGTCGGCGGAGGGCTGTGCGGTGACGGCGCGCGGGCCGCTCGCGACGCGACCGATACTTCGTCCTGCTCGTCGTAAACCATGTGGTTCTATCAACTGCAAATTTCGTAAACGGTTCAAGAAATCGAAAAGTGTTTTTTTGCAAACTATAACTTGTAAAAAGTCATGTATTTCGTCACATGATAAATATCCTAAATCTGTTTATCTACCGAGATATGAAAGATACTACAGTTTTTCGGAAGGGATAGATGAATTTTTTAAAACGGCGTTTAATAGCATGTGGAATGAGAAGTTAAACCGAGACTAATTTACTGGTATGTCATATGATGTAATTGGCTAAGTATCTACAGCTGTTGATTATTTCCTTTGGAAGTAACAAACTTTTTTTTTTTTTTTATCCAGTGTACTTTATTGGTTCAAGACGCGTTTCGCCTTTTACTTTAAGGCATCTTCGGTGGAATCTAGAATGATTCAGTTTTGTTTTGATATGTGATACTTGCAGATTATAAAACAGTTCACATCTTTTTTTACGCGAATAATTGATTACTTACAGTGAATCGAGTTTTTGGCGGGCATCTGCGTTTCCCCTCACCTGGTCACATGCTGGAGGTTGAACTAAAACTTAGATTATGGAACATAAGCACATTTTCATGTTTTTTTTTCTTCCGTCACTAGCTGTAGACATTTTACCGAAGACACTGATTTGAAGTCGTAACTACAGTGTGTTCACCTCATGTCCTTTCCTGTTTGGTTTGTTTATGTACATGTTGCCAACCTAAAGAATTATATGCTGAAAACTAATGGTTGTTTATTTCTGTTCTCCTTATATCTGTATGTGTGTGTGGATAGCCAGTGATAGTTATAGAAAGTTGAAAGTGAATGCAGTAGTTGTCAGACAGTGGTTGAAAGATTTGGTGTTCAGCTGATTTCAGTTTTGGTTTAAATGTTTTGTGGAGGAGTGCATGGAAGAGTAAATTCACTGCTTACATTAATAGATAAAATAGTAGAATAGCATTTCAACAGATGATTATTATCAGAATACTATCACCCAACCCCTTTGTCCTCACTCTTTGGCGCCTCATAATATGTCCTGTCAACTTACCCCTCTTGTAGTCAAAGTTGTGCCATAATTTCCTCTTCCTCCTCTATCTAATTCCGTACCTCTTATTTAGTTACACGATCCTCATATCTAACCTTCAGCATTCTTATTGATCACCACGTTTTGAAAGCGTCCATTGCGTCCATTGTCTTCTTGACAGAACTGTTCTTCGCCCACGTTTCACTTACATACAAGGCTGCACTCCACACAAATACCGTACTCCACACAAATATCTTTGTAAAATAGTACCCAGTCATTAGAACTTATATTCGATGTGAACAAATTTTCTTTTTCAGAACGCTTTTGTTGCTATTCACAGTCTTTATTTTATATCCCCTCTACTTCTGCCTTCTCAATTACTGCTTCCCTTTCAAGTCATTGAAGTCTTAGAAATGCAGTTTGGTTTCTGTACGAGTTGTAGATAATCTTGTGGCCCTGTGTTTTATCGATGACATCTCCAGAGTTTCAAAGAATGTTTTAATTAAGATTGTCAAAAAATTTCTCTAAACATGCAAATGCTATAAACACAGTTTCGCAGTTCTTCAGTGTGTCTACTTAGCTAAGTGGTAGGATCAGTATTGCCTTGCGTGTTCAGACATCTCACAGGAATCTAACATTGTGCTTATGTTAGTTTGTACAACCCCTCCTCCTCTCCTCTCTACATATTCCTTCCACTTTCTAGCATTCTCTCATTTGCTTAGTTCTGGCTTTGCCAAATGAGTTCTTGACAGTTGCTTCTCCTTTGAGCAAAGTTTTCTTTTTTCTTTCTCATTTTCATTCCCCTATGTTTTCCAAGAGCAAAATCGCATTGCCATTTTGGACTTTCTGTCAACGTCATGTTTAGACATTTCTATTTCCGATGGCCTACTTTATTTGCTACATTTTTATATTTTTCCCTCGTGTCAAATTTAATATATCACGTTTTATCTAACGATTTCTACTGTACCTTCTTCCCGTTCACATACCCTGCTGCATTCACCACTTCTTCTCTCAAAGATATCCATTCGTATTCTAGCGGATTCCTTCCTCTGTTTCTGTCAGTCGCTGCATTACGGTAACTTTAAGGTTATCGAAAAACTGTGGGTCTTGACTTATTCGAGTTCCATTTCCTTAATCTGCTACTGTTTGCCGGCCGCGGTGGTCTAGCGGTTCTAGGCGCTCAGTCCGGAACCGCGCGACTGCTACGGTCGCAGGTTCGAATCCTGCCTCGGGCATGTATGTGTGTGATGTCCTTAGGTTGGTTAGGTTTAAGTAGTTCTAAGTTCTAGGGGACTGATGACCACAGATGTTAAGTCCCATAGTGCTCAGAGCCATTTGAACCATTTTTGCTACTGTTTACTGTCTCTTTAGTTGTTTACTACAGGTCGTAACCAATAAATTATTTTAGGTTTGCGTCTGCACCAGGAAATGTCTTATAATTTAAAATCTGGTTTCGAAAACTTTGTTCCAAAAATATATTATTCTTTCATGATTCTTAAGCAAGGTGCTGGCGATGGTTACATTATGCTCTGTGCGAAATACTATCAGGTGGCTCCCACTTTCATCCCTTCCCTCAAGCCTTTGTGTTCTTACTGTTTTCCTGTACATGCTACCGTACCACATTTTTGTCTCGCTTAACCATCTGAATAATCTCTTTTGTAGCACATTGTTTCAATGTGTTAGGAGCTAGTGAACAATCATGAACGGTAGTCACGAAATCCGTTTATGGTGAAATGAGAAAACATGAATAATGAAATATGTGAAAGAGTACATTGTACAGAAAATGAAAAATTGGTATGTCTTCACCCAACTTCGTCTTTCCTTCATGTAGGTGTAAGATATAGTTAATCAAACGCACCGGGCGTTTCAGTGGGTCCCGCCCCGTACCTCAGTGGCTGTCCGTCATTGGCTACCGCTAGCGTCTGCCGCTTCCAGATGGGAACGCCAACTCCGCGAGCCGCCGCGTCAAAGCGGAAAACGCTTGCCGCTGCTGTTGCCGCACGACGCGCTGCCGCGCCTTCAGCTGCTCTGCGGCAGACTTTTAACTTTCCCAGCACCTTGCCTTCAGTGTTGGGCGACAATGTTTCCACAGCAGCTTTAGTTTTACGTTTTACCCGTGAGAGTGGGTTTTATACTTCTATGTACGTTTTAGCGCATGTCCTTTGTCCCTCTGTATCCTCCACCCTAGTGCTTTTACTGTGGAGGTTTTAATGTGTTGCAGAGTGGCTAGCTTTCCCTTTTTATTCTCGTGGTTGGCCAGCCACTGTAATCTGCTTTCATGTTTTACTCTCTTCTGTTTCTAGTGTCTCTCTGTTGTTTTATTGTCCTCTTTTGTTCCTTTTAGTGTTCGTTGCCTTTCCTTCGTTCTTGTGGCTTTTCCTTTCTTTCCGTTTTGTGTTATATGTTCCGTTCGTTTTATTCACACACTTCCGGCATTGTTTTATTAGGAACAAGGGACCGATGACCTCGTAGTTTGGTCCCTTCTCCCGCCTCTAAACCAATCTACCAACCATGAAGGACAACAAAACGGGACGTAGATTATCAACGACGTACCGCTGTGCTGTAAGTGTGCCGTAGATGCCAACAAAAGGGGTCCTGCTATGTAATAAAACTCTACCACCATCACTCCTGACTGTTGTCCGCAGCTCGTGGTCGTGCGGTAGCGTTCTCGCTTACCAGGCCCGGGTTCCCGTGTTCGATTCCTGGCGGCGTCAGGGATTTTCTCTGCCTCGTGATGACTGGGTGTTGTGTGATGTCCTTAGGTTAGTTAGGTTTAAGTAGTTCTAAGTTCTAGGGGACTGATGACCATAGAAGTTAAGTCCCATAGTGCTCAGAGCCATTTGAACCATTTTTGAACTCCTGACTGTTGTGTCGTATGGCGAGAGACAGTCTGGTTGGCAGCCCACTGCTATCCAGGGCGTCTCCAGACAGTCTGCGGCCTCAGATCTCACTGAATGAAGTAGAATTGCCTTGAGCGATGAGTCCCGCTTCAAACTGAGCCCCGATTACCAGCGAAGCCGTGTCTGGAGGAGCCCCAGACAGCTGCAGGACAGCAACCTGTCACTCGCCAGACGGCGCAACAACCAGGAGTGATCTTCTGAGGTGTCATTTCCTTTCTTAGGACGACCCCTTTGGTTGTCATCTGTGACATCCTTACAGCACAACGTGGACGTCAACGATATTCTACTCCCAGTTTTGCTGCCTTTCATGGCAATCCATTCTGCGCTACGTTTCAGCAAGATAATGGCTGCCCGAACATGGCGAGAATTTCTATTGCTTGTATTCGTGCTTGCCAATCATTACCTCGACCAGCAAGGACGCTGGATCTCCCCTCAACCGAGAACGTTTGTAGTGCTATGGGCAGCGCCCTCCAACCATTTCGGGCCTTTGACGATCCAACGCGCCAACTGGACAGAATTTGGCACTATAATAATAGTAATGGCGTGTGACGAGGGCCTCCCATTGGGTGACCGCTCGCCTGGTGCAAGTCTGTCGATTTGACGCCTCTTCGGCCACTTGCGCGCCGATGGGGATGAAATGATGATGATTAGGACAACACAACACACAGTCCCTGAGCGGAGAAAATCTCCGAAGCAGCCGGGAATCGAACCCGGTCCCTTAGGATTGACAGTCTGTCGTGCTGACCACTTTTTTTTTCTTTTTGTTCGTTATTGACTGTTGTGTTTGGTCGTTGCGGACGTCACAATGACGTCCGTTCAAGTGCGTTTGTGGATCCTTCCACTTAGTTTTGTATTACAGAAGCCAACCGGCTCTCTGACCGAACACGCTGAGCTACTGTGTCGGCTATCCACTCAGCTAATGGGGCACTATATCAAATGTTCAAATGTGTGTGAAATCTTATGGGACTTAACTGCTAAGGTCATCATTCCCTAAGCTTACACACTACTTAACCTAAATTATCCTAAGGACAAACACACACACCCATGCCCGAGGAAGGACTCGAACCTCCGCCGGGACCAGCCGCACATTCCATGACTGCAGCCCCTAAGACCGCTCGGCTAATCCAGCGCGGCATACTATATCCCTCAGGAGGACATCCAACACGTCTATTCATGAATCCCACTCCTAATAACGACTTGCGTAAGGGCCAGAGGTGCACCAACGGGTCATTGACTTGCTGATTTTTGAAGTTCTTTCATTTGAATAAATAATCCAATTTTTCTGAAATTGTAATAATTTGTTTGTCCGTACATGTGTGTAATATCCACCAATTCCCGTCACAATCGAATAATTCCTTCGTGGTGCGTCGGTTATTTTATTATTATTTAGTGTATTTTTCTCGTAGCTGCCTGGATGCTGCATTTTCAAAGATTTGTTCCTCGTAGAATACTTATATTTGTAAACTGAAGAGTCTGATGCTAAATAGACCACTAATTTCTGCATTCCTGTCTCTAGAACACATGACAGGTGATCGCCACAGAAATGTATCGCAAAAAAGAATTATACTTGCTACCTGCTTAATTTGCCAGGCACATGTAACGTCTCTTAATGGTGCAAGTTGAGGTCTCGGACAATCTAGGTGCTAGTACCGGCCTTAGACGAGGATTATCTTAGCACATACCACTGTGTAGCTCTTACGTAAATGAATTTAACTTTGCTAATACAAGCATTATAGTCGAAAATGTTCGTCATTCGCACTTCGAAAGAAGCAAGTCACGTTGTGAACTTTGGAAGTCCAGAAGTAACGGGCGACTGCCTTACCGGTCCAAGGCTGAAGCGTCCCTGGTTCACCATAGCAGTCATTGCGAAGAAAGTGCGCCATCATCCTTCATATCCAGTCTTCTCAGACAGCTCAGTCATGGTCCTTTGATAACTACCTCTCAGAACGTATAAGAGACTGTAACTACAGTACTTTTTGTTATTGGTTTAATATCATTATTGCATTCTACAAGGACTTGTAGATGAGTCTTCATTAGATATTGTAGTACGATGAAAAACGCCGTTCGTCATTGTCTTAATGTTGTAGGCAACACAATCATAATAACATACTGGTTTCGTAAGTCATAAATAACTTGGAAAACACAAAGCATCTATCTTATCACCTGTTGACTCCCTTTTACGTTTTTATCCCAGTCTAATATTTGGAAACTGAATGAAAACTCTTCTTTTTCAGGTGCTACGGTAACAGGGACAAAATATAAGGCGCGAAATGTAATCTAAAACTTTTACAGAATACAGGCCGCTGGATGTGTGAAGGACTTGAAAGGGAAGAGCTAACTAAGCAAGAAGTGAGACAAGGTTGCAGCCTGTTTCTCATGTTATTCAATGACTACGTCGAGCAATAAACGGAAGCAAAGAAAAAGTAAGTATGGCAATTAAAGATCAGGGAAAAGAAATAGAAACTTCAAGGTTTGCCAATATCATTGTATTTCTGTCAGAGGCGACTTGAAAGATCAGTTCAACGAAATCGATAGTGACTTGGAAAAAAGATTATAAGACGAACTTCAATCAAAGTAAAACAAGGGTTACGGAATGTAATCGAATGAAACCAAGTGATGCTGATGCAATGGGTGTAGGTTATGGGACACAACTGGTAACTTAGTTTTGATATTTGGGCAGCAACATTACTGCCGACGGTAGAAGTGACGAGCATATAAAATGTAGAAAGGTGATCATAAAAAGAGAAACGTTCAGTAAAGTTCGCCAAAAGAGACGAAATAAATATTTCAGAATTCTAATGAAGAACAACTACCAGCATGAATAACTTAGAAATAGATACACTAACCTCCATAAGTTTGGAAACACCTAGTAATTACAGACAATGTAAAGAAAACACAGTATAAAATGCATTTTGTTGTTTTCCAAATGTTTATTAAGCTCAAATAATACACAGCAAGATGCAACAATTAAATTTTCGATTCCTCAAAACAGCCACCTTTTGCTTTCACCACTGCCTTGCACACTCTCGGCATGCGCTGCGTCAGTTTTGCGAAGGATTCAGTTGGAGTTAATCTCCATTCTTGCTGCAGGAACTCCCACAATTGTGACCCACTCATGATTTCCCGTTTTCGGATCCTCCTGTCCAATTTATCCCATAGGAGCTCGATTGGGTTACAATCAGGGGATTGGGGCGGCTATTCCATGTTTTCAATATTTTACGAACCTCTAGAGACTTCACATAGTTCTGACACAAGCGAGACGTATGTTTCGGGTCCTTGTCTTGCTGCAAGACAAAACCTTTCGCAATCAGACGCAAACCAGATGTCTTAGCATGTCGCTGGAGAATGACATGATAATTCTTTTGATTGATTTTTCCATCTACTTCCACCAAATCACCGATTTTTTTCCCTCCAAAGGATCCCCATACCATCACAGGACCCACTCCATGCTTTACAGTTGGAATTACGCACTGAAGATTCAAGCGTTCATGGGGTAAACGACGTACAAATTTATGGGCTTTACTTCCAAATATTTCGAACTTGGATTCATTAGTGAATAAGACTCTTTCCTAATCCCCCAATCTTGGTGTGTCTTAGCCCACTGAAGCCTTTTCTTCTTGTTAACAGGGCGCAACAGTAGTTTCCTTGTTGCTACATAACCTCGGAGGTTGTTGTCTGCCAGGCGTCGTCCCACTGTTGACTCACTCACCGGCGTGTCCCTCGTTGTGTCTAGTTCAGCAGTCAATCCACAGACAGTTCTTAATCTGTTACGTTTACTGGTCACTACCAAATACTTTTCCTGGGTGCTCCTGTGCGAGGACAATCTCTATAGGAGCCTGTTTCTCGATGCCGGTGTGTGGTTTTGACAACTCCGCAGATGGAAATCATCAGTTCCTTTGCTATTTGTCGACACTATTGCCTTCTTGGTGCAACGTGATTGTCATTACCTGTGATTCATGAGGAATCTGGCACTTTGGGGCCATTTTCAATTACTTTCGCGGCGTGTTATACCTTTATGCAAACGCAACGACAAGTGAACAGAAATGTAAACAACGTACCTCGACATAGCCATCCGGTCCACTCGCGCAACCTGGCGCGTTTAGTAGAACTGCTTGGACAGGTAACGTCGGTTTACATAAAACGTAGCAATACTAGTATGTTCCAATATGTATGTATATGTACAATAATTAAGTGTACAATGCTGTACGTGTCATTATTAACCGTTATTTGAGCTTGCTATTCCGTATTCTAACCAATAATTCACATAGATCACTTCCATCTTGCTCCGTTGTAATACGCAGCATGGTGTTTCCAAACTTACGGATGGCAGTGTATACTCGCTGTAGCGAAGCAACTGAAATCATTTAATAACGGCAAAGCCTCCGGTCCAGACTGTATACTAACGAGGTCCCTTTCAGAGTATGCTGATACAGTAAATCCATACTACGTAATCACACAACCACTCCCTCGTCGAAAGACTGGGAGGTTTCACAAGTCACACTAACATTCAAGAAGGAAATATGAGTAATGCGCTGAAGTAGAGACCCATATTGCTAACGTCAGTTTGCCGTAGGATTGTGGAACGTATACTGTTTTCGATCATTATGAACTACCTCGAAGGAAACTATTTATTGACAAATAAGTAATTCTGATTCAAAGCATATCGTTCTTATGAAACACAACTGACTCTTCATTGTCACTAAGTGATGAGTACTATCAACAAGAGATGTCAAATTGATTCCACCTCTTTAGATTTCCAGAAGGCTTTTGTCACCGTTCCTCACAATTGACTTCTAATCAGTTTGCATGCCCATGGAGTATCGTCTCAGTTGTCAAAATGGATTCGTAATTTCCTGTCAGAAAGGTCATAGTTCTTAGTAACTGACAGAATGTAGTCGACTAAAACAGAAGTAATATCTGGCGTTCCCCAAGGAAGAGTTAGAGACCCTCTGCTCTTCATCATCTACACTCCTGGAAATTGAAATAAGAACACTGTGAATTCATTGTCCCAGGAAGGGGAAACTTTATTGACACATTCCTGGGGTCAGATACATCACATGATCACACTGACAGAACCACAGGCACATAGACACAGGCAACAGAGCATGCACAATGTCGGCACTAGTACAGTGTATATCCACCTTTCGCAGCAATGCAGGCTGCTATTCTCCCATGGAGACGATCGTAGAGATGCTGGATGTAGTCCTGTGGAACGGCTTGCCATGCCATTTCCACCCGGCGCCTCAGTTGGACCAGCGTTCGTGCTGGACGTGCAGACCGCGTGAGACGACGCTTCATCCAGTCCCAAACATGCTCAATGGGGGACAGATCCGGAGATCTTGCTGGCCAGGGTAGTTGACTTACACCTTCTAGAGCACGTTGGGTGGCACGGGATACATGCGGACGTGCATTGTCCTGTTGGAACAGCAAGTTCCCTTGCCGGTCTAGGAATGGTAGAACGATGGGTTCGATGACGGTTTGGATGTACCGTGCACTATTCAGTGTCCCCTCGACGATCACCAGTGGTGTACGGCCAGTGTAGGAGGTCGCTCCCCACACCATGATGCCGGGTGTTGGCCCTGTGTGCCTCGGTCGTATGCAGTCCTGATTGTGGCGCTCAACTGCACGGCGCCAAACACGCATACGACCATCATTGGCACCAAGGCAGAAGCGACTCTCATCGCTGAAGACGACACGTCTCCATTCGTCCCTCCATTCACGCCTGTCGCGACACCACTGGAGGCGGGCTGCACGATGTTGGGGCGTGAGCGGAAGACGGCCTAACGGTGTGCGGGACCGTAGCCCAGCTTCATGGAGACGGTTGCGAATGGTCCTCGCCGATACCCCAGGAGCAACAGTGTCCCTAATTTGCTGGGAAGTGGCGGTGCGGTCCCCTACGGCACTGCGTAGGATCCTACGGTCTTGGCGTGCATCCGTGGGTCGCTGCGGTCCGGTCCCAGGTCGACGGGCACGTGCACCTTCCGCCGACCACTGGCGACAACATCGATGTACTGTGGAGACCTCACGCCCCACGTGTTGAGCAATTCGGCGGTACGTCCACCCGGCCTCCCGCATGCCCACTATACGCCCTCGCTCAAAGTCCGTCAACTGCACATACGGTTCACGTCCACGCTGTCGCGGCACGCTACCAGTGTTAAAGACTGCGATGGAGCTCCGTATGCCACGGCAAACTGGCTGACACTGACGGCGGCGGTGCACAAATGCTGCGCAGCTAGCGCCATTCGACGGCCAACACCGCGGTTCCTGGTGTGTCCGCTGTGCCGTGCGTGTGATCATTGCTTGTACAGCCCTCTCGCAGTGTCCGGAGCAAGTATGGTGGGTCTGACACACCGGTGTCAATGTGTTCTTTTTTCCATTTCCAGGAGTGTAGATAAACGGATTCGGAGACAATATGGGTACCCCTCTTAGATTGTTTGTAGATGGTGCTGTCATTTACCATCTTGGAAAGCCATCATATTATCAAACCCAATTGCACAATTATTTAGACAAGATATCTGCATGGTGCGACAAGTAGCAGTTGACTCTAAACAATAAAAAGTGTGAAGTGATCTACATGTGTACTAAGAGAAATCCGGTACATTTCGGTTACATAACAAATCTCACAAATTTGCGTCCTGGATATTGAACTAAATATTTAGGGATTACAGTTACAAATAACTTACACTGGAACGATTACTTAGATAATGTTTTGGGGAAAGCAAACCAAAGACTGTGATTTTTTGGCAGAGCATCTAGAAAATGCAAGAGGTCTACTGCAGAAAGTGCTTACACTACGCTTGTCAGTCTTCTTTTGGAGTCTTACTGTGAGGTGTGGGATCTGCATCACAGAAGGTTGACGTTAGACATTAAAAAAGTTCAAAGGAGAGCGCATCGTTTTGTATAATCGAGAAATAAGGAACGGAGTGCCACAGTTATGATACGCGAATCGGGGTATCAACCATTAAAACAAAGGCGATTTTTGTTGCGGCAGGATCTTCTCACGAATTTCAAGCCGTTTTTTTTTTTTTTAAAAAAAAAAGTTTTCTGGAGTGTATTCTTGTGCGGAAGTGAAACTTGGACGATAAAGAGTGAAGCAAAATGTTGCGACCTGAGGATAGCGTACGTAGGAACAATGGTATTTCCTGTCTTGAAAAATTAAATCTGTGTTGGTTTCCAGTACCTTCTATTTCACAATGCATTTAGCTTTAACTGTTTTACTTTTTTATAAGACTTATTTTGATTTCACTAACTGGTTATTGGTGTGTATAGAGTAGCAATGTGACGCACTGTGGCATTATGGGAGTTTGTGGCAACACGTTTAAATATACATAGAATATTCGTTCCTAGGTAAATGGCTATGTTGTACCTTCGAACGTTTTTCATCTATTCTGATAAAGCTTAACGTTTCTGGAGTAATTTTTGTAATTTCATAAGGAGACTAAATCACACAAAACGACAAAGCTAACATTTAAAAACGGAATAAGAAAATACTTTGAACTTCTAGGCTTTTGATGCCGTTCCTCACAAGCGACTATTAATCAAATTGCATGCATATAAAGTATCGTCTGAGTTGTGTGACTGGATTCGTGATTTCCTCTCAGAGAGGTCACAGTTAGTAGCGATAGACGGTAAATCATCAAGCAGAACAGAAGTGATATCTAGCGTACCGCAAGGTAGTGTCATAGCCCCTCTGCTGTTCCTGATTTACATAAATGATCTAGGTGATAATCTGAGCAGGCCCCTTAGATTGTTTGCAGATGACGCTGTAATTTACTGTCTAGTAAAATCATCAAACGATCAATTCCAATTACAGCTTGATCTAGAGAGAATTTCTGTATGGTGCGAAAAGTGGCAATTGGCCCTAAACAAAGAAAAGTTCGAGGTCATCCACATGGGTACTAGAAGAAATCCGATAAATTTTGGGTATGCGATGTTGTTGTTGTTGTTGTGGTCTTCAGTCCTGAGACTGGTTTGATGCAGCTCTCCATGCTACTCTATCCTGTGCAAGCTTTTTCATCTCCCAATACTTACTGCAACCTACATCCTTCTGAATCTGCTTAGTGTATTCATCTCTTGGTCTCCCTCTACGATTTTTACCCTCCACGCTGCCATCCAATACTAAATTGGTGATCCCTTGATGCCTCAGAACATGTCCTACCAACTGATCCCTTCTTCTGGTCAAGTTGTGCCACAAACTTCTCTTCTCCCCAATCCTATTCAATACTTCCTCATTAGTTATGTGATCTACCCATCTAATCTTCAGCATTCTTCTGTAGCACCATATTTCGAAAGCTTCTATTCTCTTCTTGTCCAAACTATTTATCGTCCATGTTTCACTTCCATACATGGCTACACTCCATACAAATACTTTCAGAAATGACTTCCTGACACTTAAATCACTACTGGATGTTAACAAATTTCTCTTCTTCAGAAACGCTTTCCTTGCCATAGCCAGCCTACATTTTATATCCTCTCTACTTCGACCATCATCAGTTATTTTGCTCCCCAAATAGCAAAACTCCTTTACTACTTTAAGTGTCTCATTTCCTAATCTAATTCCCTCAGCATCACCCGACTTAATTAGACTACATTCCATTATCCTTGTTTTGCTTTTGTTGATGTTCATCTTATATCCTCCTTTCAAGACACTGTCCATTCCATTCAACTGCTCTTCCAAGTCCTTTGCTGTCTCTGACAGAATTACAATGTCATCGGCGAACCTCAAAGTTTTTATTTCTTCTCCATGAATTTTAATACCTACTCCGAATTTTTCTTTTGTTTCCTTTACTGCTTGCTCAATATACAGATTGAACAACATCGGGGAGAGGCTACAACCCTGTCTTACTCCCTTCCCAACCACTGCTTCCCTTTCATGTCCCTCGACTCTTATAACTGCCATCTGGTTTCTGTACAAATTGTAAATAGCCTTTCGCTCCCTGTATTTTACCCCTGCCACCTTTAGAATTTGAAAGAGAGTATTCCAGTCAACATTGTCAAAAGCTTTCTCTAAGTCTACAAATGCTAGAAACGTAGGTTTGCCTTTTCTTAATCTTTCTTCTAAGATAAGTCGTAAGGTCAGTATTGCCTCACGTGTTCCAGTGCTTCTACGGAACCCAAACTGATCTTCCCCGAGGTTGGCTTCTACTAGTTTTTCCATTCGTCTGTAAAGAATTCGTGTTAGTATTTTGCAGCTGTGACTTATTAAGCTGATAGTTCGGTAATTTTCACATCTGTCAACACCTGCTTTCTTTGGGATTGGAATTATTATATTCTTCTTGAAGTCTGAGGGTATTTCGCCTGTTTCATACATCTTGCTCACCAGATGGTAGAGTTTTGTCAGGACTGGCTCTCCCACGGCCGTCAGAAGTTCCAATGGAATATTGTCTACTCCGGGGGCCTTGTTTCGACTCAGGTCTTTCAGTGCTCTGTCAAACTCTTCACGCAGTATCATATCTCCCATTTCATCTTCATCTACATCCTCTTCCATTTCCATAATATTGTCCTCAAGTACATCGCCCTTGTATAGACCCTCTATATACTCCTTCCACCTTTCTGCTTTCCCTTCTTTGCTTATAACTGGGTTTCCATCTGAGCTCTTGATATTCATACAAGTTGTTCTCTTATCTCCAAAGGTCTCTTTAATTTTCCTGTAGGCGGTATCTATCTTACCCCTAGTGAGATAGGCCTCTACATCCTTACATTTGTCCTCTAGCCATCCCTGCTTAGCCATTTTGCACTTCCTGTCGATCTCATTTTTGAGACGTTTGTATTCCTTTTTACCTGTTTCACTTACTGCATTTTTATATTTTCTCCTTTCGTCAATTAAATTCAATATTTCTTCTGTTACCCAAGGATTTCTACTAGCCCTCGTCTTTTTACCTACTTGATCCTCTGCTGCCTTCACTACTTCATCCCTCAGAGCTACCCATTCTTCTTCTACTGTATTTCTTTCCCCCATTCCTGTCAATTGTTCCCTTATGCTCTCCCTGAAACTCTCTACAACCTCTGCTTCTTTCAGTTTATCCAGGTCCCATCTCCTTAAATTCCCACCTTTTTGCAGTTTCTTCAGTTTTAATCTACAGGTCATAACCAATAGATTGTGGTCAGAGTCCACATCTGCCCCTGGAAATGTCTTACAATTTAAAACCTGGTTCCTAAATCTCTGCGATAAATCGCACAAATCTAAGGGCTGTCAGTTCCACTAAATACCTAGGGATTACCATTACGAGCAACTTAAATTGGAAAGACCACATAGATAATATTGTGGGGAAGGCGAAACAATGACTGCGCTTTGTTGGCAGAAGACTTAGAAGATGCGACAGACCCACTAAAGAGACAACCTACATTACACTTGTCCGTCCTCTGCTGGTATATTGCCGCGTGGTATGGGATCCTTACCAGGTGGGATTGACGGAGGACATCGAAAAAGTGCAAAGAAGGGCAGCTCGTTTCGTGTTATCGCGCAATAGGTGTGAGAGTGTCACTGATATGATACGCGAGTTGGGGTGGCAGTCACTGAAACAAAGGCGGTTTTCTTTGCGGCGAGATCTATTTACGAAATTTCAGTCACCAACTTTCTCTTCAGAATGAGAAAATATTTAGCTGACACCCCCCTACGTAGGGAGAAATGTTCATCATAATAAAATAAGAGAAATCAGTGGTCGAACGGAAAGATTTAGGTGTTCCTTTTTCCCACGCGCCATTCGAGAGTGGAATGGTAGAGAAGTAGTATGAAAATGGTTCGATGAACCCTCTGCGAGGCACTTAAGTGTGAATTGCAGAGTAACGATGTAGATGTAGATGTCTATCACAGCGCAGGCTAGAGTGGAAACAACACAGTCGTCTACAGATGAGAAGAGAATAGAAGCTTTGTTTTCTAACTCAATGGTCTCGTGCACTGGGTGGGCAGCAACCTGCCGATGTTGCTGATGATGCTATGGTGTACGCGAAGGTGTCGAAGTTGAGTAACTGTGGGAGGATATAATATAACTTAGACAAAATTTCTAGCTAGTGCGAGGAATTAAAGTTAGCTCTAAATATAGAAAAATATAAGTTAATTGCGGATGAGTAGGAAAAACAAACCCATTATGTCCGGTTACAGCATTAGTAGCGTCCTGCTTGACACAGTCACGTCATTTAAATATCTGGACGCAAGGCTGCAAAGCGATATGAAATGGAACGAGCACTTGAAGACTGTGCTAGGAAAGGGGAATGGTCGCTTTCGGTTTACTGGAGGATTCTAGGAAAGTGTAGTTCTGTAAGTAGGCTGTTTTTATTGGTAACGCCACCTCTGTATAAAAATCATTGGCTGTGCTGTGTGAAGTCTGTGGCTAGTTTGCATTGTTGTCTGCCATTGTAGTGTTGGGCAGCGGCAGCTGGATGTGAACAGCGCGTAGCGTTGCGCAGTTTGGAGGTGAGCCGCCAGCAGTGGTGGATGTGGGGAGAGAGATGGCGGAGTTTTGAAATTTGTCATGAACTGATATATATATTATGACTATTAAGGTAAATACATTGTTTGTTCTCTATTAAAATCTTTCATTTGCTAACTATGCCTATTAGTTAGTGCCTTCCGTAGTTTGAATCTTTCATTTAGCTGGCAGTAGTGGCGCTCGCTGTATTGCAGTAACTTGAGTAACGAAGATTTTTGTGAGGTAAGTGATTTGTGAAAGGTACAGGTTAATGTTAGTAAGGGCCATTCTTTTGTTGGGATTTTTGAAAGTCAGATTGCGTTGCGCTAATAAAAATATTGTGTGTCAGTTTAAGGACAGTCGTGTTTAATTGTTCAAAAAGGGGACGTTTCAGTTCATCTGTAAAGAATACCACATCTAGGACGCTGGTGCGACTTATTTTTGAGTACAGCTCGTGTGTTTGGCATCCGCATCAGATCGGACTATAGGGCGACATCGAAGTAATTCCGAGCCGGGCTGCTAAACTTGTAGATTTGAGCAACACGCAAGTACGACGGAGGTGCTTCGAAAACTCATATGAGACTCCATGAAGGAGAGAAACAGTCTTTTCGAGAAACAGTACTGAGAACAATTAGACAACCGGGATTTGAAGCTGACTGCAGAACGATTCTACTGCCGGCAACATGCGTTTTGCTTAAATAACACGAAGAGACGAAAAATCAGGAATCAAATGGAAGCACATAGGCAGTCATTTTTTCCCTCGCTCTGTTTGCAAGTGGAATAGGGAAAATAAATTAGTAGTGGTAGTAGTACAAGGTACCCTCTGCCACTCACCGTGCGGTGGTTTGCTTGTATGGATGTAGACGTAAATACAGAAATCTGGTACTACAGAAGAATGATCAAATGGATAGATCGGATAACTAATGAAGAGGTACTGAACAGAATTTGAGAGAAAATATGTTTATGGCAAGACTTGACTTAAAGGACTGATCCGTTGATTTAACATACTGTTAATATGGTAATGGAGGGAAGTGCAGAAGCTAAAAGTTATAGAGATGCCAACGCTTGAACACGGTAACCAACGTCGGACAGATGCAGGCTGCAGTAGTTGTTCAGAGATGCAGACGCTTGCACGGAATTGACAAGTGTAGAGACCTACATCAAACCAGCATTTGGACTGAAGGCCACACCAACAGCAACAACAACTGGGTCTTGAATTGCAGTGTGGCCTTTGTACTTCTTGTGAAGCTAAGTTCTGCTAAATGGAAGAATTTGTTCTTCTTCCTGTCCATTGTAATATCTTCCACCAATACCATGACTCAAATGCGCCGCTTCAACTCTTCTCACTAGCTTTCATGGTCCAGGTCTCGCAGAACATAGGGGACGCCAATGATTCCAACATGTACGTCTTTATTGTGTCGGATAATGCCCAGGTTCTGCCATATCTTAGTAAGTTTAACCATTGAGCTCGACTAAGGATGATTTATCATTTTATTTCTCTATCAGTGGAGAAACCCGGCGTTGCCGAGGTATTTGTTTATAGCTGTGCGTCCACACCGGTGCTACACAGCGTCTGTCCTTGAGCTTAATGTTTATGAAGTATTACTCCTTAACTACGAGTTGTTATTTTTTTTTCATCAGTCTACTGACTGGTTTGATGCGGCCCGCCAAGAAATCCTTTCCTGTGCTAACCTCTTCATCTCAGAGTAGCACTTGCAACCTAAGTCCTCAATTATTTGCTTGACGTATTCCAATCTCTGTCTTCCTCTACAGTTTTTGCCCTCTACAGCTCCCTCTAGTACCATGGAAGTCATTCCCTCATGTCTTAGCAGATGTCCTATCATCCTGTCCCTTCTCCTTATCAGTGTTTTCCACATATTCCTTTCCTCTCCGATTCTACGTAGAACCTCCTCATTCCTTACCTTATCAGTCCACCTAATTTTCAACATTCGTCTATAGCACCACATCTCAAATGCTTCGATTCTCTTCTGTTCCGGTTTTCCCACAGTCCATGTTTCACTACCGTACAATGCTGTACTCCAGACGTACATCCTCAGAAATTTCTTCCTCAAATTAAGGCCGGTATTTGATATTAGTAGACTTCTCTTGGCCAGAAATGCCTTTTTTGCCATAGCGAGTCTGCTTTTGATGTCCTCCTTGCTCCGTCCGTCATTGATTATTTTACTGCCTAGGTAGCAGAATTCCTTAACTTCATTGACTTCGTGACCATCAATCCTGATGTTAAGTTTCTCGCTGTTCTCATTTCTACTACTTTTCATTACCTTCGTCTTTCTCCGATTTACTCTCAAACCATACTGTGTACTCATTAGAATGTTCATTCCGTTCAGCAGATCATTTAATTCTTCTTCACTTTCACTCAGGATAGCAATGTCATCAGCGAATCGTATCATTGATATCCTTTCACCTTGTATTTTAACTCCACTCCTGAACCTTTCTTTTATTTCCTGGATGTACAGATTGAAGAGTAGGGGCGAAAGGCTACAGCCTTGTCTTACACCCTTCTTAATACGAACACTTCGTTCTTGAACGTCCACTCTTATTATTCCCTCTTGGTTGTTGTACATATTGTATATGACCCGTCTCTCCCTATAGTATACTGATATAATAGTATACTGATATAATTTTGTAGGTATGTTGAGTGGTACACGTGAATACTGCCTGCATAAGTGTTGCGGAAGTGGCAACGAAGTAATAAATTTAAACATCATACACGACGAAGCAGTTTTTCACGGATCTCACGATTTATGACGTCAAATCTCCTAAGTTGCGTGGCGTACAGTGGCATAAATTTGCATATTCATTCATTGATATATGTGCATATGGCCCCAAAATATGTTGCGAAAACAGTTACTACTGCATGAACAGCGGAAATGTAGTAAACGATAAAAATTTCTCCTTTCGTCATTCTGTTGGCGTTGTTCGCGAGAAAAAAATTCGCTCATAAAACTGAATGAAAATTATCCTGCTATATTCAGTTGATATTTTCTCGTCATTTTGGTTAAATAATATGATTTATTCTCAGATAAGGGGCGATAACCAGTTAGTAAATTTATGTTTCCGAGTCCAAGAAGCTCATTCCAAGCAGAAACTACAATTTATGTTGTCTCTTATGTTGCGAATTATCCGTCTTAGAGATGTCTAGGAAAATGAGGGAAGTGCTGAGTCTCGCAGTTGTTCGCTAGCCAAGTGGCAATGTTGTTTCGCCTCAGAGTGAAGACTGTGTTAGGTGTCGGTTGTAATATGACTAGGTACGAAATTTTTGAAACTGTGACAAAGCTGTAGGTCTAAAGGCGAGCAACTTGCAGAATTACGAATCTGTTAACTTCTGCATCAGCTAAGATTTTTTGTATATTAGGGCCTATACAACTTTGTTAACTAAATCGTGACAATGCATAATTTGTTAGACGGGTTTCTTTATAAGTCTGCTCCAACTTCTACATTCCATTACTTTCATGGTAGCACTGTAATGTTACATCAGTACACCTGTGGGCCGCACGAGATCAGTACACCTGTGGGCCGCACGAGACTAAAAGTGCTTTACATATTGTTGATTCGTGGCGGTTTAGGCATCCTCGTATTGTGGATGCCGTGATAAAAAAAATGAAACAACGAAAACTCCTTGACACAACCACATCAGTTAAACTCACTAAGAGCCGGTAAAACGAATGTAAATGTCGCGTGACTAGGGCCTCCCATCGGATAGACCGTTCCCCGGGTGCAAGTCTTTCGATTTGACGCCACTTCGGCGACTTGCGTGTCGATGTGGATGAAATGACGATGATTAGGACAACACAACATCCAGTTCCCGAGAGGAGAAAATCTCCGACCAGCCGGGAATCGAAACCGAGCCCTTAGGATAGATATTCTATCGCGCTGACCACTCAGCTACCGGAGTCGGACTCTAAGAGCCGGTGCACCTGCTCCATATCCAAAAGAACGACGATGTTCTTGTATGGCTGTGAGATCTGTACCGTAAAAGCTTGTGACAAATTCCGAACTGATTCCTTCGAGATTTTATGTTAATGGAATATGTTGCGTGTACCATGGACAGAAAGAACCAATGCTTCCTTTTAGAAGAACTTAGTATTACAAGAATTTTATGGTCCCATACCATTGAAAAATAGTTATATTTCATTTGGCACGTTTTGAGAAGAGAAGAGAATAGTTTAGAAAATATCATATTGCAAAGCAAAATCAAAGACCAAGTGGAAGGAGCATCAATTAGATGGTGAGATCAAATGAAGAAGAGTACGTACCTATCTCTTTGCATTATATTGAGAAGAGGTGATGCTCGCTATGGAAGGAGACCTCTAGACGAAGATTCATTTACGTAAAAAATGAATGAAGAACTGAGATCATGACACTCAGCAATGAGCAAATCCGCCAATGATGACGATGAACTGCTACTTCTGTCTGTTTGAACACGCTAATGTCCAACGCTACTAGACGAATATTCATGGGGTTTTCACAGGTAACTTGGGCATAGCTTGCGGCAACCTGAAGGCTTTATTTTATAAAAACTTTTTCTAAAACCATCGTGCCTGTCTCTTTGTCCCTTTGGACACGGTAATCTCACAAATAACTAGATGAATTTTCGTGGGGATTTCACAGTAACTTGAGCGCATCTTGGGACAACATATAGGTTTTATTTAATTAAAATCGGTGCACGAAAAAGTATCGTAATTTAAAGTTATACTGTATCTAAAATCGCCTGTTCAGCTTATTAGTTCAGATGTTTAATCATTGCTTAGTAGAGCAAAGGACCAACAGACGCCGGCAGGAGTGGGCGAGCGGTTCTAGGTGCTACAGTCTGGAACCCCATGACCGCTACGGTCGCAGGTTCGAATCCTGCCTCGGACATGGATGTGTGTGATGTCCTTAGATTAGTTAGGTTTAAGTAGTTCTAAGTTCTAGGGGACTGGTGACCTCAGAAGTTAAGTCCCATAGTGCTCAGAGCCATTTGAACCAACAGAGAGCACTTTTAGTCCTAGCACACAAAAGAACCTTTGGATGGCGCCGTCAGTTTTTTTAACTCGGCGACAAATGCATTTTCGGAAGTTTATCCCAATGGTAGAATTACGCGCCGAAATATTACGTTTACGAATACGAAGTAACAGCGCATATACTTGGCCAGGATATGCGGATTTACTGGTTTCGCTCAGTGTAATAAAACCTTAACGAAATTGCTTTACTTCCTTCGATAGGTTTTATTTATATTGAACTTCTTGGCTAAGAAAAAGGAATGCATTGAGTTTGCTTTGCGACTCGGGTCCCTACTTATAACATAATGATTACGTTTTGTTTACAAATAAAAATGCCTAGAGATAAGCTGAGTCTTTCATTATACACTACAACGGCTAACCGACTGACGATTGTGCGATCTCAAGAATCAAATGAAGATCATGAGGTGAGATTTGTTGCGACTCGAGAACATAACGCCTTACTCTTTGGATACTACTTTAGAAAGAGAGGTGCGAGGTAACTCTGATTGAGAGTGTCATGTATTATCTCGCTCCTAAAATCCTTTCACGCACAGAGGCTTAAAGTTAGCTCTCTCCAGCGTAACATCATAGAAACGGGCATTTGGATCAGGAAGTGGAGCAGGCGAGCGTTTTTTTATACCACAGATCCCGCTTATTCCTAACAGTTTACGATATCTCTTTAAACGTGTACAGCTCCCAGTGAGCTTATGTTATGTCATGACAATAAACAAAGCACAAAGCCAGACGCTGCGTGTTGTGGGTATAAACCTCTGTGACAATTCCTTTTCGTATTGCCACCTCAGCGTCGATTTCTCCCTTGTTAGTAAGACAAACAAGTACTTCGTCCATGTCCCAACGAATACTGTTTTAAACTTCGCGTACAAAGAAGCTTTATAAATTAAAAATAAATTCCACGCCTACTAAGTCCTGGGTGCAGCTATAGATACACTGAGATGACAAGAGTCATGAGGTACCTCCTTTTTCCCGGCGTGGTGCAGCGTATGTTCGTATGTGTGTGAATTCCTAAGGGACCAAACTGCTCAGGTCATCGGTCCCTAGTCTTACACACTACTTAAACTAACTTAAACTAACTTATGCTAAGAACAACACACACACATCCATGCCCGAGGGAGGACTCTAACCTACGGTGGGAGGGGCCACGCAGTCCATGACATGGCCCCTAAAACCGCGCGTCCACTCCGCGCGGCATAGTGCAGTGGCTCGGTATGGTATGGACTTAATAAGTCGTTCGAAGTCTCCTGCACAAACCCTGAGCCGGCCATAAATAGAAAAGTATTGCCGATGCAGGGTTTTGTGCACCAGCTGACCTCTCGATTATGTCGCATAAACGTTCGATGGGAGTCTTATCGGGCGATCTCGGTGGAAAAATCATTCGCTCAAACTGTCCAGAATGTTTCTCAAACCAGTCGCCAAAAATTGTCGCCCCATGCCATGGTGCATTGTGATGCATTAAAATTCCATCGTTGTTTGGGAATATGAAGTCCATAAATGGCTGCAAATGGTCTTCAAGTAGCCGAACATAACCATTTACAGTCAAAGATCGGTTCAGTTGGAGGAGGACTCGGTCCATCCCATGTAAACACATCCCACACTATTATGGAGCTACCACCACCTTGCACAATGTCTTGTTGACAACCTGGGACCATGACTTCGTGGGGTTTGTGCCACACTCGAACCCTACCATCAGCTCTTACCAACTGGAATCGGGACTCATCTGACCAGGCCATAGTTTTAAAGTCGTCTAGAATCCAACCGATAGGGTCACGTGCCTAGGAGAGGTGGTCCAAATGGTTCTGAGCACTATGGGACTTAACATCTGATGTCATCAGTCCCCAAGAACTTAGAACTACTTGAACCTCACTAATCTAAAGACATCACACACATCCATGTCCGAAAAAGGATTCTAAACTGCGACCGTAGCGGTCGTGAGGTTCCAGACTGAAGCTCGTAGAACCACTCGTCCACAGAGGCCGGTAGAGGTGGTCCAGGCGAAGTGGTGCTGTCAGCAATGGTACTCGCGTCAGTCGTCTGCTGCCATAGCCCATTAATGCCAAATTTCGCCGCACTGTTCTAATGGATAAGTTGGTCGTACGTTTCACACTGTTTTCTGCGGTTATTTCACGCAGTGTAACTTGTCTGTTAGCACTGACGACTCTACGCAATCGCCTCTGCTGTCATTCATGTAGCGAAGGCCGTCGGAAACTGCGTTTCCGTGATGAGAGGCAATGTCTGAAATTTGATATTCTCGGACAGGCTTGACACTGTGGATCTCGGGATATTGAAATGCGTAACGATCTTCGGAACGGAATGTCCCAGCCGTCTAGCTGCAGCTACCATTCTCCGTTGAAAGTCTGTAAATCCCCGTCATGAGGCCGTAAACACGTCGGACACCTTTTCACACGAGTCACCAATATTCAGGAAACGAAATAGGAGTAACCCATTTAATTACAGACCCATATCACTGACCCCAATTTGCAGTAGGATTCTGGAGAAGATACTGTACTCGAACATCATGAATCATCTTGAAGAAAATGACTTACTGTTACATAACCAACACGGATTCAGAAAATATCGTTCTTGTGCAACACAGCTCTTTACTACCATGAAAAGTGCGCGTCATTTATGTTGGCGGCCGAGTTTAGATTCGTTCTGCGCATCTGACGTCAAAAAATACAGTCACCCAATCAACAGAGAACGACGTTGCCAGATCTCGACTGCAGAGCAGAGTACGGCCGAGTGTCTTCAGTTTTAGAAACGTTCAGTCATAAATAAAGTAATAGAACAAAAGCAATGTCTTGATAGCAGACTTTGTTTTTTGGAAGTTTGGAAAAACCATTCTTTATACCAACTGCTTCATTTTTTATTAATTAATTAAACCAAACAAGCAATAAGACTCTTAATTCAGGCGATAGCAATGAAAGGTGTTTGTATCAATTTCACGAACCGCTTTTTCGCAATAAAGAACAGCGGTAATTGTTTATTTCCTATTGTACTTCGACGAAGTGCGAGTAATTCATAGGCATACCAACAGTGTTTGTCAGAATTTTGCGTGACCTGTTAGACTCCTTATGGAGAGTTATTGCAAGACGAGCTGCGCTAGTGTAACGGTTAAGGCGTTGGGTTAGTAAGTGATAGGTAAAGAGTTCGAACTTTGTGCGATACCAAATATTTTCTTTATTTAAAAACAATATCGAAGTGTCTCACTTCACGAATTTTATTCGTTTGAATGCAATTTTTTGAAATTTCTAGTGCTTTGTCTCTTCATTAACCATTTCGCTGCTGCAGTCACGTGCTCCCCGCATTCCGCGCTGTGCCCGATTTTGTCATCACTGCACTGCTCGCCTGTGCAGACACATGGTGTTCCCACTGCTTTGACACACTTATCATTCGATTTCACCAAAACTATTTGGCCCAAAAATTAGATTTTTACACATCTTCTTGACTGATACCTTCCCCCCATAAATGGCTTAATTTTGTTTCGATGTTCAACCCAGTTATTGTGCAGCATTAAATGTAGTAAACCATTGCACGAAATTTTGAAGAGTTTGCAGAGGTAAAAGTCCATACCGTATACTTTCCGTATGGTCGATTTTAGTTGCCACAATGTTGAGAATGAAATGTGGACAAGGTACCTAAATTTCATATAAAATTTACTGTATAACAATATCTCATTTAATTTAAGTACCACATAGGTGTCGTATGTAATATTGAGAAATATTCCGTCTTTCGCGACTGTAATAAAAGTTTTATTTACACCGGGCGCGTTTGGCTTCATTTTAAAGCACTTCAGTCAGTCAAAGGAAGTGGTGGGAAGGTATCAGTCAAGATGTGTAAAAATCTAATTTTTGGGCCAAATAGTTTTTGTGGAATCGAATGATAAGAGTGTCAAAGCAGTCGGAAACACCATGTGTCAGCACAGGCGAGCAGTGCAGTGACAAAATCGCGCACAACGCGGAATGCGGGGAGCACGTCTCTGTAGCAGCGAAAGGGTTAATGCGGCCGTGATGGCTTTACTTCATAAACTGCGCGCTCCCCCCTAAGCGTAAGCTTGCTATACCATGGCGCTGCTTCTCTTGGCGCGTGCGTCGTGTGCAACTGGCAACGCAGTAATCTCCCGCGTCTGGGCGGGCATGCGCGAGCCGCCAAGATAAAAGAATTCAACTTGTCACAGGCCCTCTGCTGTTCCTGATTTACATAAATGATCTAGGTGGTAATCTGAGCAGCCCCCTTAAGTTGTTTGCAGATGACGCTGTAAAATACCGTCTAGTAAAATCATCAGACGATCAATTGCAATTACAAAATGATCTAGTGAGAACTTCTGTATGGTGAGAAAAGTGACAATTGGCACTAAATAAAGCGAAGTGCGAGGTCATCCACATGGCTACTAAAAGAAATCTGATAAATTTTTGGTATACGATAAATCGCACAGATCTAAGGGCTGTCAATTCGAGTAAATACCTAGGAATTACAATTACGAGCGACTTAAATTGGAAAGACCACATAGATAATATCGTGGGGAAGGCGAAACAATGACTGCGCTTTGTTGGCAGAACACTTCGAAGATGCGACAAACCCACTAAAGAGACAGCCTACATTACACTTGCCCGTGCTCTGTTGGAATATTGCTGCGCGGTATGGGATCCTTACCAGGTAGGATTGACGGAGAACATCGAAAAAGTGCAAAGAAGGGCAGCTCGTTTCGTGTTATCGCGCAATAGGGGTGAGAGTGTCACTGATATGATACGCGATTTGGGGTGGCAGTCACTGAAACAAAGGCGGTTTTCTTTGCGGCGAGATCTATTTACGAAATTTCAATCACCAGCTTTCTCTTCCGAATGCGAAAATATTTTGTTGACGCCCACCGACGTAGGGACAAATGGTTCAAATGGCTCTGAGCACTATGGAACTTAACATCTGAGGTCATCAGTCCCCTAGAACTTAGAACTTCTTAAACCTAACTAACCTAAGGACATCACACACATCCATGCCCCAGGCAGGATTCGAACCTGCGATCGTAGCGGTCGCGCAGTTCCAGACTGAAGCGCCTAGAACCGCACGGCCACACCGGCCGGCTAGGGAGAAATGATCATAATAATAAAATAAGAGAAATCAGAGCTCGAACGGAAAGATTTAGGTGTTCCTTTTTCAAAAACGGCTCTGAGCACTATGGGACGTAACATCTTAGGTCATCAGTCCCCTTATAACTTAGAACTACTTAAACCTAACTAACCTAGGACATCACACACATCCATGCCCGAGGCAGGATTCGAACCTGCGGCCGGCCGCGGTGGTCTCGCGGTTAAGGCGCTCAGTCCGGAACCGCGCAACTGCTACGGTCGCAGGTTCGAATCCTGCCTCGGGCATGGATGTGTGTGATGTCCTTAGGTTAGTTAGGTTTAAGTAGTTCTAAGTTCTAGGGGACTGATGACCACAGTAGTTAAGTCCCATAGTGCTCAGAGCCATTTGAACCATTTTCGAACCTGCGACCGTAGCAGTGCCGCGGTTCCGGACTGCAGCACCTAGAACCGCATGACCACCGCGGCCGGCTGTTCCTTTTTCCCACGCACCATTCGAGAGGGGAATGGTACAGAAGCAGTACGAAAATGGTTCGATGAACCCTGTGCCAGGCACTTAAGTGTGAATTGCAGAGCGATGTAGATCTGAGTGCAAATGACAACTCCGCCAATGCACTGCCGTTTTACACCTTGCGTCGGCGAAGCTACCGTAATCTGAATAGTTCAAAAAATGGCTCTGAGCACTATGGGACTTAACATCTACGGTCATCAGTCCCCTAGAACTTAGAACTACTTAAACCTAACTAACCTAAGGACAGCACACAACACCCAGCCATCACGAGGCAGAGAAAATCCCTGACCCCGCCGGGAATCGAACCCGGGAACCCGGGCGTGGGAAGCGAGAACGCTACCGCACGACCACGAGATGTGGGCAATCTGAATAGTACTACCGTAATGTGTATATGAGCATGTCCATGACTCTTATCACCACAGTGTAAATGGCTGTGCAACGATGGGTTAGTTAATGGTACAAGCGCTTACTGAATCTGATTTACCTGCCAGCTTCAGAAAGAGGCACGGCGTAGTTATTAAGGTACTGCGCCTCACAAATCCCGACGCGTCCCTTTTATTTCTGGTTTCCTCACGTGCGGAGACTCTGCAGAAGCCAGACGCGCGCCGCAGCGCGTGACCGCGGGCCGCACGTGCCGAGACGGCGTCGCGGCCGCGACACCTGACACACGGCGCGAGGCCGCAAAACGCCCACACCTCCACCTCACACCTTTCCGCAACTGCAAGCTCCTCTGTCTACCTGCGCTACTCCTCAACTTTTGATATCGTCAAGTCCAAAACATAAAGTTATCCGATGAATTTTATCCATACTGGATGCTGTCGAACTCCGTGACTGTTCCTTTATAGGGTGTAGAAAAATATCCGCTCCAGTCACAAACTTTATGTGAGTACAGATATACAGTACAGATATACAGTACAGATATATTTTCGTCAAATGCTGCCTTCCCACTTAGAACTGTCCCACTTGTATCTGTTTAGTCACCAGCAAATAATTTTCTTGAATTTATTCAGTGATCTCCAGCAGTGTAAACATGTACGTGAATATACACTACTGGCCATTAAAACTGCTACACCAAGCAGAAATGCAGATGATAAACGGGTATTCATTGGACAAATATATTATTCTAGATCTGACATGTGATTACATTTTCACGCAATTTGGGTCCATAGATCCTGAGAAATCAGTACCCAGAACAACCACCACTGACCGGAATAACGGCCTTGATACGCCTGGGCATTGAGTCAAACAGAGCTTGGATGGCGTGTACAGGTACAGCTGCCCATGCAGCTTCAACACGATACCACAGTTCATCAAGAGTAGTGACTGGCGTATTGTGATGAGCCAGTTGCTCGGCCACCATTGTCGAGACGTTTTCAATTGGTGAGAGACCTGGAGAATGTGCTGGCGAGGGCAGCAGTCGATTATTTTCTGTACCCAGAAAGGCCAGTACAGGACCTGCAACATGCGGTCGTGCATTATCCTCCTGAAATGTAGGGTTTCGCAGGGATCGAATGAACTTTAGAGCCACGGGTCGTAACACATCTGAAATGTAACGTCCACTGCTCAAAGTGCCGTCAATGCGAACAAGAGGTGGCCGATACGTGTAACCAATGGCACCCCATACCATCACGCCGGGTGATACATCAGTATAGCGACGACGAATACACGCCTCCAATGTGCGTTCACCGCGATGTCGCCAAACACGGATGTGAACATCATGATGCTGTAAACAGAACCGGGATTCATCCGAAAAAATGACGCTTTGCCACTCGTGCACCCAGGTTCGTCGTTGAGTACACCAACGCAGGTGCTCCTGTCTGTGATGCAGCGTCAACAGTAACCGCAGCCATGATCTCCGAGCTGATAGTCCATGCTGCTGCAAACGTCGTCGAACTGTTCGTGTAGTTGGTTGTTGTCTTGCAAACGTTCCCATCTGTCGACTCAGGGATCGAGACGTGGCTACACGATCCGTTACAGCCATGCGGATAAGATGCCTGTCATCTCGACTGCTAGTGATACGAGGCCGTTGGGATCCAGCACGGCGTTCCGTATTACCCTCCTGAACCCACCGATTCCATATCCTGCTAACAGTCATTGGATCCCCACCAACGCGAGCAGCAATGTCGCGATACGATACACCGCAATCGCGATAGGCTACAATCCGACCTTTATCAAAGTCTGAAACTTGATGGTACGCATTTCTCCTACTTACACGAGGCATCACAACAACGTTTCACCAGGCAACGCCGGTCAACCAACAGGCACAGGTAGGGTGACGACACCAGCGAGCGACTAAATGGTGTAAATTTCGCTAAAGATGACCCCATCGCGGGTTGAAAGCGGTTGGCGGCAAAATAAATAATGCTACTGTGACTGTCATGTTGAATAATTGAGATCGTTTATATATCTCAATGAAAAGTATGTCGGCAGTTTCTCCATGGGGACTTTTCCGAAGTGGTGTAGTGACTAACGTCCTGAAGTCGAATTCGATAGGCCCAAGTTCAAGTCTCAGATTGGCCATCCACATATAGATCGTCTGCGATCACTCAGGTAACTCCATGCAAAAGCTGGGACGATTGCTTAGAGGGCCATGGTCGCTTTCTTCACTTCCAGTAGGCAGAATTCCGAGCAAAGCTCCATCTCTGGTAATCTTAGCCGGGTGCGATAGATAAAATTCCAGCCTTCCTTCCTTACTCATGTACCATGGTATTAAACGAGCGAGAAATCAAGCGAGCCAATTTCATGAGTTTGAAAGGGGTAGATTGAAGCCTCCCAAGAGGCGGAATGGTCCTTTCGGAGAATTGTCACACAAATTGGACGTGCTGCGTCAGATAAGCAGCGATGATGATATCAGTGGTCACGTGAAATTTCTCAAACTCTTAGACGAGCTCCTGAACCACCACGCAACATAGACGCCCGCCAGGATCGTCTTATTGTACGGGCAGCAGAGGCCGTTCGTTCAGCTACCAAATCCCAGATAAGAGGGCTTGTGAACCCGGACATGTCAACACGAACTGTTGCGAACCGGTTATTAGCAGTGGGACTGCGGGAGCCCGTGTTCCACTCACGTCACAGTAACGACGTGTACAGCTCGGCTGGTGCCGTCAGAGGATCACTGCCGGCCGCTGTGGCCGAGCGGTTATAGGCACTTCATTCTGGAACCGCGCGACCGCTACGGTCGCAGGTTCGAATCCTGCCTCGGGCATGGATGTGTGTGATGTCCTTAGTTAGGTTTAAGTAGTTCTAAGTTCTAGCGGACTGATGACCTCAGAAGTTAAGTCCTATAGTGCTCAGAGCCATTTAAATTTGAACCTGTGCAGTGTCAGAGCGCGTGTGGAGCTGTCCAATCGCTACGAGCTTCGTGGCTCGCCGACTCAGAACGTCAAGGTTGAGTGGTGTCTTAAGTACCCAAGCCACGTACTTCATGTTGTGTGGGTCGTTTCGATGGCTCGCTGTTGGGGAGGTTTCCCTGTGAGCAACACAGAGTTTTTGTATTGCTGAAATTTAGCCGCCGTGCGGTGGAATTAACTGTATTGGTTCACTACAATTCAAGTGCACCAGCGGAATTTTCTGCCTTGTGGCCGTTAGTGTTCCGGTTAACTGCCCTGGCCACTAACGTAATTTCAGGCAGCGTCGTTTCCTCACCTGTTTTCGCTGTCCAAAACGGTGTGCAGTTTCGACAGCTTAATACATATACATATTTGATTCTGGGTAATCACGCCCGTAACATTTTGTGTTTCAATTCTCGTGTACCGATTGGTTGCAAGCAAGTCGTTTGTCGGTCGGTCCGTGGCTTGGTTGGGTTCCGACGGATCAAGTGTAGTTGGGCTCACCACCTGTCCCACCGAAGTGAACGAGGGCAGACCGACCCCCTGGAGGCTTCTGACTCCTGTTGTCTTTACTGTCTTTCTCACGGGTGTTTAATTGTCTGTTTATAATCTATCATAGCCAATGAAAAAAATTTTTTTTTGCTTTTACTGTGTTTTATGTAAGTAAGTTTGAATTCCGGCAAGTGGATATTTGCTGAAAGGTTATTGCCGTTGTGTTGTCTTTTCTTTTTCCGGTTTCAGCTACTTAATACTTGAGGCTAATGGTTATAAAAATGGTTCAAATGGCTCTGAGCACTATGGGGCTTAACATCTGTGGTCATCAGTCCCCTAAAACTGAGAACTACTTAAGTCTAACTAACCCTAAGGACATCACACACATCCATACCCGAGGCAGGATTCGAACCTGCGACCATAGCAGTCCCGCAGTTCCGGACGGAAAGCCTAGAACCACTAGACCACTACGGCCGGCGCTAATGGTTATATTTTTCTTTAATTTTGGAAAATTAATTGTGGGGCTTCAGCCTTGGAGCCTTATTCTTAAAATTACATTTTAAGCTTAAACATTGCAGCTTGGAACCTTATTCTTAAAATTACCTTTCACGCTTAAACATTGCGGCCTTCTGCCTTTGAAAGGTTATGTTAATTTATTTTAAAATCTTGAAAATTTTATTGTGGGCCTTCAGGCGTTTGTACTGCATCTTGTTTATGAGGCTTTCAGCCAAGCTGTGATGTATATATATTTTAATTATTTTGTTTGTAATTGTAACTGCGGGTTTTCAGTCACTTGAAATTTACCTTGTTGATTTTTAAGATTTCTTGTTTGGAGGCCTTCTGCTGTGAAAGATTTGGAGTTTGAAACTCACAGTTGTAAAGGTTCGGCTATGTGCCGCTTTGGTTGTAAATGTGTCATTAAATTACAATTAGGTACAGTTTTAAGGTGAAACTGACCCCAACCTTATTTGGCCCTTTCCACAATCTTAATCACCTGTTCTGCCCAGCAGGTTTATCGCGCATCTCAATTATGTTACGCCAAATGTACACTTGACAGCAAAAAAAGTGGGTCACTGCCGAATACAACCAACATAACGTAGCTGTGTTGCAGGTCCTCTAAACAGTAAAACCCCGTGGGGTACAGTCGTTTGACTACACACAATGGGTACCGCAAGAGACTACTAGAGACCAAAGGTCTTTATGGCAGTTAGTCTAAGCGTCAACTAATATCTTCATACAAAACATATTAGAAAACACATTCTTAGCGATGAGACACTCCATAACACTCATAAAGTAACCTTAATTACAACAAGTGACATTCCAAAAGTTTGGAGGAAACGGATTATTTTACATGTATCGTACAGTAATCCTTAGTCAAAATCAAATACTTGAGACAATATATGGAGTTACAAAGCTGTACGGCAATTGGAAAAAAATTTTCGCTCTCGAAAAGGTTTTCCATCCTCGTGGTGAACGTCGCTCAATGGCGAGTGGCTCTGGAAACTGAATACTGGACGAACGAGTAAAAAAAAAAAAAAAAAAAAGAAACACGATTAAAGGCAACAAACACTCTACGGAAATCTCAACATTAGCAGCGAATCACCAGTAATATCAATGTTCTCGTAACACATCAACAGCTACTTGTACACAAATCTGAACTTTAAATGACATGACCAACGTCGTCGCTCTTGACCTGGATTAAAATCCAGCACCTATAGCCATTGCTAACTAAGTTAAGCTTTGTTTGCGCCTTATTGAGACCCGATCACTAGGCATAAAGAGACGTGAAGGATAGAAGTTTACACCAGTATCAGTTATCAATTCAGGTCCTGAAAATAAATGACGAAAATGTTTGTACTGAACTGGGAATCCTGTCATAACAGTTACCTTCCTGGGAATTACCCGCAACGACGTTTAACCTGGTGTCATTCACAAGGAACAAGGTATGCTCATGTTTAAAATTGAAATGCCATCATGTAAAGCTTGTGACAGGGATGCGAACCCAGCACCTAATCGGATTGTTAACGAAGGACGTAAAATCTGAAGTTAAATATCAAATGTTTTCACCAATAGCGAGAACCTTAAATGACGATAGAATTGTTTTTGCCTGACTGGGATTCGAACCCAGCATCTAGCGCCGTCGTTTTCTAGCCAGGAACAGACGATATACAGCTATTGTTGGCTCACCAGTAGTGAGATGTGCGCATGTTTAGCTAGACATCATGCGACGAAAAGTTCTGTGCTGAATGTAATTCAAACCCCGCACACGTGGTCATGAAGACACTTTGACTATCAAATTCTTTACCTATAATAGCTAGGAGTGGCATGTTTGTACTTTCAATGATGTGATGGAAAATACTCTGCCCGCTAGAAGTTGAATCCACAACATATCGTCGTTGGTGATCACAACGAACACAACGTTCAAACCCAAATCCGTTTTCGCCAGTAGGATGGAGAGGGAATGTTTGAACTTGAAAAGATGTAAGAAAACGTTTGATCTTGTAATGTTGTGGTAAAAAGCTCATCATGTGGCCGTGAGTTGAAACGAACACGTTACAGCTGACAACGCACGAAGAGACGTTGAAAATGCAACTATTTTTTACTAGTAGTTCGGAGTGCACATGCTAGGGCTTGAAATTAAATAGTGAATATTTTATGCTGATCAGTATTCGAAACCAGTTAGGTGCCTTTCGAAGAGACCTAGAAGAGTTTGCAATCTTGGGGAACACAGTGAAATCGAATTCGAATCCCAGTCCAGCACCACAATTTTCAACGTCTCAGTTTCAAATAAAGTAAAAGCCTTGTGAACTTACATGGCCATTGGTTCATTAAATGAAATATGTTTTCCAGTTTACGACGGCTTGCTGGTGACAGAGTCTCTGCCTTCTGGGGTTTCTCCATCTGTCACACCTCAAACGAATGCCGCTCTGCCCCAGTCGGCAGCGAAAGGATGTTATCTTTACTGCGGATATAGAACTACGGAGCTTACTGGCGTTCTGCACTTGGCGTTACTAGGGGTGAGGGAGAGTTACTTGTGTGTGTTAAAAATCTACGCCTGACGTGAGATGTGAACCTACACCTTTTACACATCATTACAAGATTAATCCACCAGACCACAGAACCCCCTGCCAAGCACATAATTATGAATTACAGAGTATTCATTTAGATGTAGATACAGATGTCAAGGGACGGGCAACAGGAAGGAGGGAGGGATATGGGAATGGATAGACGTGCAGAAGCGCAAAATATAAAAACATATAAAATAGAATATTTAACAAACTGTATATTCAAAAGAAACCCACTTGAATTAAAAAGGCAACTCAAAGGAAAACTAACCCATATTGTATTTTTTCTGTTCCCACGCGACCTTCCACTAGCTCCCAATGAGGAACAATGACGAAAAAGAAGACATAACAAAACATTTTAAGGACGCTAATATTTTATCCAGAATCCTTCATTATTTTGTACTTCTATCATGCGTCTTGGCATAGAATGTATAAGCCTGAAGAAGCAACTTCCTCCCAGGCTTCCAGGACGCAGTCCCAAAGAGCGTCCGCAGTAGTTGGTTGGTTTCGTGGCCAGTTCTCTGTTAATGTTCTGGCGACCTCAGCCCACATGTTTTCCATGGGGTTCATATCAGCCGCCCGTGGCGGCCAGTCTATGACGTTGACGCCAATCGTGGAGAGCCGCTGCTAAACAAATGCAAACTTGTGAATGGGAGAATGGTCCTCTTGCAATGTGACGTCCCCTTCTGCGTACAGCATCGCACTGATGGAAGCATCACATTTTCCAATATGTGGGCATACTGCACGCTTTCCAGAGTTCCTTCTATCCTGTGAAGAATTTCCGCCCCTTTCGCAGAAATCCAACGCCAGCATGTAACAGATAGCCGGCCACTTCTTCTCGTCCTGGTTACATATTCGGGTCCATGTCGAGTCCCATGCGGCCTGTAAACGATTCGTGGACCGTCGTTACTGGTGGAAAACACCTTCCCATCAGTGAAAATGACGTTGTCTCACGACGCCCTCAGATGGAGCTCCGCAAATGTTAGCCGGTATAAAACGTTGTCTTCGCTGGGCTCTTGTTTCACGGCGGATCGTCGTGCATGTAGTCCAGCGTCCCTCAGCCTTCAGCGAATCGTGTCACTGGAGCCGGGGAAGTTGGTCTCCTGCCGCAAGTGCTTCGCATTCAGAAAGGGATTTTCTCTGCTCCTAGACACTAGGTCCCTGTCTTCCTGCTGTGTGCTCACTCTCTTCTTGCCTGAGCCAGGAGCCCTGTTGGTGGTGCCTCTTTCAACGCAGATCCTCCACCATCTCGTTGCAGTGGTATGTGGTACGCCATACCGTCTGCCAGCTTCTCTGATGACATATCCTCCTTCTTCAATGAGAGCGACGACTCTATCTCGAATAGACCTCTCCCAGTGAGCCATTACGGCAGACAGCCTGATGTGTATTTCTGCTTGCCGCTCTTATACTGATGTCAGGAGAGGAGGTAAACATATTTACGTCAAACGGAGCGGCAGAGGCAGAGGATGCGGAGCGGCAGAGGCAGAGGATGCGGCGCAGCCGTGCTGGCTCGTCCCGGGCTGTTGGCCCACAAACGCCACCGCCCACTCACGCTCTTCCGTCTCGCCCGGCCAGTCTGGCTGGCCAGTAGCTCGCGAGCCGCGGCTAGTACAGACCCGGGCCGCAAGGCCACAATCACCCCCTGAAGGATCAAAAGTTACACCTAACCTATCCAAGTCTGTAGTATAAAATAACGCAGCTACAGTTATTATGCTATAAAATGTGCAGGCACACGTACAGTTGACGATTCATTCAAATATTTGACGAACAACACGTTCAAAAATACATTCGTTTTAAGCATAGCTACCACAAAATATTTCACCTAGCTAGCAATAGCATGACGCAGGAAACTATTCTTTCTTGTAAGCGCTCTGCATTAGATGTAGCCTTAAGAAAACGTGCATTCAACCACGAGAACTAAGCGGAATGTAAAAGTAAACAGGTTTGGCGGCAGCTTCTCCAAATGATAGTATATACTTAGTATGTAATGCACGTTTTGTGCACTTATAACGTGTACTCAGTGTCTCTTAAACAATACGTGCTGCACGATGGAAATTACTTTCTGCTGAGGCACTTCATTTACATCTCAATAATACACGACTACTAGAGAACATTGCTCTTTACGGCAGTCAATCCACTTGTAAATTAACACCATGATATCGTAGATATTAGGTAACACGTTACTAGAGATGTGAAAGGCCTTAAGGTTTGCAACTAAACATCCTACTCCTAGCTACTAGTCCGCATCTCGTGGTCGTGCGGTAGCGTTCTCGCTTCCCACGCCCGGGTTCCCGGGTTCGATTCCCGGCGGGGTCAGAGAGGCCTCGTGATGGCTGGGTGTTGTGTGCTGTCCTTAGGTTAGTTAGGTTTAAGTAGTTCTAAGTTCTAGGGGACTGATGACCATAGATGTCAAGTCCCATAGTGCTCAGAGCCATTTGAACCATTTGAACCTAGCTACTACTTAATAAGAATTCGATTATTAACGTGTTTCATAACCATGTGTGCGGCGTTCGACTCTCAGTCAGCACAGACGTTTTCGTCGTCTTATTTCTAGTTAAACGTGCGCACATCTCGCTAATGGTGGACGAACATTGGACATTCATCGTCTGTTCCTGGTTAGACAACGACGGCGGTAGGTGCCGGGCTCGAATCCCGGTCAGGCAATACAACTTCAGTCGTCATTTAAGGTCCCAACCTTACTTCTGGTGATAAACTGCGATATCTACATTCTGATTTTACGTACTTATTCAACAATCCGATTAGGTGCTGGGTTCGCATCCTTGTCACCAGCATTGCATGATGACATTTCAATTTTAAACATGTGCATCCTTTGTTCCTTGACAATGCAACAATATACAACGCCTTTCGAAGTTAATTACCAAGAAGGTAAGTGTCATGTTAGGGTTCCCGGTTTCGTACAAACATTATCGTCATTTACGTTCAAGTTGAGAATTGACAACTGATACTGGTGCAAACGTCAATATTTGACGTCTCTTTCTGCCTAGTGATCGAGTCCCGATAAGGCACAAAGCTTTGCTTGGTTAACAATGGCTTTACGTTCTGGGTTTGCATCCGGATCCAGAACGAAGACGTTGGTCATCTCATTTTAAGTACAACTTTGTGTACAAGTAAATGTTGAGGAGTAATGTGAACAGTGATATCACTTGTGATTCGCTGTTAATGTTGGGATTTCCGTAGAGTGCTTGCCGCCGTTAATCACGTTTTCTTTTAACTGCTTAGTATTACGTAAAGTTGATACGAAACCACTCCCCATTGAACGTTGAACGACGTTCAGTATCTTTTGGGTAAATCTTTTAGACAGCAAAGAACTTGTTTCCAATTGCCATACAACGTTATAAATCCATGTACTGTCACAAATATTCAATTGTGCCTAAGGATTACTGAACGATTTATTTGACAAAATTAGTTGTCCCATAACGTTTGAAATGTCACTTATTGTAATTAAGTTTAGTTTACAAACGTTAAGGACTGTCTGATCTCTTCTGTACTATCGTGGTGTTACCTTACATCTGGACGGACTGTCATAAAGTCCGGTGTTCTCTAGTAGTTTCTAGTGGTACCCATTGTGTATCTTACAACGACTGTACTTTGGAGGGTTGCGACTATGTGCAACACAAATATGCTATGTTGGTTGCATACATTCAGGTGCAGCCTACACGTTGGAATTCAGGCGTGACCCACTTGTTTTGCTGTCGAGTGTACATGAGCGTTTCTGACAGGTACATCAGTTTCGGTTAGAAGTAAACAAACATATTAATACCTCTCTTTGTGCAAAGTCGGCACCCATGTTTTATTTTGTTTGTCCTCCATTACTGTCAAAATCATCATGTTAGTTAGAAATTTCTGCTGTCTGTCCGTAAATTACACGTGTTGTCTTAGTTAACACGTTGCTTTATTTAATTTTCTCAATGTTGTAAAGCACGTGGGGTCGACGTATGGCATTGCCATATAGCAATCAGAATGACAAACAGGCACAGAGCGGATACTGCAAATAATATGGCACACCGCAGAAGCTACCGGTTCACCTCGTTGGAGCGAGAAGTATGAATCGTTAGCCCAGCAACATGATCTCACTGAGAAGGGATCATAAAGCCATTCTGACAGCGTTACACGATGCCAAAAGAACAAGTAGATGTTCCTTAAGAACATCTATCAGCCTGTTGACATGGCAGAAAAGCACCAAGCTGGCCCCCTGAAAGTTGCTGTTGTGACACTGAGGTGTGGCGAAGAACACCGAGGAGCCCAGAAAACGAAGACAAATGCGGTCATCCTAGCCCTGACATAACAGCATTGCCTGAGGCAAATAGTAATAAATACCCAGGCTTCCGAGCCCATATGCTATTCAGCTGCAGTGAGCCAGCTACGGCGCCGACACTGTGACACGCTGTCTACCAGTCACCAGACGACTTCTGCCTTCGAGACTACTGCCTGCCTGGTCTACCGAACCTGGCCACTGTAATCTCCTAACAGTTCATCCACTGATGTCAAGTCCTCGGTACTTCTACCTCTGACTTGCTGAGAGCCGAACTGATGGTGTTTGGTGCACAGATAATCTGTCACTGTATCCGTGAAGTTCGCTAAAGGCTGCTGCCTCGAGCCAGATATGTGATCGGAAAATTGGCGCCCACAGCTTATTATTGTTGAAAAGTCGTGGCGTAATTTTGCACTACCACTAGGTACAGTGCAGTGCAGTGCTGCTAGAGTTTACACAGGCACACCACTTCGATGCCCATTAGAGTGCCAAGTAACAAACAGTCTACGATCTGGTGGTCGATGGCACTATACAAGCTACCGTACACAACGTCGCTATATTAGATGAGCCCTTCTGTGGAGACAGTGGCATACAGATTCTACTAATGTGCACAAGTCACTGCATTCTACTCCTCATGCTGTGTTCGCAACCTTCATTACTGCTGCCACGGAGAAGATGATTCAGTTGTAACACTTAACTCGAATAAACAAATGTGCACTGCTTAGAGCGTCAATTGGCCTTCACCGCCGTACTCCACTCTTCGCTATTCTGCAACAGTAACGGTCTCAGCACAGGCTAAAATGCAATGACCCCGAGATATAAGTGGTCGACAGAATTAAATGCTGGAATTACAACTTCATAGCCGGCCGATGTGGCCGTGCGGTTAAAGGCGCTGCAGTCTGGAACCGCAAGACCGCTACGGTCGCAGGTTCGAATCCTGCCTCGGGCATGGATGTTTGTGATGTCCTTAGGTTAGTTAGGTTTAACTAGTTCTAAGTTCTAGGGGACTAATGACCTCAGCAGTTGAGTCCCATAGTGCTCAGAGCCATTTGAACCATTTTTGAACCAACTTCATAATAAACACAGTTTGGAGGAGCATACCATAGATTTGATGAAACGCAGATTCTGTCAGACGTAATAATAATTAGTTTTTTGGAATGACATTTTCACTCTGCAGCGGAGTGTGCGCTGATGTGAAACTTCCTGGCAGATTAGAACTGTGTGCCGGACCGAGACTCGAACTCGAGACCTTTGCTTTTCGCGGACAAGTGCTCTACTGGTAGAGCAAAGGTCCTGAGTTCGAGTCTCTGTCCGGCACATAGTTTTAATCTGCCAGGAACTTTCATAATTAGTTTTTTATTGCTGTATTTATTAAATATGTTGCCTTATTATCTAAAACAGGTTGCAGTCTACACAACATCTTTAAAACATTTACAGTACGTAACATGATTAATTTTTAATCAATTTACAGTTAAAACACTAAAAACAGAAGGCGTATTATAATAAGGACTTAGAAATTGTAATCGGAAAACAAGATAAATCTGTTGTGGGGTCGGGGGGTCGAACCCGGGACTTCAGATGGCAGAGCTGAAGCCAGAACCCACCGCGCCGTATTTTTCAGGAGGCTGTGCAAGTTCAAGAGCGTGAAGGGGCAGTGCAGAGTGATACAGCGGTATTTGGTAACATTTGTTTATTCCGATAATTTACAGCACTAGATGGGTGAAGCGTAGTGTCGGCGTGCTGTCTGCGCGCTGTCCCGCGAGTCCAGCTGGCTTAGCAGACTCCTGGTATGCTGACGCTGCTGTTGCCATCATCAAGGCCGCCCTGCTGGAAGTCGGCCGTGCTCTCCAGGTCGCCGCCCGCCAATGCGTTGCGACTTGGGCCACACTGCTGCCCAAGATTCCGGAGACTGCTGCAGTCCCTGGTCCTCATCGCCCTCTACCTCTGTCCGACCGTGGGACGAAAGTGGGTGTACTGGTCACCCGTGGCCTCGGGCCACTACTGTTCCCAGGACAGGACTGGACTAGAACCCGTGCCCTCCTGTATGCTGTGCTGCAACTTGCCGTTAGTGGTGTTTGCCGGATGGCAACACCCGCCGCTGTCTCTGGTGCTGATGCAGCGGTGCTGCACCTTCCGCAGTGTATGCCTCACCTGGACCCCATTACGCCAGGTGGGAAGCGAACGTGGCCCGTAGATGCAAGTGGAACCGAGCCCCTACTGGACCCGCTGTAGACTGCTGTCATTGCCCTCTTTCAGGCAGACCGTGCGATCTCCGAGTTCCAGGCTGCCATTCCGTCCCGCTCTGGTGTTGTGTCCCCGGAGGCGGAATATAGCCCGAACAAGTACACAGGAAACGGAATACAAGTTTATGCAGAATAGTTATAACATTGCTGCCAGACTGGCCCCTATAAGCGAAGACCAGCACAGGTCCGTCCTGATGCTCGACTCACCAGGCACACTCTGTCCCAAGCTAAAATTGCCAGTCTACTTATATTGGTTTCTCCCTTGCTTCTGACGTAGTGTCAGAGAGAGAGACAGAAAGTATGGTAGGGATAAATTCCCACAAGTCAGCCACTTACAAATCGCCACTCTTGGCAGAGCCCTGCCTAGTACCCCGCCTCATCCATCGCAATAACTTAAAACAACGCTGCAGTTTCCTGCCTCGTTGTTGCTCCCCTCAAAACAAATTGTGCGTGCAATACCGCCGTCGCAGCTCCGCACCCGCGGGTGCCATGTCTACCATGCCGGGCCTGCTGGCTATCGACTGTTACCACACTCTCCCAGTGGCCCCAGATTTCATCGCCCAGCCATGCCTTCATTGAATTTTGATAAAATTTCCCTTTCCTTCGACTAGAACTAATACTAGCGCAGCAAATCGGTGTAATACCCAGATGGTTTCTAAGGCAAGCTACGATTCTAAATACAACATCCTCTAAGCTGCTTACACACTGCCTTACAAAGAAGTGGAGCACCCGGAAGACATGGTTGGATGTCAGTATAACTTCATACACTTCCACTCCATGGGTGGGTATGTAAATGAATACTGTTGAAATCCTCTATGAAAGAACGGTCACCAGGCAGCGTTACTGTTGCTCGTGGGTAGTGTCGTTACCAGGCTGGAAAGGGTACATTAGAGGTGTGAACAGCGTCGGATGTTGAATGATCACTGTGGAGGACAAGAATATGTCACGTACTCGTGTGAGACAGCGTTATCAGAATCTTACACAGTTTGAAAGGGGCCTAATTGTTGGTCTCAGGTTTGTCGGTTGGTCGAACTTGCAATGTCCAGTTCTGTGGGGTATTCAGAAGGAGGACCGTCGTACTGTGCACCGACCGCAGCTTTCCCATCTGCGCCTGCCGTCCGAGAATCAGTGATGAACTCCCTGTGACGTTCTGTGTCGTCCCGCCCCACTGGTCGGAGACTAGCAGCAGCCGGACTGGAGACTTACCGTTCCATGCATAGGCTGCTGTTTACACCACTACACATATGGCTGCGTTTGGAGTGCTACCGAGACCTAGAAGCATTACCTGCTGGTCAGTGGCGTCGCATTGTGTACAGCAATGAATGGTAGTTCTGTGCTTTTATTTTCTCAGATGACCATCGTTATCGAGAATGGCGGTCCCATTCTTCCAATGTTTTGGAGAGGCACAGCGACGTTACTCCTGGCGACAAGGCGTGGGGAGCGATTTGGTATGACACTCCTGGTAATGATTGAGGGAACCCCTACAGCAGACGGTGATCACAGAAATCCTGCATCCTCAAGTGTTACCTCTCATGCGACAGTATCATGGCGTCATTCTTCACCCTACAAATCTCGTCTACTCATGGCATGCATCTCTATGAACATTTTACGTGATTCTGAGGTACTCTGGTGACCCACCAGATCCCCTGACCCGTCCCCGATAGAGCACTTGTGGGACCAGCTAGTACGGTAACTTCATCTCAGGGCTGGTACCCAGGATGTCAAGGACCAATTACAACAGTTGTGGGCCGTAATGGTTCGAGAGAGAATACAACTGAAACAGTGCATGCACCCAGGTCAGAGCGTGTGCAGCCTCTTACCGTGGGCTCATTCTATCAAGATCTTTGTATATGCGAGTCACTTTAGTAATCACTAATGTGTAATGTGCTGCGAATACATAGAAAGAAAAATCCTTTATCATTTAGCTACAATATAGCAGGTCAGCAACTGGAAGCAGTTAATTCCATAAATTATCTGGGAGTAGGCATTAGGAGTGATTTAAAATGGAATGACCATATAAAATTAATCGTCGGTAAAGCAGATGCCAGACTGAGATTCATTGGAAGATTCCTAAATAAATGCAGTCCGAAAACAAAGGAAGTAGGTTACAGTACACTTGTCCGCCCACTGCTTGAATACTGCTCGCCGGTGTGGGATCCGTGTCAGATAGGGTTGATAGAAGAATTAGAGAAGATCCAACGGAAAGCAGCGCGCTTAGTTACAGGATCATTTAGTAATCGCGAAAGCGTTACAGAGATGATACATAAACTCCAGTGGAAGACTCTGCAAGACGCTCAGTAGCTTAGTACGGGCTTTTGTTGATATCCTACGTATATCTCGCGAAGAGACCATGAGGATAAAATCAGTGAGGTTACAGCCCACGCAGAGGCATACCGACAATCTTTCTTTCCACGAACAATACGAGACTGGAATAGAAGGGAGAACCGACAGAGGTACTCAAGGTACCCTCCGCCACACACCGTGAGGTGGCTTGCGGAGTATGGATGTAGATGTAGATGTAGATGTAGATCGCACACCCTCTCAACCCGGGAAATTTCGTTTGATTTCGTTTCCTCTTTCTGTACTTTTTTGTCAGGCAGCGACTTTTCTAAGTAAACGAAACCGCTCTAATGTATTACAAGCACTACTACATTAAAAACAGTACTGCTTAGCCACTGATCAATACTTTGATAAATGTTCAGGTGCCATAAGCGTGTGGCTGTTCACATCAACAGTTCGCTTAGGAGACAGTCACACAGGTAAATGTGATTCGTTGAATGTACTGAACTGATTCCTTCGTCACTCACATCGCTTATTCTTACACTGACAGTTACACGGTGTGTGATAAGTGCGCTAAGACTGTTTCCGGATTTCCCTGACGCTTATAGAAGTGTTCGTTTTCGATTGAAAAGAAAAAAGAATGACATCTCTTATGCTGTTAAAGTCTTCCAAGGCTCTTGTTCACAACAATTACGTTTAATCAGTTTCCTGTATGATCTCTGGTGTATGCAGTTTATACAGTGGTCACGGAAATACAGTGTTTCCTGGGATACGAACCATTAAGCGCATGCTTAAACCTTAGTATCGGCGTTGTGTTCTAGATAAGTACTGTGCGTAAGGGTCGTGCTCAGTCAACAGGTGAAACACACAAACAAAACGAAGCTTCATCAGACTTAGTCAAAGTTTACTCCGAAATAGGACATTTTATAGTGGACTTCCAGGGTCAGTACAGTCATGGAGATGTCAGTTAAATACACTCCTGGAAACTGAAATAAGAACACCGTGAATTCATTGTCTCAGGAAGGGGAAACTTTATTGACACATTCCTGGGGTCAGATACATCACATGATCACACTGACAGAACCACAGGCACATAGACACAGGCAACAGAGCATGCACAATGTCGGCACTAGTACAGTGTATATCCACCTTTCGCAGCAATGCAGGCTGCTATTCTCCCATGGAGACGATCGTAGAGATGCTGCCATGCCGTTTCCACGTGGCGCCTCAGTTGGACCAGCGTTCGTGCTGGACGTGCAGACCGCGTGAGACGACGCTTCATCCAGTCCCAAACATGCTCAATGGGGGACAGATCCGGAGATCTTGCTGGCCAGGGTAGTTGACTTACACCTTCTAGAGCACGTTGGGTGGCACGGGATACATGCGGACGTGCATTGTCCTGTTGGAACAGCAAGTTCCCTTGCCGGTCTAGGAATGGTAGAACGATGGGTTCGATGACGGTTTGGATGTACCGTGCACTATTCAGTGTCCCCTCGACGATCACCAGTGGTGTACGGCCAGTGTAGGAGATCGCTCCCCACACCATGATGCCGGGTGTTGGCCCTGTGTGCCTCGGTCGTATGCAGTCCTGATTGTGGCGCTCACCTGCACGGCGCCAAACACGCATACGACCATCATTGGCACCAAGGCAGAAGCGCCTCTCATCGCTGAAGACGACACGTCTCCATTCGTCCCTCCATTCACGCCTGTCGCGACACCACTGGAGGCGGGCTGCACGATGTTGGGGCGTGAGCGGAAGACGGCCTAACGGTGTGCGGGACCGTAGCCCAGCTTCATGGAGACGGTTGCGAATGGTCCTCGCCGATACCCCAGGAGCAACAGTGTCCCTAATTTGCTGGGAAGTGGCGGTGCGGTCCCCTACGGCACTGCGTAGGATCCTACGGTCTTGGCGTGCATCCGTGCGTCGCTGCGGTCCGGTCCCAGGTCGACGGGCACGTGCACCTTCCGCCGACCACTGGCGACAACATCGATGTACTGTGGAGACCTCACGCCCCACGTGTTGAGCAATTCGGCGGTACGTCCACCCGGCCTCCCGCATGCTCACTATACGCCCTCGCTCAAAGTCCGTCAACTGCACATACGGTTCACGTCCACGCTGTCGCGGCATGCTACCAGTGTTAAAGACTGCGATGGAGCTCCGTATGCCACGGCAAACTGGCTGACACTGACGGCGGCGGTGCACAAATGCTGCGCAGCTAGCGCCATTCGACGGCCAACACCGCGGTTCCTGGTGTGTCCGCTGTGCCGTGCGTGTAATCATTGCTTGTACAGCCCTCTCGCAGTGTCCGGAGCAAGTATGGTGGGTCTGACACACCGGTGTCAATGTGTTCTTTTTTCCATTTCCAGGAGTGTAGCTTATCACAAGGAAGTGTTCTTTAACAAGTGACATTTAACATCGGGGAACACAAGGAGTTTCCTTTACGTTGATGGTCTGGCACCAGGCACTTAGGGGAAGTCTTTTGAAGATGTTAAAACCCACCTGACAGACACATTGAGGGAACTGAATTCATATTACTCTAACAATCAACATCGTGCAAACCCAGCTAAAACACAACTGTTTGCGCTTCATCTTAAGCACAACCAGGCACGTCGTAAACTTGACACCACATGGCAAGGGATACAGTTAATAAATACAACCCATCAAAAATGTCAGGGAACCTCTCTGGAAGACATTGCATTGCTAAAACACGAGAATCAAGGCAGAAACCAGAAATAATATCCTTCGAAAAATCACTGGTAGCACGTGGGTCTCTCGACTATAAACAATGAGACGTACAGAACTAGCAAAATGTTACCATGCTGCACAATATCCAGCCCGCAAACGTGGTGGACAAGGTGCTAAACGAAACTCACTGGTATAGCGGCACCAGATATTCGTCGTGAAATAGCTGCTAACGCGGAGAGAGCAAATCATCAGAAAAAGCATCCATTACATGGACACGTCCCAGCAGCCCCAAGGTCGAGATCCAGAAGAGTTTCCTCAAGACCACTTCAGTCTTGCAAACAATAGCAGCTACAGCAAGAAAACTATAGTGGATAACTAGACTTGAGAAAAACTCTAACTGGCCTCTCCCTTCGGAAACCCTCCCACCTGTTATGAACGGAACTGAATAGTGCGTAGGTCTGTCAGTCGTCTTTGTCCAGGAGTTGGAAGATCCAGCAGTAACCAGCAGGACTGGTATTTACCTGTAGATACCATGAACTGTGGCTGTGGATAACAACAGATCATGGAACACCTACCGGATTGTTAACTATACCTTGCATCATGCACAGAAGACCTTCTGCTTGCTACAACGTGTACTGTTGAAGTTTTAAGGTTTCGTCAAGGGTAGTGTAGCTTAATAATCCTTTCTTTCATTTGTCTGTAACAGTGCTTACCATGTATTGTATTTGTTTCTTACTCAAATAAATAACAAGCGAACGTGCTTCGACTGTATGAGAAATGGTGTAGCTATCGCCTAACCTGGGTGAGTGGAAAAATTTATAGATCTGTCGACTCTCATCTGACAAGTGTCAGTCACTTTTGCAGGTATCCACCCGCTAGCAACTTAGCTGGTCTTTCTTACAAACTGATGGTGAACATCTGGGCTTTATCTGGCCCTTACCTCTCGAGCCAGTATGAGGTAGCAAGACCACCGGCAGTAAATCTATTGGAATGCGCTTATAATCGTAAGCAGTGACCCTTCTGGAATGATCCTAAATGCTCTGGTAAGCCTTATTAACGCACTGCTCCACGCTTTCCACAAGGTGTTCCTACATCGAGCGTAGCAGATCTATCACCCCGACACACTGGCCCCTAAGCAGTTACTGAGCGTAAATACAAGTGATACAAATATTTAAAAAAGCTGATATAATCGACTTTCTTCCATTCGATAATATCACACACAATTATTTTTGCAGTATCTAATCAAGACGAAGTATTCTGAGTCCAATTTATGTAATACAAGTTAACTATGCCACGCATGCTAGAACGTCCTGCTGGGGTCAGTTCAAGGAACTGGGATCACTGACCATAGGTTCCCAACACGTTTATTTCATAATGAAAATAATAGCTCAGTTCATGGAATTAATACCAGAAATAAGAATAATCTTCATAAAGACTGAAAGTCACGTAAGCTGGCCTAGAAAGGCATCCATATGCAACAGCACATGTTTCCAATAACTTGCCAATAGCCTTTTGTATCCCGCCTGTAAGGCGGCGCGTGGGTCTGCTCCTGTAAAGTGAAAAGTTGGCCGAATGAACGAAGCGAGTAGGAGCAGGTGAGGTAAAATACATCGGTACTGTGTTTCAGATGATAGATGTTTATTATAGGCAAAAACAAGTTAACGAATGGTTACATAACTTTGCACTGAGGTGCAAAGCGTCCCGGCCGTCTGCTCTTGATGGAATGGGGAGGATCTGCAGCGGAGCTCGTAGAGCTCTCCCGCTCCGGCTAGAGTGCGCTGTCGTCGGTGTCTGTCGTAGTGCCAACTCTAGAACTTGTATTTACGCCGTGGCATCGTAGCTATCGATACCACATAGCTGTAAAAATTTTAATTACTAATATAGCACAGTTTAAGGATTTAAGGAATTATTACTGACCAACTCTTACTTCACTGCCGAGTATCTTGGTACGACCAATTCATATACGTATTACTCATAATATCAAATAATGTTACTGTTGTATAAAATCTGACTTCTCCACGTCTTCAGTATAGCAAAGCGATCTGTGTCAGTAAATGTTGTAAGCTCTTTTTTTCTTTGATGATGAGTGGCTGTAGTAGCGTAAAAACTGTCTTATGCACTTCAGTGTATTGTGAACGAAAACAAAGACTACAGTGGTGTAATATTCCACAGTGTTTATTATTTATTTCACAAACCGATTTTCGGCTGTTACACCATCATTAGGTACAAGGATAAGTACATGGTGCAGTCAAATTTTGTTGCATCAAAGATCTCAAACTAAAGCTTCTACAGAGTATCTCCATTTCCAGAGATGAAAAACCTTAATGTTAGATTTAGGAACAAAACGAGAGGAATTATTTCAGTGTAAATGCGACGAAAGATTATTTAACTGAGATAAAAAATGTGACACATTAACTAATGAACTGTAAACAAATCACAGCAGTCGTCCATAGAAGAAAATAAGCTGGACAATAAACTTTGGTGTCATGTTCTAAATGTGCTTCTACAGAGTATCTCCATGTCCAGAGATGAAAAATATTGATCTCAGATTTAGGAATAAAACAAGAGGGATTATTTCAGTGTTAATGCGATGTAAGACTGTTTAAGTGACATAAAATATATGACACATTAATTAAAGAATTATGTACAAATTACAACAGTTGTTCATAGAAGAAAATAAATTGAACAATAAACTTTACTGCCATGTTCTAAATGTGTGGCTGAACAAAATAATATAGTCTTCAATAGATCTTACATTACAAACAGGTAAAATGTACTAGTGAGATTAAGCAGTTAAGTGGAGCGGCTGTAATACACTAAGCAATTTTTTTTCAATGTACATACATTTCCTTATTGGTGTGCATGTTTAGTACAAATTTTCAAATGAATATTTGTATATTGCAGTTTTAATTATTTATTCCGTATTCTTGAGGATCATTTTTCTCGTGAAGTTTGAAAGGAATGTTAAATACTGTTTTCTTAGTATCTATTACCTATTTTTGATTTTATAGCATGTCCTTACATCCTTCGAGAACTCGGTATGGAACCATAGTTCGAAAAGTATATCCATCTACCTATCTTCTGAGTGTCCCTGGAGGAATGCTGGATATTCAGGGATATGACAGGAACGATCATTTGAAGCAAAACCCGCATGTGGACATATGCCCTATTCCAAAAGGTTTGCCGAGTCAGAACGCATTTAATGTACAGTTATTTTTTTTCTGTATACATTGTCATGTTTACACATCCTTCGAGTGTTCCTGTGTATCCCTGAATACTGACCATTCCTGAAGGGCCACCCTTATACTGTATACTGGCTGAATCATATCAGCTGCACAAGGATGGGAAGGTACTGACTTCATATCTGTCTTACGACACTTTTCTCTGCTTTGTACCTCTTCCTTATTCTGCTGCTAACTTCTTCCACTTTTAATGCCATACAGTATTCATGTTCTCCTCATTGTTATCATTTCTGCTATCCTTATTTCCTAGCCTATTCTGTATTAATTATTCACGAAGTCTGTTCCACTTTAAGCATTTTTCTTCACAATCACATTTCGAAACTATTGAAGTATTTCTCAACTTTCTTTTGATTGTCAGTAATTCACGGCCGTGTAATACATTGGTCTCCAAAATTAAAGCAACAAACCACTGTTTCCCTGTCCTGCATCTGATTCACAATACAATTATATAAACTATCAACAGATGCCGGTACAATCGTGTTTTGTACGGAAAATGGCATCCGGTCAACTGTGACGTCAGATCACCTATCAAAGGGGAAAGTGTTTTCCGGGTGGTCCTGCATCCTCAATCGCCGTATATTCAGTCACAGACGGTGCCATAAGGCGCATAGGAGGCGCCTACCAGACGCTCTGCGGTGGTGGGCCACAGGAAGAATGGAAGCTGGGCAGTCACAAACCGAGTGGCCCAGTGGCTTAATGTGAATCATTCTGTTGTTTCTCTGGTGTGGCGACAGATTATAGAGACCGAAACTGCATCCGGAAGCCCAGAGTTGGGCCCACCAAGTGTGACATCAGAAAGAGAGGACCGTTATTCGTCTGTAAGGTCACGACGATACCGCCTTAGCACTGCACGGCAACTGGCTTCTGATCTGGCAGCATCCACTGCACGTGTCGTATCGAGGCAAATGGTATGCAGAAGGCTTCGGCAGAGTGGCTTTGTTCTCGAAGACCTGCTGCATCTGTGCCTCTGATGCGTCTTCACAGAAGAGAATGTCTACAGTGGAGTTGTCGGCACGCCACTTGGACGGTCGAACAGCGGGCCGATGTTCTTGTTACGTATGAGTCCCAATTTGGTCTGGTGAGTGATCATTGGCGGATCCGCATCTGGAAAGAACATGGAACACGATTTCGCGACCCGAACATTGTGGAAATAGACTGAGACCAATGAGGATCCCTAGTGGTGTGGGTAGGGATTGACAACTCGAACACCTCTTCATGAAGTTGTTCGGGTGAATCAGCATCGTTTAACCGCTGTCAGGTACCGTGACGAGATCTTAGGACCTCATGTGTGGTTGTTACGAGGTTCTGTGGGCCCAGATTTCGTGTTGATGAATGATAATGCTCCACCTCATAAAGCACGGGTGATCGATGATTTCTTCCAAACGGAAGACATTCCTCGCATGGCGTGGCCCGCTCGCTCTCCCGATTTGAATCCCACAGAAAATGTCTGGGATGCACTAGGGAGACGGGCTGCCCCAAGTCAGCATCAACCGATCACTCTCTAAGACTTGCGAGGGGATCTGCAGGATGAATGGGCGTTATTCTCTCAACCTCGATGACATCATTGAGCATGCCTTATCGTCGTAAGGCCCGTACTGCTGCCACAGGTGGCCACACTCCGTTCTGAGCACATTATCCGAATGTGTGGGCAAATCTGTTAAGTTCAAAAAACGAATAACATTTTTGGTCTACCGTTATGTGTGTTGAAGTTGTATACGTTCTGTATTCCTCACATTGTTTCTACTTTACTATCAACTGTACATACTGTTTTGTGACAAAATAAATGCAACCCTGCAAAATTCCGGTTTGTTGCTCTAATTTTGGATACCAGTGTGGTACAATCCAGACAAAGCATTTGGCTAAGCTTGAAAGGGTACAGTACCGCCCGACATTGAAAATAGGTACAACATTCTTCGTTATTCTTGTCAGAACAACATATTTTTTCAAATAATAACTCAATTTCAATTAATACAGCGAAGCCAGATACCAGTGTGGGAAAGAATGACAATTTATTTATTTAACTGATCACATGTGCACTCCCACAAAATAAATCCCTACATCCAGTTTGGTGAGATCTGTGAAATGAATGAATGTATGGTCGTCTGCTAACCGGAGATAGTGAATGTGAATATATGATCATCTTTGAGACGATCCTTTGGCCACCTTTGGTGGGACCAAAGAGATGAAATTTACCTGAGCTTTGAGCGCCTGAAATCTGGCTGACCAATACGGTAGCAAGGTGCTCCCCCACTTCGGCAGAGGTGCGAGAGGACCTGAAGAACGGCCATGTTTGAGCACTCTGCCGCTGGACCTTGTGCTGTTAAGACCTGTCTTAGGTGTGCTCCGTAAAGACAAAAGAGTGGAGACATGGTATGCATGTGAAATACTTAAGAGTAGTTTAGAATAATAATTTCTCTATTTCGGGAACTTTTGTGAGGAGAATTAAATGTCAGGCAGGTAATATTAAGGGGATCGTAGTAATCTTCGGAAGTGACCAACGGTCACAATGAAACCACGTGAAGCAATAAGTTGAAATACTTCCGAGTGCTTAAGTTAAGCTGAATTACTAGCATGTGTACTATAAGTTGGAAATACTTAAGAAATGGCGTGTGCAGGACTTGAAATTAGAGACGAGTACTTCCACGTGGTGAGTACTGTGTGAGTCTCAATCTGTGTGTGAGACAAAGGATAAAGAGAAGTACTCGTCCATGGTATCAGTTGAGGACTCGCGTGTGTGATGAATATGTTCTTAATATTACTTTGCGTGTTATGTTTCCGTGTGACGCTTGACTCAAACTATAATACTCTGAGAGAGAAGCAAGGTGAGTCAGCCGTCTATCCAGCAACGCCACTAGGCTTGCATTGCAGAGGAAGACGTGTATATATCCTCCAGAGTTCGTAGTAGGAAAGAAAAGTTACGAAGTGGGGCAGTGTCGGGTGAAACTGGGATGAATATTAATTGAAGTGGGAAAGCTGAAAGTGATAATGTTGTGACTATTCCTTGTGTTGTATTCCATGTTGCAGTGTGGTGTATGTCATGTAATTTAAGTATGTGTGGTCTGCATGGGAGAGTAGCAAGGTAGTTTCAGAGGTAGTGGGTTATGCATGTTCCTTTTGTACCGCTCGGTCTGGAGGAAAGTTTCATGATGATGGTTGTCAGAGTCAAAGTGTGGTGTGAGATATATATATATATAAAAGATCCACCATCCTATCCAGAAAGTGCACTGTAGCGCTACATAATTACGAGACCATAAGATAGAGAATCACCAATGTAAAGCCATGCCCACTGGGCGGAATTTCTCATGTGTTATTGTTGTAGGTTATTGTGTGTTTAGGTTATAGAATTTATTCAGTGTGATGGCCACGTGTTGATCAAAGCCGTTAAATAAGAAAGAAAATGTGGTATTGCCAGTGCGTAGTGAACAGTCAGAGTTCTGTTAATTACTAATAGTCAGAAGTGCGTTTCCGTTGCGTAATATTCAAACAGAAGAATAACTTGTAACTTAATTGTGAGCACTAGAGTTCATGTTACTCGATAAATAAGAATGAGCCCACTCGCATGGCAGACCACTCATCTTGCAGGCCTGACTGCTTGATGCCACAGTATGAGCAAGGCATGTGGGTGCCTCTCAAGCTTTCTGAGTTCTATTAGGATTCCTTTTCATAGAATGAAATTTTCACTCTACAGCGGAGTGTGCGCTGATATGAAACTTCCTGGCAGATTAAAACTGTGTGCCGGACCGAGACTCGAACTCGGGACCTTTGCCTTTCGCGAGCAAGTGCTCTACCAACTGAGCTACCGAAGCACAACTCACGCCCCGTCCTCACAGCTTTAATTCCGCTGTGGCTAAGCCATGTCTCCGCAATATCCTTTCTTCCAGAAGCGCTAGTTCTGCAAGGGTCGCAGGAGAGCTTCTGTGAAGTTTGGAAGGTAGGAGACGAGGTACTGGCGGAATTAAAGCTGTGAGGACGGGGCGTGAGTCGTGCACGGGGAGCTCAGTTGGTAGAGCGCTTGCCCGCGAAAGGCAAAGGTCCCGAGTTCGAGTCTCGGTCCGGCACAGAGTTTTAATCTGCCAGGAAGTTTCATTCCTTTTCATGTCAACACGTCTTTCACCTTTAGAAAAGGTATATCTGTTTCTTATGACTCAACACGGCCTACATTTTTTATTACCGAGTTCTCTAAATAGCTATAAGATTTTACTTTTTCCAACGTCTTTGCTTCCAATCATAATTTGACGGGACCTTTGCTTATTCTCATTATTTCGGTCTTGCTGTATTTATTATTTCCGACATCTGCGCCACTCTCCATTCTAAATTGTGGTTGTTCCTCTGATTCTATACACACTGCTTGTCTTTATGCTTTCTCCTCGTATTATTATGTCTCTTGCTGTAATTCTTCAGGCTTTCCCGGCGATCTGTTGACATTCTCAAAAAATGGGACTTCTGCCGGAAGGTAGATATTTCGACGGCGTAACTCGCTGTCTTCTTCAGGTGCTACCCGAGAATGGTCCTTGGGTGGATCGGATCGAGTCCAGTATTTACGCCTGCGTCTGGCGAGCTATGCCGCCGAAATATCGCGCGAGAACGACGCAAACATCCGGCAGAAGTCCCGTTTTTCTTTTTTTTTTTTTTTTCAATCATGTCTCTTGCTTTTTATTACGTTTTAGCTACCAGTGTTTGAGTATAAATGCTGAAAAGTGTTGATGACAAACATCATCCTCGTCTAATACTAGTCTCCTTTCGTTCCTCATCGTATAGAACTGATGTAGAGGAAACAGGCAGAACGCAACTCACAATGTCCTGCCTGATATGTTATCCTACTTTTTGTGAATGCGAAGTCAATGACATAAGCCAAATCCTTGGTTTTCTCAGACATGGCCACTGTCTGTTAGATTGTGATCATTACTGTAACAACACATACGTACATCTGGTAGCTAAAGTCACTGGTATGTAATGCATACGGTACAATCAGATTAAAGTGACCACCGCCTACGCTCGACGTCAACAAGCAATCACCACTCACAGACGGCAGGTGGCAATACTAGCAGTGGAGAGTACAGGGTTATTACAAATGATTGAAGCGATTTCACAACTCTACAATAACTTTATTATTTGAGATATTTTCACAATGCTTTGCACACACATACAAAAACTCAGTTTTTTTAGGCATTCACAAATGTTCGATATGTGCCTCTTTAGTGATTCGGCAGACATCAAGCCGATAATCAAGTTCCTCCCACACTCGGCGCAGCATGTCCCCATCAATGAGTTCAAAAGCTTCGTTGATGCGAGCTCGCAGTTCTGGCACGTTTCTTGGTAGAGGAGGTTTAAACACTGAATCTTTCACATAACCCCACAGAAAGAAATCGCATGGGGTTAAGTCGGGAGAGCGTGGAGGCCATGACATGAATTGCTGATCATGATCTCCACCACGACCGATCCATCGGTTTTCCAATCTCCTGTTTAAGAAATGCCGAACATCATGATGGAAGTGCGGTGGAGCACCATCCTGTTGAAAGATGAAGTCGGCGCTGTCGGTCTCCAGTTGTGGCACGAGCCAATTTTCCAGCATGTCCAGATACACGTGTCCTGTAACGTTTTTTTCGCAGAAGAAAAAGGGGCCGTCAAATTTAAACCGTGAGATTGCACAAAACACGTTAACTTTGGTGAATTGCGAATTTGCTGCACGAATGCGTGAGGATTCTCTACCGTCCAGATTCGCACCATTAAGAAAACATGTTGCTTCATCACTGAAAACAAGTTTCGCACTGAACGCATCCTCTTCCATGAGCTGTTGCAACCGCGCCGAAAATTCAAAGCGTTTGACTTTGTCATCGGGTGTCAGGGCTTGTAGCAATTGTAAACGGTAAGGCTTCTGCTTTAGCCTTTTCCGTAAGATTTTCCAAACCGTCTGCTGTGGTACGTTCAGCTCCCTGCTTGCTTTATTCGTCGACTTCCGCGGGCTACGCGTGAAACTTGCCCGCACGCGTTCAACCGTTTCTTCGCTCACTGCAGGCCGACCCGCTGATTTCCCCTTACAGAGGCATCCAGAAGCTTTAAACTGCGCATACCATCGCCGAATGGAGTTAGCAGTTGGTGGATCTTTGTTGAACTTCGTCCTGAAGTGTCGTTGCACTGTTATGACTGACTGATGTGAGTGCATTTCAAGCACGACATACGCTTTCTCGGCTCCTGTCGCCATTTTGTCTCACTGCGCTCTCGAGCGCTCTGGCGGCAGAAACCTGAAAGCGGCTTCAGCCGAACAAAACTTTATGAGTTTTTCTACGTATCTGCAGTGTGTCGTGACCATATGTCAATGAATGGAGCTACAGTGAATTTATGAAATCGCTTCAATCATTTGTAATAGCCCTGTATATACTGCGCGGCGGGAGGACAAGGAAAACCTTGCAGTCGTACTGTAATGCGGAAACGGACCGCTTTATCTGACGTTCAAAAGGATGGTCATTGGCTTTCGAGCCATAGGTGGAACCATTTATGAAACGGCCAAGTCTGTAAACTGTTCACGCGCTGATGTGGTTAATGTATACCGTTCATGGCGAAACGGCCTATCAGAAATTGGCGCGAGCCAATTGTGGTGCACCACGGCCCATAGATGACAGCCGTGAACGTTGGCTGTGAAGATGTGTACGGGCGAACAGACGTGCAACTGCTGAGCAACTGACCAGCCAGATGAACCAAAGGGCCACCAACAGTGTCTCCTCAACGACTGCTCAGCGAACGTTGCTGCAGATGGACCTCCAAGTAGGCGCCTGGATCAGGTACTCATGCTGACTGTCACTCATCGGCGACGAAGGCTGGAATTTGCACACCAGTACCGCATCTGGACGTCCACTGAGTGGCGACATGTGACCTTTTCAAATGACAGATGGTCATTGGCGTATACAGGGTGTTACAAAAAGGTACGGCCAAACTTTCAGGAAACATTCCTCACACACAAATAAAGAAAATATGTTATGTGGACATGTGTCCGGAAATGCTTAATTTCCATGTTAGAGCTCATTTTATTACTTCTCTTCATATCACATTAATCATGGAATGGAAACACACAGCAACAGAACGTACCAGCGTGACTTCAAACACTTTGTCACAGGAAATGTTCAAAATGTCCTCCGTTAGCGAGGATACATGCATCCATCCTCCGTCGCATGGAATCCCTGATGCGCTGATGCAGCCCTGGAGAATGGCGTATTGTATCACAGCCGTCCACAATACGAGCACGAAGAGTCTCTACATTTGGTACCGGGGTTGCGTAGACAAGAGCTTTCAAATGCACCCATAAATGAAAGTCAAGAGGGTTGAGGTCAGGAGAGCGTGGAGGCCATGGAATTGGTCCACCTCTACCAATCTGTCGGTCACCGAATCTGTTGTTGAGAAGCGTACGAACACTTCGACTGAAATGTGCAGGAGCTCCATCGCGCATGAACCACATGTTGTGTCGTAAAGGGACATGTTCTAGCAGCACAGGTAGAGTATCGCGTATGAAATCATGATAACGTGCTCCATTGAGCGTAGGTGGACGAAACTAAAATGAGCTCTAACATGGAAATTAAGCGTTTCCGGACACATGTGCACATAACATATTTTCTTTATTTGTGTGTGAGGAATGTTTCCTGAAAGTTTGGCCGTACCTTTTTGTAACACCTTGTATAAAGTAAAATGTCTGGAAGCATACACCCTGCAACAGTTCTCGGGAGGGCCCAGGCAGGAGGAGGGAACGTTATTATGCGGGAAATGTCTTCGTGGCGGTTGATATCGTCATTCTGGAAGCGACAATGGATCAACACAATTATAGATATCCTTGAGGACCATCTCCACACCTACATGCAGTTTGTTTTTCCTCGACACAATGACATCTACCAGCAGGGAAATGCAACATGTCACACAGCTCGAAGTGTACATGCATGGTTCAAAGAGCATCAGTATGAATTCCACTTCAGTTGTATGAAATCAGTCAGCCCACGCCACTCCACTGTATCATGGGCTATGCCATTTTACTTTATTTCCTCTCAGCAGCGTGCTACGGTACTGTTGCGCCCTGATTTCAATATGTGCCAGGACTACAGATATGTACCTATAAACAAGCAGATAATCAGTTTCGCAGCTACATTTTTTCTAGATCAACTTTAAGTTTATGCTCAAATGGCTCTGAGCACTATGGGACTTAACATCTATGGTCATCAGTCCCCTAGAACTTAGAACTACTTAAACCTAACTAACCTAAGGACATCACACAACACCCAGCCATCACGAGGCAGAGGAAATCCCTGACCCCGCCGGGAATCGAACCCGGGAACCCGGGCGGGGGAAGCGAGAACACTACCGCACGACCACGAGCTGCGGGCAGTTTATGCAAACCGTATTTAGTGTACTGTGAGGATGCAGAGCTGTCAGCACAAAAATGGAGCATAACAGGATCAGAACTGTAGATACCTGAGAACCTAGTTCACGAACGAAAAACGAAACTTGAAACGTATTATCATTAACATGACACACTTTAATAGCTAACTATGGAGTGTTTGGTAGCCTCGACATCGTGCCGTATACCCATCGCTACGGTCTTTACAAATATGATTGTGTGTATCTCGATGAAATACTGAGGGTACCAATATACTCTTCTGTTTTGAGTCATTGGATGGAAACCACCCATCGATATCCAATACAGATAAAATACACGTCATAACAAGAATCATAGTCATTTTCATGATTTCACATACATTAACTATACCAACTACCTTCTGTCCTAATCTAGACTTCAGGCTATTCGAAAGGCTATTATGTCACCCATGGGCATACTCAAGTGATAAAGGAGGAAGGAGGCAGCGCGGAGTGGCCGCGCGGTTAGAGGCGCCATGTCACTGACTGCGCGGCCTCTCCCGCCGGAGGTTCGAGTCCTCCCTCAGGCATGGGTGTGTGTGTGTTGCTCTTAGCATAAGTTAGTTTAAGTAGCGTGTAAGCCCAGGGACCAATGACCTCAGCAGTTTGGTCCCTTAGAAATTCACACACATTTGAACATTTGAAAGGAGGGCAAAGAAGGGGGTATCTGTCTTCTGGCTCTCCCTAGAAAGGAACAGTCTTCACAATTTTACTTCGAATCCTGCCCTGCCACACAGACGGACGTAATGTATCAGTTCAGTACAGATTTTTGAGAAAGGCTCACCATGCAGTGGATTCTGACAAGTAGCGAGTTCACCCAGAGCCATTTTCTGTTTAATCTTAAAACCACCATCGTGAAATAAATCTATGTTAGCCCCCGCGCCACATATGGTCAACGTAATTGGTTGTCCATTGACATACGACAATACGTTTATTAGTTGAGGTTTCAGGATCTTCTTGAAACAGTTTCTTTTTTGTGTGAAAATTGAATTAATTTACATATTTTTCTTTACACAGACTCTTCTAAAATATTCTGACTTCGTATCCACTGTAGAATATGCTGTAGCCTGCTGTTGTAGTTAATCAGACCCACACCAAGCCGTACTGCAGAAGAAAATACAGGGCGTTTCGGCAAGAATTCACCAGCACAAGTGATCCCATTAATGAAAAAAGTCAAAAATAGAGGACAGAACCAGTAATCGAACAGGATACTATGAGAATTACTGTCCCATCCTCGCAGGTTTAGTACTGGTAATATAAGGACAATACATCACAAATTAGGAACTTTCAGACGAACGTGGGGTATCAGTTTCCCTCAGCTGACTCGAATTAATCAGAAAATGGGACGAATCACTTATTTATTTGAAAGTTAAATCACAGTATGATGTGGGTGTCCAAAATTACACATTTTTTCAGCGAAAGTAGGAAGGCATGAGTTTAATTTATGTTTCCCTAATACACAACTACTTCGCAATTCATTAATTTGAACAAACGCACACATATACCTATTCCAAATGTCCACTATGCAGTTTAAGATATTTTAAAGAAAACAAATCTCAAATTTTCATCAGCTTGTTGTCTATCAACACCTTTAACTCACTAAGGAATCCGTCTTACCTGTGACTGTGTAGTTCAAGGTTTCGTCGTACTTGTGGCTGTGTAGTTCAAGGTTTCTGTATACCTTCAGGTTCTGTTATCAATAGTGACCATTCTAGTTATGAATTCCACCGATCTGTGAAAATCTAGTGTTGAAAAGCTTCATAAGGGCGTAGTGTAAACGTAAAGTACGACTGTAACAGTATTCTGCAAGAGACTTAAGGACGTCAACAACATTTACTTGTTACAGAACATCGTTTTGCAGAACATATCTAATTTCTGCGTTTATCACACTATTTTGAGTAATTTTATTATCTCGCCAACATAACTGGAAGTATGCAAAATGACGCGACCTTTCAATATTTTTATGGCGAAAATCAGAAATAAGCAAAATTGATCTCAAATGCGGAAGATTTATATCTGTTTTACAATACAGGTTCTCGTCAATATGTTTTATTTATTTTTATTTTATTTATTGATTTATTTAACCTGGCAAGATTAGGGCCATCAGGCCCTCTCTTACATCTAACCAGGCATTCTACTTATTTTACATTCATTTGTTTCTGCGCAAAGTAAGGGGCAGTTTGTTCCAGAGGCGGACAGCGTCAACTGAGAAGGTGTTTGCAAAAGTTTTTGTTTTGTGAGTGGGTACAGTTAGGAAAAGAAATTACAGTGACCTCGTGTTTCGATTATGATGGCATGAAATGTGTTTAATCTCTGAAGCAAGGTATATGCGCACCCTAACGATAATAAAATGCTGTTTTACATTATGGTCTATGTTCTATTGTTATTGCCTAAGTAGCGCTCTGGCTTTTAAGGAGTTGCGTTTTTTCTAATAATTTATTTTCGCAAAACTTCCGTTTATTTTCATCTCTGGTAGATTTAATTGTGACGTTTGTATCCTGAACAAAAGAAATTATTTCCAATTTATATGCTCATATTTAAATAAGAGGTCATCTACATATAACAATAGTAATAGTAGTTGACCAATATCGATCCCTGTGGCAAGACGACACTCATTTGTAGCCTGTCACTTGACCCAAATGAGAAGATCTATTATTTACATGACTGGTTGCTGCTGTCAGTTAAACGTGATAATGTTAGTACACTCCATCAGTCGCACAGACGATTTTACTTTTGGTCAAGTGTCCTAAGTTAACTTTAGGGATTTTCTTTTTCTTTATTGTTTTGTTGATACTAAGTACATTTCGGGTATCAAAACTGTGAAACAGAAGGAATCCTTCGATCGCTTTCACTTTAGTGCGGCGGCGCAAAAGAAAAGTGGGGTTTGTTAGCATTCAGACTGCGCTCTCGTGAGGGCTTTTGCTCCGTTTTTGCCGGCGGCGGTGAATTCTTGGAATTCACTGTGCGCCCCGGCAGCGCAGATAGCCATCTGCCTCCCTGGCCGCCGCGCCGCTCGCGTGACCTGGGTCGGCTTTTGTCTGTAGAGCTCTGCTCATTGTCAGACAGTAATAACACACAGCCGGCGCTGCAGCAGCTACTGGTCTGACTTCGGAGCGAGATCCGGAGGCTACTCGAATCTTCTTCTGTCGTGCTGAGCCACGCTGCGTTTTGTGTTTGGCAAGGTGACCAGAACAATACTCAGAGTAAGAAAACGAGAAAATAATGGTAGTGAGCATTCGAAGGCTGTTAAGCTTAAAGCGATCTCTCTCAGAGCGAAATGTTTCATGCTTAGCCTACTAATTCGGTATCACTATAGTTTGGAAATGAAATTAAAGGAATAAGTACTGGGTAACAAAGCACCTAGGAGGTGAGGTCTATCCGGAAAGTAACCCCTGTTTCCATGAAGTATGGTCAGAATATATATACAGGGTGGTCCATTAATCGTGACTGGGCCAAATATCTCACGAAATAAGCCTCAAACGAAAAAACTACAAAGAACGAAACTTGTCTAGCTTGAAGTGGGAAACCAGATGGCGCTATGGTTGGTCCGCTAGATGGCGCTACCATAGGTCAAACGGATATCAACTGCGTCTTTTTTTTTAAATAGGAACCCCCCCATCTTTTATTACATATTCGTCTAGTACGTAAAGAAATATGAATGGTTTAGTTGGACCATTTTTTTCACTTTGTGAAAGATGGCACTGTAATAGTCACAAACATATGGCTTACAATTTTAGACGAACAGTTGGTAACAGGTAGGTTTCTTAAATTAAAATACATAACGTAGGCACGTTTGAACATTTTATTTCGGTTGCTCCAATGTGATACATGTACCTTTCTGAACTTCTGAGAACGCATGCTGTTACAGTGATTACCTGTAAATCCCACATTAATGCAATAAGTGCTCAAAGTGAAGTCCGTCAACCCCAGTGCATTTGGCAATACGTGTAACGACATTCCCCTTAACAGCGAGTAGTTCGCCTTCCGTAATGTTCGCACATGCAATGACAATGAGCTGACGTATGTTGTCAGTCGTTGTCGGTGGATCACGATAGCAAATATCCTTCAACTTTCCCCGCAGAAAGAAATCTGGGGACGTCAGATCCGGTGAACGTGCGGGCCATGGTATGGTGTTTCGACGACCAATCCACCTGTCATGAAATATGCTGTTCAATACCGCTTGAACCGCACGCGAGCTATGTGCCGGACATCCATCATGTTCGAAGTACATCGCCATTCTGTCATGCAGTGAAACATCTTGTAGTAACATCGGTAGAACATTACTTGGGAAATCAGCATATATTGCACCATGTAGATTGCCATCGATAAAATGGGGGCCAATTATCCTTCCTCCCATAATGCCGCACCATTCATTAACCCGCCAAGGTCGCTGATGTTCCACTTGTCGCAGCCATCGTGAATTTTCCGTTGCCTAATAGTGCATATTATGCCGGTTTACGTTACCGCTGTTGGTGAATGACGCTTCATCGCTAAATAGAACGCGTGCAAAAAATCTGTCATCGTCCCGTAATTTCTGTTGTGCCCAGTGGCAGAACTGTACACGACGTTCAAAGTCGTCGCCATGCAATTCCTGGTGCATAGAAATATGGTACGGGTGCAATCGATGTGGATGTAGCATTCTCAACACCGACGTTTCTGAAATTCCCGATTCTCGCGCAATTTGTCTACTACTGATGTGCGGATTAGCCGCGACAACAGTTAAAACACCTACTTGGGCATCATCATTTGTTGCAGGTCGTGGTTGACGTTTCACATGTGGCTGAACACTTACTGTTTCCTTAAATAACGTAACTATCGGGCGAACGGTCCGGACACTTGGATGATGTCGTCCAGGATACCGAGCTGCACACACAGCACACGCCCGTTGGGCATTTTGATCACAATAGCCATACATCAATACGATATCGACCTTTTCCGCAATTGGTAAACGGTCCATTTTAACACGGGTAAAGTATCACGAAACAAATACTGTGGTGTCACCGCCAGACACCACACTTGCTAGGTGGTAGCCTTTAAATCGGTCGCGGTCCGTTAGTATACGTCGGACCCGCGTGTCGCCACTATCAGTGATTGCAGACCGAGCGCCGCCACACGGCAGGTCTAGTCTAGAGAGACTCCTTAGCACTCGCCCCAGTTGTACAGCCGACTTTGCTAGCGATGGTTCACTGTCTACATACGCTCTCATTTGCAGAGATGACAGTTTAGCATAGCCTTCAGCTACGTCATTTGCTACGACCTAGCAAGGCGCCATATTCAGTTACTATAATCACTTCAATAACGTATTCTGAACAGATAATATTGTGAATCATGTACCGTCAAGAGCGACGTTCATCATTAATGGATTAAAATTAAGTGTCAAACTAATTACGTCCGCTTTCTGAATTCTCATTCCTTGTCATGTTCGAGACCTCACGTCAGTATAGTTCTTCCCTCCTCGCGCCAACCTGCGTGAGCTAAAACGCGTGCGTTTCGGCCCCCACTCGTAACGCGGTGTTGGCTCTTGTGCTAACACAAAAAACACCGTCCACACTGGCGGAATGTTACGTACATATTCGTAGTAACATCACAAAGCGAAAAAAGTGGTCCAACTAAAACATTCATATTTCTTTACGTACTACACGAATATGTAATAAAAATGGGGATTCCTATTTAAAAAAGGCAGTTGATATCCGTTTGACCTATGGTAGCGCCATCTAGCGGGCCAACCATAGCGCCATCTGGTTTCCCCCTTCAAGCTAGACGAGTTTTTTTCTTCGTAGTTTTTTCATTTGATGCTTATTTCGTGAGATATTTGATCTGGTCACTATCAATGGACCACCCTGTATGTAGAAACACGCCTACCAACTTTCCTTTATGTCTCACAGCTGGTTCTTGGAGTCTGCGATTTTTTTCCGCCAGTGTTTGTATGACTGCGCCGGCAGTCTGTGCGACGGAGCGCGCGGCTCCTGCCGCATGGCTGGACACACACGCACCCCGCTGCCGGAACAATAGGGAGACCGCGAGAGCTCCAGCCAGCTACTTTTTGCTCCCTCTTTTCTCCGCCGCCGGCGGCCGCGTGAATGCGGCGTATCGCGTAAATCAGGAGGAACTTCTTTAAAGAGCCATTCGTGAGTCATCTGCAAGAACGGACGACCGACGCGAGCAGCGGTGGCTGGGAGCGGGCCAAGTCCGCTGCCTGCTCGCGACGCGTGGCTCCGCACCCCAGCTCAGCGCGGAGCACTTACCGTCTCTCGCTAATACCGCCGCAGTGGTACGGGGCTCCGAACAGGGACGAGCGCGCCAGCGGGCGTCACAGTGCCCCAGCGATACCTCAGGGAAAGGCCTCATCAACAGCAGGTAATGGGCGAACAACAGCGAGGACTACCGGACAGTCAACTTAACAGCTTGTAACACTTCAAAACAGATCCTAATAAACTTTTCGCATAACTGGTGAAAGGGTCCAGTAGCCACCTTTCGTTAGTACGGTAGCCCAATTTCAGTAGCATTTCACTTTCTTTTCCTTGTTTGTCTTTTCTCATAACTCTCATAGTGGTGTGATTGAATGAATGTGGTTGTGTGTCACGCTGCTAGACGGTGGCGTAGTCTGCTGCAGAAAGTCTGCGATAGTGATACAGATTCAGCAGCAATTGTACAAAATAGCCAATTCTCGTAGTGGTCAAGTAGGCAAAGAGGTTTGCGCTACTTCGTGGAGGAGGCTGGAGATGAAAAAGGGAGGCAGTCTGCCGCCGGTACGGGAAGCGTCCACAGCTCTGTTCCAGCCGAAGAAGGGTGAGTTAGACTGACCGCGTGGCGCGTTGTTACTTGGCGAGGGGAGAACTGTTAGCTTTTGGTCTCGCTTTTCAGCTCTGAAAGATTGCTTTGCCTTGTCGCAGCAAGGAATGCAAAACTTTGGCAGATTTTTCTTTTAGTAAATTTCTATAGCAGACTTGGATCCACCGGAAGAGCGCCACTCAAAGGTGTCGATAAGAAGTGAGCACTCGTTTCTGTATGAATGTCTCTTTGCCTTCAGCTGTGCCTGTATAAGCTTTCATCTTTCTAAATATTTATAGCTTTGCATTCTCGTAAATTTTCCTTGCTTTATGTATCTTTCGTCCGTGGGGCGCCGACCACGTGGTTGAACATTAGAGTTTGTTGGGCTACCGTCATCACTAACTGTCCGGTTTGTTTTAAAGAATGTTAACTGTTCATGATTGTGTGATGTGATATTGTTACAACTTGGCCACGATATCTAGAAATTGCATCTCCACAAACGACGTGGGCACGCGGGTGTACTGCGAAACGTGTACCGTTTCACGAGTTATTGACATCAGTTATCAGGCAACAGCAGTTGTATGAATGATTCACACCAATGATTTTAGGTGTAAATTATAACGGTGTATGTATCGTTGCTTTTCTTTAATGTTTTAGGAATTAATGTTATCAGGAATTGTGTACATGCCTCTCATCCATATCTTAGGAATAAATGATTTTATACACAATTTTCTCTTGCATTCCGAGGTTACGTTTTTGCACCTAGGCCACTCACCTCGTTTAGAACATCCAACGCGTTTCCTTACGCACAGGTACAGTGATTAGTTTCCCCTTTTATTTTAAAACAAATGCTTTAGATTAAGTCTTATTTTCAGGTGTGTTGCTGGGAGCTGATCTTCTGCACTGTGTTCATGCATGTACTATTTTATTTCAGATGGTTGATTCTCGTGGACAGTGTACGGGAAATACTATTAATTACATCGCATCCCCTATGAGCGATATCACGATGTACATATTTTTATGAGTTTTTGTTCTGTTAACAAATTAATTCATTTTCCGACACGGCCAAACTTTTGATTAGTTGTATGGTTAGAGTCAGTGGCGACCCTAATCTTCTCACGTTAATTTCACAATCAATAAGCATTTCCATTCCCACTCTTAACGTAATAACCCATAGAAACAGGTTAGTTACATATTCTGCAACCATAGTCTGTTTTCATATGGCCCGTCACGAATTCCTCTCCTGTGCAAACCACTTCATCTCAGATTAGAACTTGCAAACTATCTATCTATCACTTGCGCCTTAGTCCCGCATTGCGCGCGGGGTTGGCGTGGTTAAATCGGATTTGGCATGTTAACTGGAACGGGTGGCCGGATGCCCTTCCTGCCACCACCCCGTACCCCCTGGGACGGAATCAGAATACCCCATCTGTCTGCGTCTAGTGTAAATCATGGAAAAGTGCGGATGTGTTTCAAATGTCAGTGAGTCGTGTAACTGAGGCGGGACGTGGGGACCAGCCTGGTATTCACCTAGAGGGATGTGGAAAACCGCTTAAAAACCACATCCAGGCTGGGCGGCACACCGGCCCTCGTCGTTAATCCGGCAGGCAGATTCGATCCGGGGCGGGCACGCCTACCTGAGTCCAGGAAGCAGCACATTAGCGCCCTCGGCTAACCTGGCACTTGCAACCTACTTCCTCAATTATTTGCTGGACGTAGCCCAATCTCTGTCTTCCTCTATAGTTTTTTACCCTCTGCAGTTCCTTCTAGTACTATGGAAGTATTCTCTGATGTCTCAACAGACGTCCTATCATCCTGTCCCTTCATCTTATCATTGTTTTCCATGTATTCAATTCCTTTCCGATTCTGCGCAGAACCTTATCACTGCAACTAATTTTCAACATTCGTCTGTAGCACCACATCTCAAATACTTCGATTCTCTTCTGTTCAGGTTTTCCCACGGTCCATGTTTCACTACCACGCAATGCTGTGATCCAAACGTACATGCTCAGAATTTCTTCCTCAGATTAAGCTCAATGTTTGATATTAGTAGTCTTCTCTTGGCCTGTAAAGCCCTTTTTGCCAGTGCTAGTCTGCTTCTTATGTTCTCCTTGCTCCGTCGGTCCTGGGTAATTTTCCTTCCAAGGTAGCAGAATTACTTGACTTCCTTGACTTTGTAATCACCAATTCTCATGTTAAATTTCTCATTGTTCTCACTTCTGCCACATCTCATTACTCTCTTCGATTTATTCTCAACCCGTGTTCTGTACTCATTCGATTGTTCACTCCATTCAACGCCTCCTGTAACTCTTCATCACTTTCACTGACGATAGCAATGTCATCAGCGAATCTTATCATTCATACTCTTTCATCCTGATTTTAATTACACTGTTGAACTTTTACTCACGAACTGCTTCCTCGATGCGCAGTAGGGGCGAAATACTACATCCCTGTCTTACACCCTTCTTAATCCGAGCACTTCGTTCTTGATCTTCCACTCTTATTATTCCCTCTTGGCTCTTGTACATGCTGTATATTCCCCGTTTCTCCATATAATTGGCCCTATTTCGCTCAGAATTTCGAACATCTTCCACAATTTGAAATTGTAGAAAGCTTTTTCCAGGTCGACAAATCCTATGAACGTGTCTTAATTTTCCTTTTGTCTTGATTCCATTATCAACCGCAACGTCAGAACTGCCTCTCCGGGGCCCTTACCTTTTCTACAGCCAAACTGATCGCCATGTAACACATCCATTCTTCTGAGTACTGTTCTTGTCAGCAACCTGTATGCATGAGCTGCTAAGCTGATTGTGCGGTAATTCTCGCATCTGTCAGCTCCTGCAGTCTTCCGAATTGTGTGGGTGATATTCTTGCGAAAGTCACATGATATATCGCCAGACTCACACATTCTGCACACCAACGTCAATAGTCGTATTGTTGCCACACCTCCCAGTAATTTTAGAAATTCTGATATGTCATAGGTACGTTTCACTTTTTCATTAATGTTGCCATACAACTAAATATAAAAAAAATTGAAACGAACAAATTAAAAATTTTTGTAATTATGATGTAATATAAACGCTGTCCTAGTCAGGGAAGTTTGCTTTTGCATAGAGCCAAAGAACATGTTTGAAGTAAGGAGCATTGTCGCTGGGCCCGTAAGCGCTGAGTCGTGCAGAAGTAGCCGGCGGAAAAAAGTTGCTAGTGACAAGTGATCGAGTGGAGACGTGGTGCTCGGGAACGCAAGGAATGAACTGCAACAGAATTAATATATGGCCGTGCATACAAGTATTATGTAGTTGCAAAGCGGCACAGTGCATTCTCATCAAGAGTAATTAATATTGCAGAAGAATACTATGGGCCCAAACTTATATGGAGCGACGACAAAGAAGAGTGTGTCACCATACAGAGCGCCAGCAGGAACTCAACAAAGATCCGACCAGCTAGCCAGCTTACTAGTTTTTATGAACTAGATAACATAGTTTTTAGTGCAGTGATTTTCATACAGTAAATGAGCGTCATCTCAGTCATTTACCTAGCATAGCAGGGTCCTATTCTATCACCGTTATTGATTCCGAGCATCCCACCAGTGAACGAATAGGAAAATATTGAAAGTGATGAGCTTATTTAATTTCGGTGGAGTGTAGTTTATGAAAGTAAGAACTATCCGAAACTGTGATGAAACGGCTGTGAACTTTGTAGCTTGGCTACAAAGTAGTTAAAGAATAGTACCAAACGGTAAAATAGTAAACCATTCTTTACATGAAAATTAATAAAATATTACTTCAAAATAATGCATGTCACGTTTTTTGTTGCGTTGCACTCTCGCTCACATTTGCAAATTACGTAACAGTGCAGTGTAAAAATACTTAGTCTTCGCTAAATTAAGCATTATGAACTTTCCAGAAATAACTTACTATAATAGAAAACAAGTATTTATGAACATATGCCTTTCTAAAATTAGTAACAGTTAGGACTACAATAAATAACAAGAGCTATTCATTATTAGACGAACTGCTTTGCAAACAAATAACTTTTACGAGCGTATCTTCAGTGGAAATTATTCTGCTGGTTTCCTGATTAACTTTAACACGTGGTGTTAACTGTATTTTTATATCTGAGCTCGATTCAGTGCCTTTGGTTCCGTTCTCGCCTGATTAAAAATCAAAGATTAGTTCGTAATTACAGTTTATGAACAATTAATAACCACACAGTAATTTTTGTTCAGATAGTGAGTTTGCGAACTTTCTTAAGTAATTTTCAATCAAAAATTATAACAGATTCAGTTTATTTATTCCAAATTTCACTAACTATTTCTTATTTTTACTTTTTTGTCTAAATTTCTTTCGATCGTTCTCGTGCATAAATTGTCGCGCGGTAACTATTCGGCTATAACTATATCTGCACTTATCCGGATTTTCATTGTTCTTCGGAATAGATGCATTTTTCAGACAACAGGGAATATTAGGTGCACGTGTCATCAAAGCTTCTGACGAGAACAAGAAACAGAAGAATGAAAAAGAAAATTGCATATCTGTTGCGAGGGACGCTCCGAAAATAAGTTTCGTAACTGCTTTTGTAAGAGAGGATGGTACACCAGGTGACACAAACAAACACCATGTGAGTTCATACCCGTTGCTGGTTCAACGACCGAAGGGGCGTCAGCAGAACTGGAGTGACGCATGCGCACAGCACCGGAGCAGAGAGAGTAGCACTAGGCTAGCGTGCCCGAGGTTAGTGGAGAACACAGACGGAAGTGTGCTGATAACGTAGTCACCGATGGAAGTACGTGCTTTCACCCGGTATGAATGGGGACGCGGTACTAGTGTGCCCGCCATCCATGAACGCCTACAGCCCGCGTATGGTGTAGAGGTCGTGCCTCGTCAGATGGTTCATCGCTGGTGTTGTATGTTCAGAGAAGGAAGGCTGAGTGTGGAGGATGAAGGTCGAAGTGGGCGTCCCTCCATATCCATGAATGAAAACAACATTGCTAGAGAACAGGACAAGGTGTTAGCAGACAGACGCATGGCGTAGTCAGAACCATGACGTTCTCCTTGCTATGTTGGCTTAACGAAAAGTGTCTCCAAGATGGGTGCCTAAACGAGAGTGTGATGAGCCTATTATTCGCATGGACTAATGAAAACTCGATTCTGTACCATGTGCCTTGAAACAATCCACCTCACTGAACAATGAATGTTAAGTCTGAACATAAATTATTGACCATTAAGTGTCTCAAAGTGCTGTAAATAATATTACTCCGAGCCAGGTTACAAAAACAACACTATAATACTTCATGTGGTTCAAACGGCTTGCACACAGAGAAAGACGCTTCCTCGCTCACTTCCCACTAGCTACTCCCACCACTCGCCAAAGTGTCTTATTCCAGATGTACCTCCTTAGCTAATCAAAGTACGCGATAACATCCATAATAGATCGCTTGGTACAGAACATGAGTCAGTTTGCACCCCAGAATACGCGGGAGCAAGTGTGACTGTGAAAGTCCTCATTGTGACAAGAGCTGTCAAGGCTGTTGAACCCTGCAGAATTTCTGACGATTCAACAAGTGAAGCATTTCTCCAAAGATATCGATAAGCTCCAAATCGGCCATTCTCAGGCGGAATGGCAATCTGCTACATGGTTACGAGGAGAATATCTCGTTGGATAATGCTTTCCGGCGAAAGAGGAGCATATCATGCCACGTCCCTGAGAAGTCGAAAGGTAGGCTTACCTACAGGCTCATGTGCCGCTGGGATACCAGGCACCGCGAGGTTGACCTGTTCACAACAGTGTCTGCTAGAAGGCCTTCGCGACACCTGGAATTCTTATGAAACCATAGGGGTTCCGAAGAATCTATAAACACATTATTTTTGTTTCTAGTAATGTAGATGTGTATTTTACAAAAAAATGGTTCCAATGGCTCTGAGCACTGTGGGACTTAACTTTTGAGGTCATCAGTCCCCTAGAACTTAGAACTACTTAAACCTAATTGACCTAAGGACATCTCAGACACTCATGCCCAAGGCAGGATTCGAACCTGCGACCGTAGCAGTCACGCGGTTCCAGACTGTAGCGCCTAGAACCGCTCGGCCACCCTGGCCGGCTGTATTTTACAGTTCAAACTAAATTTATTGTTAATCACGAACACCATTAGGGAGAAATATATTGGCTTGTAAGTACAAGAATCTAAAGGTCCTTGAAAGGATTTTTGCGAGAGTTTTAGTTATCAAGTTTACATAATATTATTACTGCAGGCTTCTGTAGAAGAAACGTTTATGACCTTAGCTGCTTCCCCAGAACCTTAGGACAGTATTGGGTAAAAGCACGGTAGCAATCCCATCTCCATGTCAATAAAATGAAAGGAGCTTCTGAAAGCAAAGCAAGCAGAACTGAGCTTTTTTGTATATAGTTATCCAGACATAATTATCATAGTTATGAGTGTGACTAATTGTAATTCGTTTTTAGCATATACCTACCTGATTTACAGAAATAGCCTGACTTCTTTCATATCCCTAAAGCCATCCCTTTATGGTTAGAGCTTCAGAATGTGTATGAATGGATGAACATAATACCTATTTGCAAAGTATAGTTATGGTCCCAATCTCAGAAAAATTACTGTATGTGCGTGTTGTATGTGCAGTGACACTAATCAAAAGTGTAATATTAGTTTTGGCGTTATCTATTAATATGTTTACCAGTATCTACAGACGACAGATATTGTGCAGGACATTTAAATATTTGTGGAACTGACCACGTACTGTAAGTATGGCCTTGTAATAACGTACCGTAACATAGTTGTTATGCTTTACTTTTACATTAATCTTACCCATCTTTCATAACAGCGAAAATTATCTGTGCTTGAATAAAGTAACGAAAGGGTATACTTATTGCGCCTATAACTGTGGCCCAGAGTGGAATTGGATTGCCTTTAAGCTTACAGTGACACTTCCAATAACGTTTATTCCCCTTAAGGATGTATATTTCCAATTGGTAAGTGTAATTCTGATTACGCGTAATTCTGCTGTTTACGAAGGAAATTTGCGTTACATTTTGTTGTGGCTGCTTTGTGCAAATGACCCCTTAACACAAAATATTTTCGGCACATCGCTGCGTTTCTGCAGATATTTTTATGGTATCCAGACGACAGTTACACAGGGGAACTCACCTGGGAGGAGCAGACAAGGCCATGGGTGGAAGGAAAACGAGTGAGCCGCACAAGCACATCTCTACGAGTATTTGTGAGACAACCAATCAATGGAAGTAAGAGGCCAAGAATGTGTATCGGGCTAAGGGAGGCGGGAAGAGAGGGGAATCAGTTGATACTGGGCTGGTGTTGGCCACACAAGGGCGGACTTGCGAATGTGTAGGCGGCGAGAGAGATTAATGCAGTGGTGCGTACGCTGCACGAAGGAAGAGGCTGGAAGTTCTACCTGGAGTGCAGCAGAAAGACGCCGTGTGCAGAACTCAGGGTACAGTGCTGAGAGGAACTCGATTACATGTGGGATGAAGACACTCCGTTCGGTAAAAAGCTGAAGAACTCGTAGTTTTCTGTGGCTAGTTTCCAGGAGAACCTATGAGTTACTAAAGATGTGATTGAGATTTACCCACTGCCCGAGCTAAGATAAAATGCCCACGAATTGTTAGGCATTAATGTAATATTATAAGTTTGAATTTAAACTTAGTAAAAGAGCTTCACTCTTAATTTATGCTGACGTGTGTTTACTAGTAGTTAGTATTGTCTTTCTTTAATGTGTTTTCGGGTATTTTTCGTTGCAGTATTACAATGTGATCTGTACTATTTGTGTGTGGCAGATGTAAATGAACATAACAACTGATTATTTATTTCGATCTACTAATGTTCATTTTCCGAGGTTCTTTGGGAAATGAACAGTGACAAGGGCCTGATGAGACACATATAGCGAATTATCCTTGGCTCGTGGGGGTGCTAGGAACCCAGTTAGTTACAGTTATAGGGTTTTGGGAGGGTTAGTATTTAAGATAGCCGAAAGTGATCAACTTTATTTAGGAAGCTACAGAAAGGAGGGGCACATCATAAACTAGGTGACGGATATATGACACCTTTACAAAAACTGAAGAGCCTTTTGGAGAAAAGAGAAGGAGTTGTATGAATGCCAACAGCTTAGATGTCACGCGAGAACCAAGTAAAGAATGGAAAGCTGAAAAGGTGGAACGAATATATGAAAGGGCTATACAAGGGAAATGAACTTGAATGCAATATTATAGAAAAGAAAGAGGAAGAAGATGAACACGATATGGGAGATATGATGCTGCGAGAACAATTTGACAGAGCACTCAGAAACCTAGGTCAAAACATGACCTCTGCAATAGGCGACATTCCTTCAGAATTACTGAGATCCTTGAGACAAACAGCTATGACAAAACTACACCATCTGGTGTGCAAGATATATAATACAGGCGGAATACCACGAGACTTAAAGAAGACTGTAGTAAGTTCAGTTCCAAAGAATGCAGACACTGACAGATGTGAATATTTCCGAACCACCAGTTTAATACATCACGATTTCAAAATACTGGCATGAAACTCTTACAGAAGACCAGAAAAACTGGTAGGAACCGACCACCAGAAAAACATTTTGGGTTCCGATTAAATGCAGGAATGTATGACGAGGCAATATTAAATCTACGATATGTTAAGGAAAGGCAAACAAAATGTATAGCCTTGTAGATTAACAGAAAGCGTTTGACAATGTTGACTGGAACAATATCATTCAATTTTTGAAAGTAGCAGGGATAAAATGCAGGAAACAGAAGTTATTCACCAATTGTACAGAAACCAGACAGCAATTATAAGAGTCGAAGGATGTGAAAAAGTAACAGTGGTTGAAAAGGGAATGAGACAGGTTTGTAAACTACCCCGATAATCATTCTGAACAAGCAAGCAAGCAATAAAGGTAAGCAAGAAGAAATTTAGAGCTGTAATTCAATTTCACGGAGAAGAAACTTAAACTGTAAGGTTTATCTATGATATTGTAATTGCCCCAGAGAAAACAAGAACTTGGAAGAGCAGTTCAACGAAATGGACAGCATCTTAAAAAGAAAAGTTATAAAATGAACTTCATCAAAAGTAAGACAAGGATAATGATGAGCTATTGAAAGAAATTAGGCCACTCTCAGGGAATTAGACTACGAGTACAGGCGCTAAAAGTAGTAGGCGAGTTTTGCTATTTGGACCCGAACATAACTGACGGTGGCCGATGTGAAGGGACAGACTGGCTATAGCAAAAAAAGAATTTCCGGAAAAGGGAAGTTTGTTAACATCTAATACAAATTTGAATGCTAGAAAGTCTTTTCTGAAGGTACAGTTATTTTTTCGGTGTGTGGCCTTATCGGATATGAAAGGTGGAGGATATTCAATTCAGACAAGAACAGAATAAAAGATTTTTAAATGTGGTGCTGCAGAAGAATGCTGAAGATTAGATGGGTAAATGGAGTGACTATTCAGGAGTCACTGAATAGAACTGGGGAGTAGAGAAATTTGTGGCCCAACTTGATTAAAAGAAAGGATAGGTTGACAGAACACTTCCTGAGGCATCAAGATATAATGAAACTGGCAGTGGAGGGGAAGTGTGAGAGGTAGAAAATATAGTTGGAAGAAAACTGTAAGCAGTTTCAAATGGGTACAGGTTGCAGCAGTTATTCGGAGATGGAGAGGCCTGCATTGGGTAGAGTAGCGTGCGGAGCTGAATCAAACCAGTCTTCGGACTGAAGACCACAACAACAGCAACTTCTGCTATTCAGTGATGATTGAAATCTGAAGGTAGCGATCTGCAAGGCGTTACTGGAAGTCTCAAAACATGTTTTCATTACTTGCAGCCTGTTTTTCAGCTATAAGTTGTCATTCTCTGTGTAAGGAATCCTCTTAATCCTATTACACTTGATTTGGCATCGCGGGTAGCATATTTCTACTGGTAATTCGCTGTCCGCCTTTGTTCAGTTTCAAGGTAATTGGTTATCACCATCAATTTGCAGGTCGGATTCTTCCAGATGGATTCAGTGTTCATAGATAAGGTTGTTTCAGCTTCCGCCTTCCTAATAGATATCTTCCCCGCTAGCAATATGGCTAAATCAGTTGTATGATGTCATATCACTTCTGCGCCGCACAGGAAGTAAACACACGTCCCGTGAATCGCCTCATGTCTTTTGCTCTTCTTATCGCAGTTTGCTAAAGCTCGATTCTTGAAGGGCATTTGCGTGTTCGCAGAAACTGTTGATAAAACCACTGATGCTGTATGAATGTTCGTGGAAATACTCTTACGGCTTGTTGGATCTATGAGGTCAGACATCCAAACAGATGGCTTCCTAACAGGGCTGAAATTCCCGGGCTAGCAGTACAAAGCGGATGCGGTTATATTTGTGGAAAGGGGCCAAAATAAGTTACTGTCAGTTGCACTCAACATATAAAATTTACTTGTTAAAACACACAATCACACAAGCAAGAATCAAAACTCTCAACGTTTCAACGAAAGACCCCCTTTGATTTAATTTAGATCGACTGAAAGCCACATCGAAAATCCAAGGCCCAAGGCCTGAGCAAGGAATTGAGATACAGGAGTTCTTCTTGAAGTTTCACCTCTTTAGGAAAAAAATTATCTTCAATATAAATAGGCTGAAAGCCTTAGCTTAAATTTTTTCCCATAGAACTCGGCTGAAGGCCACACATTAATCAAGAACAGTGTTAAGGCTTAAGGCCGAGACAAAAATTTTCAAAGTTTAATCTCAATAGGCTGACATCTTGGCCGAAAGCCGCATATCAACAAAACAATTTAACGCCTCATACAAAAGAATAACAATCTTATGACTTAAGGGCAAGATAAGGATTTTGAATTTTTAATTTAAGAGAGATTGAAACTCGGCTGAAGGCCACATAGCATGCAGAAAACTATTTTATGGCTTAAGGACTAAAGGGTAGAGCTTCTAAATTTCAACTACAATAGGTTAAAGGCTTTATCCTAAAATGCTTCACATAAAACTCGGCTGAAGGCCACATACGAAACCCAAACAATCTCACAGCTTAAAGCCCAGGCAAAGAAATTTCCAATTTTTAATTTAAGCTGGAAAACTCGGCTGAAGGCCACATACAAACTAGAAAATATTTCTTACGGCTTAAGGCCTAGACAAAATTTTTCAACTTTTGATTTGAAAAGGCTGAAAACTCGGCAAAGGCCACATACCAAATTGAAACAATTTTACAGCTTAAGGCCTAGACACAAGGAATTTTCAATTTTAATTTTGAAAGGCTGAAACTCGGCTGAAGGCCACATACCAAATAAGAAACATTTTGTTCTTTTTTATGGCTTAACGCCAAAGAAGAACAGCCTTGCAATTTTAGTAAGAAGCTAAAACCCGGCTGAAGGCCACAGAGAGTACTTAAGACTGAAAAGGAAATCACTATGTAAAACACAAGGGGGGAGGGGGGGGGGAGGCGCTCAAAATGTTCCAAGGGTCGACCTGGGAAGGTAACACTAACGCACGTTTAGGTGAGACAGGCAGCCAGACCGACAACCTCGTAATCGGAAGGCAACCCAACCGAATGCTAGCCGACGAACCAACTAACAAGATCAGCTCTGCTCCACCCGACCAGCAAAACAACAAGAAGTTGTCAATAGCACAACATTCTGGATAGTGGTGCCCAATCCAACCAAGTCAGAATAAACTCCCAAAACTACCAACAATACCTCAGCTGTTGAACTACACGTCGTGCTGGACAGCAACAACATGACAAGAAAAATACACCGCTGAAAACTACGTCAACGCCCTGGGCAGGTAACCGGAACGTCAACGGCCACAAGGCAGAAGATACCGTTGGTACACTTCATTAATGAAGGAATGAATTAAATTAAGTTAAACAACACACTGGCAGATGGCTGCAATTCTAGCTGACTTCAATGCACACATGTTGTTGCTTGCGGGAATCTCCCAGAAAGCGACAACCAGGATCGGACGAAGAGATGTGATAGCAGTTGAGGCTTGATAGTAGGTTAAGTGAGCTCTCAACTTTAGTGTCCAGGATCGGTGGGCGACGAACTTCGTAACCGTCGCAAGAAGCGGCTCACAACTCCAACCGCGCGTGCACGCCGCCAGCGGCTCTGGCGTGACCACGCACCACGGAGACTTTCTCACTGCTCTGCCCCAACCGACCGACTGCCTCGGCCAAAAGACCAAATACACGTCGGCCGATGAGACGACTGACCGTACGACCAACCAATAGTCGTTCCCGCTCCAATCTCCTTCCGTCAGACAGTGCATGTGTGTACCCAGCGGTCGGCAAGTACTGTCTGTCACCACCGCACTGGCGCTCCGTCCCCGACGCTGCTCCGTGCCTGACTGGACTCCTGGTCCAACTGCACTGCTGGTCTGTCTCCAACTTACTTCCAGACACACGACGATCCGGAAATACTATCGGTCGTTCCAGAGATGGTAACACGAACCTACTATCGATAACGCTGGTGCTGCCACTCATGGACAGCAAAGGTGAGCAAGGATAATGGCGCCAGAAGCCATCAACAGAAAATTTAAGAAAATATTCTCGCCGTTTCAGAATTGCAGGAAGGGCAGGTCACAATCGTGAGCGACGCCCGGCTCTAGGGCAATATTTGTCACTGGCGATTTCTGGTCGCAGATGAAACACCGCCAGGTGCCAAATCCTTGCGAGAAGAATAACTGAGCTGTTCTCCATCGGTCAGTAAACAATTGCGAGTGTACGCACTTGCACATCACATACCAGTTATACGAATGTTCTGCAGTACAATGGGCCATGTAGTCCCTCCTCCTCTTCACGCTTCCAGACTGTTACATTACATCGAAGAGACAAAAGTCATGGGATAGCAAAACACACACGTTTAGATGACGGTAGTATCGCGTACACAAAGTACAGAAGGGTAGTGCCATCACAGAACTGTCATCTGTACTTAGGTTATTCATGTGAAAAGATTTCCGACGTGATTATGCCCGCGCTACGGCAATTAACAGACTTTCAACGCGGAATGGTAGTTGGGCTACAGCAGGGCCGGCCAGAAATTCTGCACGCGTGCGGTGCTCCTGCACACGTGCAACTTCCGGGTCACAGCGTGCACGCCGCAGCCGTCAGCGTTCATGTAGTGCATGTTTCTACCCACAGATGTCGCTTTATCTACTTGCTGGGATACTCTGTACCGGCGCATTCTAGTGCTCTTTCCACAGCTTGCAAGCCAACCATGGGAAAGTATTTCGCGTATCAAACATTTAAAATACTGTCACAGTCTACTCATTGAGACGTCTACTTTTATGTTAACAGTTTAACCCAGTAAGACAAGTGATACAGTTAACAACCGTGGGTTTTTATTAAGGCAGCTTGACTGACGGCACGTAAATACGAGTAATGTTTTTGATCTAGTATTTAAGAAAGAGAGCACTTAGCGACTTCCAACGAACCTTATTCATGATTTCAAATAACATTAAACTAATGCAATGTTTACTATAACTAATTCTCGGTGCCCTCAGTTACACCCACATAATTTCTGTCTCACTGACCTCTGAACAGAATGACAACCACAGACCTCTCGATGATCACCTGTTATTTCAATACCATTATTGCTACATCTTTCATCAGTTACGTCTGAAATCTGCATAATAACCGACAATTCGATGAATATTACGTTTTATCGACTTCAGCTGAGCGTAGCCCTTCACACATTTAAAAAAAAAAAAAAAAAAACCTAAATGTAAGTATACATTGGAACAATCGGTTTAATGACCAACTTCCCTGATAATAATGTAACATGGAGCAGAATGCGGCAATAATGCACAGTTAGTAAACAATAATTTTTAATTATGAAAGGAATAAATTCAAACACGTTTATGATTGGTCATGGGAAATGATAATCGAGTTGATGTGTCTCATCCATTTTCTTACGGACATTTAATTTTGCTTGCCGTTCTTCGCTCTTGAGTACACTACGCTCGTCTTTGTGATATGTATTGCACTGTCTTTCAATTGAAGACTTACGGTGGCCACCTATTATTCGGCGGCACAGCAAACACTGTGAGTTTTCACCAACGGCTACAAAAAAGAATTGCAGTTCCCAGTCATTTTTAAACGACTGAGAACATAGATCTCCCGTCCTTTGCTTTTTCACAGTACCTGCCATTTCTCAGCACTTCTCTGTTAAGGTTACGGTTATCAGGGGTAAACGAGACTGGGTATGTTGCGCTCTTGCTTGTACCACATAAACAGGGAAGTGGAGCCGCTGCCGTTCATTTAGGACACATGTCTAATAACAGATGTCGCTGTCGCTCGCTGTCGCACACGTGCGCACGTGTGCAGACGCGCGACTGCTACGGTCGCAGGTTCGAATCCTGCCTCGGGCATGGATGTGTGTGATGTCCTTAGGCTAGTTAGGTTTAAGTAGTTCTAAGTTCTAGGGGACTGATGACCAGAGATGTTAAGTCCCATAGTGCTCAGAGCCATTTGAACCAAGCACGTGTGCAGCACTTCCGCACGTCTGCACACTGTGCAGCGTTTGGCCGGCCCTGGGCTAGAGGATGGGACATTCCATTTCGGAAATCGTTAGGTAATTCATTATTCCGAGATCGACGGTGTCAACAACGTGCCGACAATGCCACATTTCAGGTATTACCTCTCACCACAGACTACGCAGTGGCTGACGGTCTTCACTTAACGAATGACAGCAGCAGCGTTTGCATAGAGTTGTCAGTGCCAACAGACAAGCAACATTGCGTGAAACAACCATAGAAATGTCCGCCCCTGGTAGCTGAGTGATCAGCGCGATGGAATGTCATACCTAACGGCCCGGGTTCGATTCCCGGCTGGGTCGGGGATTTTCTCCGCTTAGGGACTAGGTGTCGTGTTGTCCCCATCGACACACAAGTCGCCGCAGTGGCGTCAAGTCAAAAGACTTGCACCGGGCGAACGGTCTACCCGTCGGAAGGCCCTAGCCACACGGCATTTCCATTTACCATAGAAATCAACGTGGGACGTACGACTGATGTATCCTTTTGGACAGAACGGCGAAATGTTGCATTAATGGTTATAGCAGCAGATGACGGACTCGAGTGCTTTGCTAACTGCACGACATCGCCTGCAGCACCTCTCCTGGGCTCGTGACCATATCGGTTGGGCTCTGGACAACTGGAGAACCGTGGCCTGGTCAGATGAGTCCTGATTTCAACTGATAAGAGCTGATGTAGGGTTCGATTTGGTTTAGACCCCACGAGGCCATGGGTCCAAGCTGTCATTAAGGCACTGTGCGAGGTGGTGGTGGCTCCATAATGGTGTGGGCTCTGTTTAAGTGGAATGGACTAGGTCCTCTGGTCCAAGTCAACCGATCATTGACTGGAACCGATTACGTTCGGCTTCTTGGAGACTACCTGTAGCCATTCATGGACGTTATGTTCCCAAACAACGACGTCATGTCACCGGGTCGCAAGCGTTCAGGACTGGTTTGAAGAACATTCTGGACAACTCGAGCGAATGCTTTGGTCACCCAGATCGCCCGGCATGAATCCCATCTAACATTTATGCGACATAATCGAGAGGCCAGTTCGTGCACAAGATCCTGCACCAGCAGCACTTTCGAAATTACGGACGGCAGTAGAGGCAGCGAGGCCTGGTATTTATGCAGGTGAGTTCCAACGCCTTAAAAATGCTCTTAACAAAGTGAAGGAGTTGCCCGACAGAAACTTCTTTGATTCAGTCATAAGCTCCATAAGATTACTCGTAAGGTTTTTAATGTGTTCGGCCGGTTTTTGTATATGCATAAACTCACTTGTCTGCGTCCTTTCTGTACTAATGTTAAGACACGTGACTCTTTGTAGAGGTTATATTTGGACCTAGTATTTTATTCACGCTTTGAAGTATTTTTGAGAAAATAGAGGTATTGTTAGTAGTAAGTGACATTAATGGTCACAAACCGCCTGACAAAAAAGGTGAAGCAGCCAAAGGGAGAGGTGGAAACGAAATAAAGCTTGACAGGTTGAGAGGGTATTTTGTGATGTTATTTCAATAATTACAATACCTAGTCAAATTTACATTCAGAGAACTTGGCTGTATGGATCCACTTATCGGTGTGACACTGCTCCATTTATGGCCTAGAGTCACGCACTGATTCCATTGGGCATGATCTCATAAAGCCGTTGTATCCCCTTCTGACGCAAGCAGACCTGAAAAAGTTGTACCTGATCACTGAAAATGCTGTATACGAACAATGGGACGGTGCTGTCGTCCGACCTGGTCCTACATATTTTCTGTTGGGGACATCTGCTGATATAGACATTTTATAGAGTGAACATCCATGTTTGCACGAGCATTGTTCTATTGAAAAATTGTACGACTACGCTGTTGCGTTAGAGGCAACGCATGAGGACGCAGAATGTCCGTGACGTACCTTTGTGCTGCCAGAATTCCATCGGTCACCACCGGCCGGGATCTGAAGCTGTACCCAATAGTTCTCCACTCAACGATGCCAGGAAAAACAACGCTGAGCCTTTCCAAAACATTGAAAGTCTACGACCTCCTTCCAGGTCACCGCCATATTCGCCAACGATGGTCATCCAAAGCAACTCAGATCCTCGATTCATCGCCGAACAACGTGTGACACCATTCAAAACAGCACTCCATGCTCCTCAGTGACACCATCTCTCCAAACGCAGCCATTTGTGTTGTGCTGTCAACGGCAGTCTACGCAAGGGACAGTAATTCTATTGTTCGGGTGCTGCTAGTCTCCGGCCAGCGGTGCAAAAATAACGTGAGTCTCTTACTTGCTCTCGGATGCCAGGCGCAAATTTGAAACGCTTACGATGTGATTAGTACAGATTAAGGAGATTCTGCCTTGTGGTGCTCAGAGGCGGTCGACCAGAACTTTGGTGAAAATGCTGTTCCCTTGCTGTCCAACATCGGACCTCTATCACATCCGAATGCCCGACAAATTTGGATATTGCACAGTTCGACTAGACAGCCAAATAGAGACCTACAATGAGGCTCCTTTCAAACGCTATCAGGTTCTAATAACAGCCCGTCGCTGTGGCCGAGCGGATCTAGGCGCTTCAGTCCGGAACCGCGCTTCTGCTTCGGTCGCAGGTTCGAATCTTGCCTCGGGTATGGATGTGTGTGATGTCCTTAGGTTAGTTAGGTTTAAGTAGTTCTAAGTCTAGCGGACTGATGACCTCAGATGTTAAGTCCCATTTGAATCATTTCTCGCTAATAACACTACCTCTCATGGGTATGCGGAATATCTATGTCCTCCATAGCAGTTACTCAACATCTGGGGCGACCACCATCCTTTTAAACTCTACCAGTCCTAGAACAATACTAAACACGAACAGCGGTAATGCATCCTGGTGAACGTTCTACCTGTCGGAGGGAACTGCACCTCTAATCGTTTACACACCCCCAATGGTGTATATATGTACGAATTTACGTTGAAATCTGCCCATCTCTTCTAGGTGCTTCACTTTTTTTATATCAGGCATTGCATACAACGTGAAATAGTTGTGAATGGACCACATTTTCTGAAAAGGTCTCTGATGCTCTAGCACTAACACAAGATCTTTCTCTACTGATTCTTTCGAGATATTCATTCCAATTTCTTATATTTTCTTCTTTTTCGTTGCGGATTTCTATATATTCAGCTCTTCCCTAATTTCCGAATTTCTAAATCTGCCGGGTCTTATGCATTCCTTCACTGCTGTCAGAAACCTCACCCCCGTTGTTTGTATGCGACTTTCTTGACACGATTCGCTCCCGCAAGCAGGCACTGGTACTACTAGTATCTTATAGATACTAAATACCTCTTAAAATACTAATAGTATACACTGGATTTCCACAAATAGGGCAGACCCGTATATAGTGATCCCCCAGGGCAGTGTGTTACCCCTGTAATGTCTCGCCAGTCGGTGGTGCTATCTCTCGATGGAATTTTATACTGTGTCCTGCTTATGTTCCAAGCGCCATTTGAATATGTGGTGAGGTGATCTGTTGTTTTGTTTTGAAGCTAACTGAGAAAATCGACTCTGTGAATATCTGCTTGGGACAACTACTATTTATAGTTGGTATATTGGTTAGCTGCATCTTAAACTTAGTCACCTCTATGTTTCCAGAGTTTAAGGCGTGTCAGACATTTTTTGCTATCTTTCTCTAGCCTGAGATCGTCCCGGGCAAGATGGTCCTGTTTTTCTTCAAGAGGGCCGCTTTGCACCAAACATATTCAAACTTACGCCCGGAGTTTTCTCTCGCAGGTAAATCTTAAATAGCTAGAAATCGACATCGTAAGACTTCACAACAGTGCTAAAGCCCAACAGAAATATGGTATGCTATTGAATCAGTGAGAAGTGGCGAAATGGGCTGCAAGAAAGTAAGTAAAATATTTAGTACTCTCAGAATGACATTGAAGAGACTAGTCAACAACTTAAATCAAGACGCAACCGAAGACAAAACGAGCTATTTTCACCACTGAACAGGAGAAGGGTTAAAAAGGCATGATTTTGAAAATGGAAAGAGTGTTCTTTGGCTTTGCGGTTAGAGATGAAAGAAGTCTTGCTTTTATGTGGCTAAGAAAAACAAAATTAAACATCGTTTCAACAAAGAATCTGATTGGTTCTAGGGATTCAAGGATCGTCACCCAGAATTGATACTGAAATCGCCCCAAAGCGACATCTGTCGTTAGAACTCAGGTCTTTAACAAGCCTAACGTAGATAAATTTTTCTCCGCATTAAAAACCCTACTGGATGAAAAATAGTTTCGACCCCAACGAATGTTTAACGCCGATGAGACTGGTGTAACTACTATCCAAAAAAAATCGGGTAAGGTCACCGCGTTGCAAGAAAAGAAGCAAGTAGGAACCGTTACATCTGCGGAATGTGGAGTTCTGTCCACAGCAGTCATTTGTATGTCAGCTGAGCGGCATTTCATCCCGCCGGTGATTATTTTCCATCGCATCCGGATGAAAGCCGAGTTGGCAACATTATTTTCTTGTAATTCGTCAGGTATGATGCAATTGGAAAGTTTTTCTTCATGGTTTGACCATTTCCTTAGACGATGTGATCCACCAGACAAGGACCCTGCTCGTCTCATATTGGATGTTCGCATGACACACATGAAGAATCTGGACATCATCATGCGTGAAAAGGAAAGCAAAGTGACAACAGATACAATTTCGCCTCACTGCAGCCATAAATTGCAGCCATTGAATGTGTCACTCATGTTTCCACTTAACACATGTGTTTACTATAGAGAAGTTCCTCCTCAACAATCCTAGACGAGCAGTGGCCCTATACCAAGTGAGCAGGCTCTGGGGAGAAGCATATATAAGGGCGGAAATACCTGTAACAGCCATTAATGGACTTAAAAGTGTGCCATTTCTACTTTGTTGCGCTCCAACGGGAAGTCTTTCATCGCCACTTACACAGACACAAAAAAAAAATTGCATCACTTCGGTTCCGAGAGATCTGGAACCTGTACGGAAAATTGGAATAGAGATCAACATAAACATCATTTCCGCCCTATTTATTGCCCATGAAAACGACACATTGCATGTTGTACCACCATACAGCGAGACCTTCAGAGGTGATGGTCCAGACTGCTGTACACACCAGTGCCTCTGATACCCAGTAGCACGTCCTCTTGCATTGATGCCTGCCTGTGTTCGTCGTGGCATACTATCCACAAGTTCATCAAGGTCCAAATTCTCCTACTCCTCAACGGCAATTCGGTGTAGATCCCTCAAAGTGGTTGGTGGGTCACGTCGTCCATAAACAGCCCTTTTCAATCTATCCCACGCATGTTTTATAGAGTTCATGTCTGGAAAACATGCTGGCCACTCTAGTCGAGCGACGTCGTTATCTTGAAGGAAGTCATTCATAAGATGTGCACGATGGGGGCGCGAATTGTCATCCATGAAGACGAATGGCTCGCCAATATGCTGCCGATATGGTTGCACTATCGGTCGGAGGACGGCATTCACGTATCGTACAGCCGTTACGGCGCCCCATGACCATCAGCGCCGAACGTGGGCCCCACATAATGCCACCCCAAAGCAGCAGGGAACTTCCACCTCTGCTGCACTCGCTGGACAGTGTGTCTAAGGCGTTCAGCCTGACTAAGTAGCCTCCAAACACGTCTCCGACGATTGTCTGGCAACAATGGGCACGCGATCGAACCGCGGCATTGACCGTCAAGGTGTGGTTGAACTACAGACAACACGAGCCGTGTACCTCCTTCCTGGTGGAATGACTGGAACTGATCTGCTGTCGGATCCCTTCCGTCTAATAGGCGCTGGTCATGCATGGTTGTTTACATCTTTGGGTGCGTTTAGTGACATCTCTGAATAGTCAAAGGGACTGTGTCTGTGATACAACATCCACAGTCAACGTCTATCTTCAGAAGTTCTGGGAATCGGGGTGATGCAAAGCTCTTTTTGATGTGTGTAATTACTGTTGCCAACTTTTACGGGGCTGGCATTTAATACGGTAATTGCGGCTTTTTGGACGGCGGGACGGTGAGACCTCCAGGCTTACAGTTTGGGAAACCAGTCGTGGTGCTAGGAGAAACGATCACGGAGGAAAACCGTCTACACATTCGACGGCTTCCCACAGCCACATTTGAACTCACCAGTTCAGAATCTAACTGATTTACGCTATCTTGTGGCTGTCTTAATTTAACTGATTGGTAAATATTAAAATTGATCCGTCTCCACCAATGATGGTCCTTTACCTATGCAACACAAATATGGGTCCATATGTCTGAGAACATTTGATACCAATGAACGAATTTGCTGATAAGTTTATCGACTTGTCACTTAACTAGGCAACAGGCCAGTGGTTACTGTCATTGGAATCGTAGTTACGTAACCTATCTTAATCCGTGATTAGGTACATGATTATTACGAAATTAAACAATCTTTCTTTGTATGGGACAGGACGGCGCAACTTTTGAGGCTTCTCCATGCGCGTTATATATTTCAGAAATGTCTCACGTTTACTAGCTAATATTGATTTGCAGTTATTGTGCAAAAACATCAGAGCTTCATTTACAGAACTTTGATGCTTGTAGCCCGATGAATAACTTTCATCTTTGTTCCACGAACCCCTTATCACTATTCTTTTGGATGCAAAGAGATTACAAATATAGCTAATGTGACGAAACTAATTCAAGGTGAAAACAATAGGCCCCTCAGTCTGTTTACCGGAAACTGTACGGTACTACGACATTGCTTCAGGGTATCTCAAATGCTACTTTCGCATCTGACGATGCCTCGCCAACAAGAACTACATGTCTCCACTGTCCTGCAGTTCATTCCTTATGCAACTGAAATACTGAAACCTTCTTCAGTTATCTGTAAATTTAGTTTGTCCTTCAGCATTATATTTTACGAATTATATCTGCCCATGGCCCCAGTATGCAGACGGTCCTTCGAACTGTTTGCTCTAATAAAGGGCTTCCAACTGTGTCAGGACAACCGCCGCGATCCTTCGTTGGACGCTCAGGGCCCTAGGGCAACCTGGGTGGCGTCGTGCTGGACTGGAGTGTTACTGGATGCTCCGCCGCACACGTCGCTAGCAATTGAGTCCAGCCAGCCACGCAACGCGGAGGTGTCCTGTGTCCGTGCAACGTGTGGGCCCACAGCATTTGCATACGCATCGTGAAACAAGCATGCGCGGAGTGGTGTGGACGGCTGAAAGCATGTTGCCCTGTTTTTCTTCTGTACAAATCATTATGTCGTCCTCAATGGAATGCTGTTATCAAAAAGAAAGATAAAGCGATAAGGATGTATAATGTCTGTAGCGCTGTGAGGCTGCAGACAACGCAGTTGTGTATAGCGATGCCACTTCGGCAGAAACCTGTTACGAAATGCAGACTGACTTGCAATGCCAATTTTTGGCAGTAAATTTAACCGCAAATACCAGGGTCACTCCAAAAGAAATGCACACTCTTTTTGTAAAAATACAGCTTTCATTCTGCATGAGTGATAGTTTTACAGTGTGTAGATGCATCCTTCCCACTTAGTTCAACCTGTTCCCGTGAGTGGCGCCGTCGCAGCATGTCTCCAAGATGGCCGCTACACTTGACGTTCGTCAGAAGCAGCGTGCTGCCATAGAATTCCTGTGCTGTGAAAACGACACGGTGGGAAATATCCACAAGAGGTTGAGAAAGGTGTATGGAGATGCTGCTGTCAATTGCAGTAGAGTTAGTCGGTGAGCAAGCAGGTTACGTGATGAAAGTGGGCACGGCAATATTGAGGACTGTCCTCGCAGTGGCAGGCCTCGTACAGCACACACTCCAGACAACGTGCAGAGAGTTGAATTGGTGACTGCTGACAGACGCATCACAGTGAACGAATTGTCACGCTACGTTGGGTTAGGGGAAGGAAGGGTTTACAGAATACTGAAAGTGTTGGCGTTAAAAAAGGTTTGTACCAGGTGGGTTCCCAGGATGTTGACAGTGGTTCACAAAGAAACAAGAAAAACGGTATGCAGCGAACTTTTGGAACAGTACGAGAATGGTGCAGATGAATTTCTTGGAAGAACTGCGACAGGTGATGAAACATGGCTCCATCATTTTTCACCAGAGACGAAGAGGTAATCAATCGAGTGGCATCATGCAAATTCACCCAAGAAAAAAAATTCAAAACCACACCTTCTGGTGGAAAAGTTATGGCTAAGGTGTTTTTCGATTCCGAAGCACTCTTGCTTGTGGACATCATGCCAAGTGGAACCACCATAAATTCTGATGCATATGTGATGACACTGAAGAAACTTCAAGCTCGACTGAGTCGTGTTCGACCCTATCGGAAAAAGCAGGATGTTTTGCTGTCGCACGACAATGCAAGGCCACATGTCAATCAAAAAACCATGAAAGCGATCGCAAAACTCTGATGGACAACACTGAAACACCCGCCTTACAGTCCTGACCTGGCTCCACGTGATTATCATCTCGTTGGGAAACTGAAAGACTCTCTTCGTGGAACAAGGTTTGAAGATGATGACTGTCTTGGGCACTCTGCCAAACAGTGGCTCCGACATGTTGGTCCAGAATTTTACCGTGCGGGTATACAGGCGCTGGTTCCAAGATAGCGTAAGACAGTTGAGAGGGATGGAAATTATGTGGAGAAACGAAAATATTGTTCCTAAAGGATGTATCTACGCACTGTAAAACTTTCAAACATGTAGAATAAAAGATGTATTTTTTTTAAATGTGTAATGATAGTAATTAGGTGTGTTTTAACGGCCAGTTCCAAGTCTTTCAAGTAGACAGCTCTTCCTTGACTTGGGTGTCCATAAATTACCCCAGGAATCGTACTGGAGAAAGGCAACATACAGATGATTGTGAAAGCCAAACCATGTGTAGTGGCTGGTGAATCATCACATCATTGAGAGGTGAACGCTAGGTTGAAGGTAGATAGTAATATCCCGTGGTCCGATCAAGCACGCACTATGCCTCTAGATGATCAGCCCTACTCTAAATACTAGTAAATGTAATGTACGAGTACGGCATTCAAATAGCCAAAGAAGCTCCGATATCATTTCGAGATGAACGGTCACAAGAATCGGTTACAACTTTCTAGGACCTATGGGGTTTCTGTCCGAAGTGGCTTACAATAAATCCAGCAGCAGGAAACGCATATTTCTTGGAAGCACCCTGAGGTACTGGATTGAGGCACTGTAGTTCATGCTCGAAAGACGTCGGTTATAAGACCTTCGAACAGTTCTTGAATATTGTTTCTCAGTCCGTGGCACCGCTACCACACTGGATTAACAGAAGTGGTAGAAGAAAGTCAAACAAGAAAAAAATTGTTTTAATCTATAATCGTACTTTCACTTTGTCACTTGACAAAACAAAAATGTAACTTCAGAACAAATCTTTTTTTCTACATCTACATCTACATGGACACTCTGCAAATCACATTTAAGTGCCTGGCAGAGGGTTCATCGAACCATCTTCACAATTCTCTATTATTCCAATCTCGTATAGTGCGCGGAAAGAGTAGACACCTATATCTTTCCCTACGAGCTCTGATTTCGCTTATTTTATCATGGGGATCGTTCTCCCTATGTAGGTCAGCGTCGACAAAATATTTTCGCATTCGGAGGAGAAAGTTGGTGATTGGAATTTCGTGAGAAGATTCCATCGCAACGACAAACGCCTTTCTTTTAATGATGTCCAGCCCTAATCCTGTATCATTTCAGTGATACTCTCTCCCATATTTCGGGATAATACAAAACGTGCGGCCCTTCTTCGAACTTTTTCGATGTATTCGGTCAGTCCTATCTGGTAAGGATCCCATACCGCGCAACAGTATTCTAAAAGAGCACGGACAAGCGTACTGTAGGCAGTCTCCTTAGCAGATCTGTTACATTTTGTAAATGTCCTGCTAATAAAACGCAGTCTTTGACTAGCCTTCCCCGCAACATTATCTACGTGTTCCTTCCAGTATATGTTGTTCGGAATTGTAATTCCTAGATATTTAGTTGAATTTACGGCATTTAGATTTGACTGCTTTATCGTGTAACCGAAGTTTAACGAATTACTTTTAGCACTCATGTGGATGACCTCACACTTTTCGTTATTTAGGGTCAACTGCAAATTTTCTTACCATTCAGATATCTTTTATAAATCGTTTTGCAGTTTGTTTTAATCTTCTGATGACTTTATTAGTCGATAAACGACAGCGTCATCTGCAAACAACCGAAGACGGTTTGCTCAGAGTGTCTGCCAAATCGTTTATATAGATAAGGAACAGCAAAAGGCCTATAACACTACCTAGGGGAACGCCAGAAATCACTTCTGTTTTACTCGGTGACTTTCCGTCAATTACTACGAACTGTGACCTCTATGAAAGGAAATCACAAATGCACTCACATAACCGAGATCATATTCCATGCGCACGTAATTTCACTACACGCCGCTTGTGTGGTACAGTGTCAAAAGCCTTCCGGAAATCCAGAAATACGGAATCTATCTGAAATCCCTTGTCAATAGCACTCTGGAGCTACTGCATCAGCATACTCTGAAACTAACCTAACTGATATACAGTCTGGACCAGAAGACTTGCTTATATGATATTTACTTCTGCGCTACTCATGTTGGCAGCTGTTCTCGATTCGAATTCAGGAATATTTACTTAGTCGTCTTTTGTGAAGGCATTTCGGAAGGCTGTGTTTAGTAACACTGCTTTGGCAGCACTGTGTTCGATAGTATCTCCATTGCTATCGCGCAGAGAAGGCAATGATTGTTTCTTGCCGCTAACATACTTCGCATACGACCAGAATCGCTTTGGATTTTCTGCCAGGTTTAGAGACAACGTTTCGTTGTGGAAACTGTTATAAGCATCTCGCATTGAAGTCCACGCTAAATTTCGAGCTTGTGTAAAAGATCGCCAATCTTGGGGATTTTGCATCTGTTTAAATTTGGCATGTTTGTTCCGTTGTTTCTGCAACAGTGTTCTAACCCGTTTTTTGTTGGCCGCTGTTCGAACCGGGTGCATGTCGGGAATATGTAATTCAAAGAAGAGATGCCAGATTCGTCACTGATTCGATTACCCAACATGAGGCTGTCACAGAAATGCTCAAAAAAACTCCAGTAGGAGATTTTACAAGAGAGACAATATGCAGTGCAGGGAGGTTTACTCTTAACATTCCGAGATTGTGCACTCATAATCAATCAGGAAAAATACTGCCTTCTCCATCATACATCTCGCGTCATGACCACGACGCTAAAATTATAGAAATTTGTAGCGATACGGAGATGTCCGCCTATCTTTCTTCTGCTATCTGTGAATGAAATAGTGGATTAGGAGGGAAGGTGTTACGCGAAACAGTATGTAGTCTCTGCTTTATTTTAAAGGTTCATTCAGATGAAATTTCCAGTTTGTTGTGAGCTTAACTTTAAAATGTGCTTTCCAATCAAATTATACGAGATAAGCATTGCTTAGCAGAAAAAAATTAGGTACCGGCATTACACAATATTACTTCGTATTTTGGTATATAATTTTTTTTCTCATTTTTCTTTCAGACGCAAGAAAAATTGTCGCTTTGCTGTGAGTGTTGATTCTGTGTGTGTATGACATCTGCACCTCATCTATGTGCAAAATTGGTGCATCTGGACATGAGGCTGAGGCGTGCCAGGGAAGCGTCAGCTACCGTCCGACTGTCTTCGTCAAACTCTCCTCACCGTTGGGCCTGAAGCGTGCGTGTACACAAAGGGGCGTCTCCCGTAACGTGAAGGTAGGCAGAGGCGAGCTGATGTGTCTCTGGTCTGTCACTACAGACGCACACGTTGCTTCTGCCGTTATTAAACTATACTTAACGGAATACAACGCGAGTCCGAGGACGATGGGGGCCTGTCACGTAAGCGAAGGGCGACGGGTCAGTGACTGTCGTCTGAAGGAAAGCGAGATTTAACTGCAGAACACATAGTCTAAAGACAGAGCAACCTAGGAGAGGGAACTGGAAAGATGTTATAGGGCGCATCAACAGTAATCAGCATAGCTGTATATGATATCTCTTCTTATACTATACACTTTGTATTTACATCTGTACTCCGCAAACCATCTTTCAGTGCATGGCAGAGGGTACTTCTGGTACGACTACCTTTTCCCCACTATCCTGTTCCATTCACGGTAAAGTTCTATAAAAAGCCTAATTTCTCTGACTTTCTCGTGGTGGTCATTAAGCGAAATGTACGTAGGTGGAAGTCAGATGTTGCCTGTCTCTTCCTGGACGATACGATCTCGAAGTTTCAATAATAAACTTCTCCGAGATACATAACACCTCTCTCGTGGCGTCTGTCACTGCTGTCTTCTCCATGGCGCTCTCGCGATTATTACACGATCTCATGATAAAACGTGGCATTCTTCTTTGGATATTCCCTATCTCTTCCGTTAATCCTACTTGCTAAGGGTCACAGAAGCCTGTTGCGGGCTTTCGAGTAATAAATTGAAAAGATGAGTGGTGATGGCTCTCAACCACGTACCCTCCGCCTCAGAGTTGCAATATTATAAATTTTGGCTGGTTTCGTTTTCTAGGGGTTGGGACACGTAGTTGGCGCATTACAGGCCTAATAATGCTGAGTCTACAGTATACAATATGAATATACATATAAATCGAATGGTCGAAGGTTCCTATCACTCGGAAATTGCGAATTTAGAACGTGACAAAGACGTTTATAAATGAAAGATTGCAATTAAATAAAATCTGCAGGTACTGTCTTAATGATTTTAAATGATGAGTACGATAGTAGAAGTACTTTTGAGAATGCGGTATATTTCTGCAAAACACTTATTGGTGTCGATGGTCCAGCAATTAAATTAAATATGAGTTGAATAAGAGGGAAACAATAGATTCCTACTGTACGTAATTAGTTATGAACGACAACATAGCTCGCGAGATATTCACCTCTAAACGCACACTACGTCTTCACTGTACAAGCCACGGAAATCTCACAAGTTGTGTCGCGACAACGCGCAAACCGCTCCACACTCTCCAAGTCCCTCCGTGCGTCCGTCGGACCGTTCTGTCGAGGACTCTCCCCGTGTCCTGTGCGACCGTCCCTCGCGCTGCACTGTTCCGAACTACATCTACATCTACATCTACATTGATACTCCGCAAGCCACCCAACGGTGTGTGGCGGAGGGCACTTTACGTGCCACTGTCATTACCTCCCTTTCCTGTTCCAGTCGCGTATGGTTCGCGGGAAGAACGACTGTCTGAAAGCCTCCGTGCGCGCTCTAATCTCTCTAATTTTACATTCGTGATCTCCTCGGGAAGTATAAGTAGGGGGAAGCAATATATTCGATACCTCATCCAGAAACGCACCCTCTCGAAACCTGGACAGCAAGCTACACCGCGATGCAGAGTGCCTCTCTTGCAGAGTCTGCCACTTGAGTTTATTAAACATCTCCGTAACGCTATCACGGTTACCAAATAACCCAGTGACGAAACGCGCCGCTCTTCTTTGGATCTTCTCTATCTCCTCCGTCAACCCGACCTGGTACGGATCCCACACTGATGAGCAATACTCAAGTATAGGTCGAACGAGTGTTTTGTAAGCCACCTCCTTTGTTGATGGACTACATTTTCTAAGCACTCTCCCAATGAATCTCAACCTGGTACCCGCCTTACCAACAATTAATTTTATATGATCATTCCACTTCAAATCGTTCCGTACGCATACTCCCAGATATTTTACAGAAGTAACTGCTACCAGTGTTTGTTCCGCTATCATATAATCATACAATAAAGGATCCTTCTTTCTATGTATTCGCAATACATTACATTTGTCTATGTTAAGGGTCAGTTGCCACTCCCTGCACCAAGTGCCTATCCGCTGCAGATCTTCCTGTATTTCGCTACAATTTTCTAATGCAGCAACTTCTCTGTATACTACAGCATCATCCGTGAAAAGCCGCATGGAACTTCCGACACTATCTACTAAGTCATTTATATATATTGTGAAAAGCAATGGTCCCATAACACTCCCCTGTGGCACGCCAGAGGTTACTTTAACGTCTGTAGACGTCTCTCCATTGATAACAACATGCTGTGTTCTGTTTGCTAAAAACTCTTCAATCCAGCCACACAGCTGGTCTGATATTCCGTAGGCTCTTACTTTGTTTATCAGGCGACAGTGCGGAACTGTATCGAACGCCTTCCGGAAGTCAAGAAAAATAGCATCTACCTGGGAGCCTGTATCTAATATTTTCTGGGTCTCATGAACAAATAAGGCGAGTTGGGTCTCACACGATCGCTGTTTCCGGAATCCATGTTGATTCCTACATAGTAGATTCTGGGTTTCCAGAAACGACATGATACGCGAGCAAAAAACATGTTCTAAAATTCTACAAGAGATCGACGTAAGAGATATAGGTCTATAGTTTTGCGCATCTGCTCGACGACCCTTCTTGAAGACTGTGACTATCTGTGCTCTTTTCCAATCATTTGGAACCGTCCGTTCCTCTAGAGACTTGCGGTACACGGCTGTTAGAAGGGGGGCAAGTTCTTTCGCGTACTCTGTGTAGAATCGAATTGGTATCCCGTCAGGTCCAGTGGACTTTCCTCTATTGAGTGATTCCAGTTGCTTTTCTATTCCTTTGACACTTATTTCGATGTCAGCCATTTTTTCGTTTGTGCGAGGATTTAGAGAAGGAACTGCAGTGCGGTCTTCCTCTGTGAAACAGCTTTGGAAAAAGGTGTTTAGTATTTCAGCTTTAGGCGTGTCATCCTCTGTTTCAATGCCATCATCATCCCGTAGTGTCTGGATATGCTGTTTCGAGCCACTTACTGATTTAACGTAAGACCAGAACTTCCTAGGATTTTCTGTCAAGTCGGTACATAGAATTTTACTTTCGAATTCAATGAACGCTTCACGCATAGCCCTCCTTACGCTAACTTTGACATCGTTTAGCTTCTGCTTGTCTGAGAGGTTTTGGCTGCGTTTAAACTTGGAGTGGAGCTCTCTTTGCTTTCGCAGTAGTTTCCTAACTTTGTTGTTGTACCACGGTGGGTTTTTCCCGTCCCTCACAGTTTTACTCGGCACGTACCTGTCTAAAACGCATTTTACGATTGCCTTGAACTTTTTCCATAAACACTCAACATTGTCAGTGTCGGAACAGAAATTTTCGTTTTGATCTGTTAGGTAGTCTGAAATCTGCCTTCTATTACTCTTGCTAAACATTCACTTCGGTAGTCGCCTCCCTTAGTAACAAGCGCTGTGATTGGCTAGAGCGCTCCCTCCATGTCTCCAAACGTATGTACACTCACAAACGTATTGAAACACATTCGAAATACTGGATTTACATTTAAATAACTTGAAATTAAATAAATATTCCTACGGCCGGACCATAAGCACGCTCTAACACACATCATTAAACACATAAACAAATCAAATAAACATATATCAAAAGAATAGAAACAGAAGGTAGGCCAGTAGCCTAATGTCTCTGTGCTTTCTAAAACACAGCAAATATTTAACCACTTTCTTCATGAATAGTAAATCTCGGATATAAACAAAGACATAGACGAATAAATACAGGGTGATTCAAAAAGAATACCACAACTTTAGGAATTTAAAACTCTGCAACGACAAAAGGCAGAGCTAAGCACTATCTGTCGGCGAATTAAGGGAGCTATAAAGTTTCATTTAGTTGTACATTTGTTCGCTTGAGGCGCTGTTGACTAGGCGTCAGCGTCAGTTGATGCTAAGATGGCGACCGCTCAACAGAAAGCTTTTTGTGTTATTGAGTACGGCAGAAGTGAATCGACGACAGTTGTTCAGCGTGCATTTCGAACGAAGTATGGTGTTAAACCTCCTGATAGGTGGTGTATTAAACGTTGGTATAAACAGTTTACAGAGAATGGGTGTTTGTGCAAAGGGAAAAGTTCTGGACGGCCGAGAACAAGTGATGAAAATGTAGCACGCATCCAGCAAGCATTTGTTCGCAGCCCAGGAAAATCGACTCGCAGAGCTAGCAGAGAGCTGCAAATTCCACAATCAACTGTATGGAGAGTCCTACGAAAAAGGTTAGTTATGAAACCTTATCGTCTGAAATTGGTTCAAGCACTGTCTGCAGCTGCCGCCAGGCAGCCCGTGACAGAGCACTTCATCACCGGCCTCCAAGAAGCCCAGATCTTACCCCCTGCGATTTTTTCTTATGGGGGTATGTTAAGGATATGGTGTTTCGGCCACCTCTCCCAGCCACCATTGATGATTTGAAACGAGAAATAACAGCATCTATCCAAACTGTTACGCCTGATATGCTACAGAGAGTGTGGAACGAGTTGGAGTATCGGGTTGATATTGCTCGAGTGTCCGGAGGGGGCCATATTGAACATCTCTGAACTTGTTTTTGAGTGAAAAAAAACCTTTTTAAATACTCTTTGTAATGATGTATAACAGAAGGTTATATTATGTTTCTTTCATTAAATACACATTTTTAAAGTTGTGGTATTCTTTTTGAATCACCCTGTATATTTATAAGCATGCTGCTACCGTTTTTTCGTGTCACTTTGGAGTACTTATGGTCTGACGAGATCGATAGTAATCGTCCACTTTTGACCTCCAATAACTCATGTACTATTCAAGTTACATGCCTGTAATTCATGCCAATTTAGGTTCACACTAATAGCTTTCTAAAGACACGTCGATCGAAAAAATCTGAAGAACCGTTTAGATTTTGAAAATTCGTTGCTGGATATAATTTACCGTCAGATACTAAACTGTAAACTAATAAAGATATTGAAAATCTGATTACACCATCAGTATCGGAATGCAAATAATGGTAATGTACATGTTTCGTTTTGAGGTATCATGGTTCATCTGGCTACTATTAATTTCTATTCGAACTGTGAAATGTCTGCCATTAATGATCCACAAAGTCCGCCATCTTTGGCACTCCCAGCGGGTCTGCTTCATCGGCACAGCATCACAATGGAATTCCCAGCCACGCGTTTGGATCATGCGCTGGGGCTACCCCTCTCGTCCGGCTAACGTTCGCCACCATGTGTTCGCTGCCGGGCCCCGGCTGGCCGAGCGGCCCGTGCGCCCACGCCAACTTAGAATATTTTCAGGGTACCGCAATTCGCCCGTTACCTCACACTGTACAATACTCAACCATTGGACGAACGAGTATTCTCTAAGCCATTTCTTTTGTGTACGATAAACAAGATCCCAGAATGAGATTTTCACTCTGCAGCGGAGTGTGCGCTGATATGAAACTTCCTCGCAGATTAAAACTGTGTGCCCGACCGAGACTCGAACTCGGGACCTTTGCCTTTCGCGGGCAAGTGCACTACCAACTGAGCTACCGAAGCACGACTCACGCCCGGTACTCACAGCTTTACTTCTGCCAGTACCTCGTCTCCTACCCTCCAAACTTTGTTGGTAGAGCACTTGCCCGCGAAAGGCAAAGGTCCCGAGTTCGAGTCTCGGTCGGGCACACAGTTTTAATCTGCCAGGAAGTTTCATACCAGCGCACACTCCGCTGCAGAGTGAAAATCTCATTCTGGAAACATCCCCCAGGCTGTGGCTAAGCCATGTCTCCGCAATATCCTTTCTTTCAGGAGTGCTAGTTCTGCAAGATTCGCAGGAGAGCTTCTGTAAAGTTTGGAAGGTAGGAGACGAGCTCCTGGCAGAAGAAAAGCTTTGAGGACCGGGCGTGAGTCGTGCTTCGGTAGCTCAGTTGGTAGAGCACTTGCCCGCGAAAGGCAAAGGTCCTGAGTTCGAGTCTCGGTCGGGCACACAGTTTGATAAACAAGATGTTACAAAACGATTCCGACAAATTTCGAGGGGGTGCTGTGGGTGTCTTGCGGAAGGAACAAATTGAGGGTAGGAAGCAGTGTCCGGAAACATCATCCATTGACGCTACAGATCGTCGAACTATATGCGCTGACGCCTGCCACTAGGCCATTTCTTCGGCAGCAAATGTGACTTTGTACGCTGACAAACGGCAAGCGGAACGTCTCGCTACGTTGATTGCTATTCAATGTTCGCGACTGACAGCCACGATCGCGATTGGAGAAGATGGTGCCACCTGCTGCGTAGACAGAGCTCCTGGTGGACGACGGATTTGGATGCGAGTTTCCGTCTAGAGTTTATTTTTCTCATGCATAGTGAAAAACATTGGCTGTTTTACAGGGTTCCAGGAGAAAAATAAACTGCCAATGGAAGCCACATCCGAAATCGTCATCTACGAGCATTGCCTTCAAAGGAGACGTCCACACAGCAACTAGCTTCATCTTCTGGCGATTGTAGCAGCAGTCGTGAACACTGAATAGCAAACAACACTGCAAGACGTTCCGCCTGCGGTTTGTCGGTGTACAAAGTCACGTTTGCTGCCGAAGGGGTTGCCTGGCGACAGGCGCTGGCGCCTATATTTTCAACGCTCTTTGGCATGTGTTCTTAACCTTGATTTATTCCTCAGGCCGCTCTCCACAATTTTTGTCGGTATCGCTTTGTAACACTCTGTTACTGACCCTTAACATAGACAAATGTAATGTATTGCAAATGCATAGAAAGAAGGATCCGTTATTGTATGATTATATGATAGCGGAACAAACACTGGTAGCAGTTACTTCTGTAAAATATCTGGGAGTATGCGTGCGGAACGATTTGAAGTGGAATGATCATATAAAATTAATTGTTGGTAAGGCGGGTACCAGGTTGAGATTCATTGGGAGAGTGCTTAGAAAATGTAGTCCATCAACAAAGGAGGTGGCTTACAAAACACTCGTTCGACCTATACTTGAGTATTGCTCATCAGTGTGAGATCCGTACCAGATCGGGTTGACGGAGGAGATAGACAAGATCCAAAGAAGAGCGGCGCGTTTCGTCACAGGGTTATTTGGTAACCGTGATAGCGTTACGGAGATGTTTAGCAAACTCAAGTGGCGGACTCTGCAAGAGAGGCGCTCTGCATCGCGGTGTAGGTTGCTCGCCAGGTTTCGAGAGGGTGCGTTTCTGGATGAGGTATCGAATATATTGCTTCCCCCTACTTATACCTCCCGAGGAGATCACGAATGTAAAATTAGAGAGATTCTTCCCGCGAACCATACGCGACTGGAACAGAAAATGGAGGTAATGACGGTGGCACATAAAGTGCCCTCCGCCACACACCGTTGGGTGGCTTGCGGAGTATAAATGTAGGTAGATGTATACCTCTTTTAAGATGCTCACAATGAACTCAGCAAGCATTTGCGTTTCCTACAATTTATTTTACGTGAGCATTCCACTTTAGGTCGGTCCGGATGGTTACGAGCTCATCCTCCAGGCTGTGAACACCTAAGGGATATCTAGCAGCTGCCGTGTCATCGTTTGCCTTGCGGCGTCAGCAGATTAGGCTTGGCATGGTTTGTGGTCAGCTCAGTGCTCTCCCGGCCGTTTTGTAGACTTTACAGACCGTGGATCTACTACTACTCGGTCAGATAGGTCCCAAATTGGCCTCACGAGTCTGAGTGTACCCCGTTCCAGTCCTTCCACCAATGAACTCTCCCTTCCCGTGTCGGGTATCGGACCTGGGTCATCCGCATAGCAGACATCTATGATGGCCACTCAACTACAAAGGTGGACCCGGATGGTTACGCTTAGATATTTTGCTGTTTCTAGCGATTTGTTCCCAAAAGCACGGTCGAACGGTAGTGCACCTCATCGCCTATTTCTACAAAGTACGTTATATTTACTTAGGTTCAGAGCCAGACGCCAGTGCCAACACAAAGCGTTGACTCCCTGCACGCCTTTCTGTTCTTTGCCACAGTCTTCCGGCGTTCCTACCTCCCTATAGACAACAGCATCGTCCGGGAAAAGCCACACGGAACTTCCAACATTATCCACTACATCATTAATACTTTAATACAAACTGTGAAAACTTGGGATTCTATAACATATCTGAAATCACCGTCACATCTGTCGATTGTGTTCCTTTATGATCGACGTGTTGAGTTCCATCTGCAAGGAAATCCTGTATCCCATCACAAATCTGGTCCGATACTTAATAATCTCGACAGTGCAGAATTGTACTGAACGCCTTTTGGAAGTGAAGCACATACAGAGTTTGGATAAACAGATGTAAACTCCACAAATACAATACAACACGTTGTAATGCGTATACTGGGTATACAAATCGTCGTATACAAACTCATCGGCATTCAAAACAGCTTCCAGTTCTCTCAGAATCGATAAATGCTGCTGCTGTACACTTTTCGAGACAATCTTACACCATTCTCCTTGCAAAATAGTGGCAGGTTCAGGTAACGATGGTGGGGATGAAAAGCAATCAAGGACTCATGGTTTAGTTTTCAGCTGACGTTTCTTATTGTTTCTAGTGAAACATTTCGGTAAAATTTTCATTCACTGTTTTAACATCGCTCAATGTTCCAGTGGCCGCTTGAAATTTTGGTTTTAGCTAATAATTACGTGAAGTTTTGATGGTAGTGTTACTAGTTGTACTGTAGTAGTAGTAATAAAAGCAGTTGCTGTCTTAATAGAGAGAGACAATTTCGAGACTGCTATTGTTAGTTCTATAAATAGTTCTGCTGGTGTGACTGAACTTTAATAACGTAGACAGATAGTTCTTTTTCAGCAACTGTAAAATTTTACCATCAGTGAGAAGTGTGGGCTCTGTCGTAGGTTTGTGAGTAGTGGGTTATGGTGTGGGGTTTGTTCAAAGTATATTCATTTAGGAGGATGCAGTGGGGAAGTCAGTGGGCATTCTAGCGATATCCTCTACTAGGAATGCAGAATCTGTAGTAGAAACAAGTTGATAGAGGAGCAGGAGCGTTAAGATCTGTGCCCTTCAGGTGCAGTTACAACACGCAAAGGAGAAACTAGATAGGTTGAGGAGAGTGAAGGGTGCTGAGGAATTGGAACTGGTAGTTGCAAGAAAGCAGCTAGGAGGAGGAGGTATTCAGACAGTTATACTTTGCATATATGCAATAGATTTAACCAACTGTCAGAGCTGAGTGGAGAGGAGCCTTTGGTAGCTGTAGGTGTAGGAAACATGCAGCAGTCCTCAGCAGCTAGGAGGCCTAGGTCAGTTGCAAAGTCGTTTCCAGGAATTGTCTCAGCGCAGGAAAGTGGGAGGTGACCATCAATATGTGTCACCCAAGTGCATAACCTGACACGAGAAGTGTAACCTGATACACATCTAATCTTATCAGTGACCTTAAGATGAGAAGCTGGTTGTAACCGATCTTGGGCTAGTACTAGCATTGATTACGTAGTGCTTATGATTTGTGGCTTTATCATATCATTCAACATTTGGGATGCGTATCCCTCTTCCCCTAGAGCTCGTATGAACCTTGCTGTCCTACTCAGATGCAGATAGGTACAAACGGACTTTGAGTGTATAAAAAGCAACGGACCTCTTGCAAGGTACGAAGAAAATAGTGGAAAAAGCGTAATAGAACACACATGAACCGTTTTCGCTTTGCTGCTGGTATTATTTGACTCTGGCGCAGATAAATTTCAACATAGTACGGAGACGCTTCATAGAGCACCTTTAAAAATAAATCTGACCATCAGTTGTAAAAAATCCACGTTAGCATTTAAAACAGTTGAAGACAACGAGCTTTTGAACGCGAAAAGAAATATACAGGAGCGCAAATATTTTCCGAAACGTTTTCGATTTGATAATCTTCCTCTCAATATTCTTCTCAGCATAATGTCATCTGCCATCTTCTCCATATGTGCTAAACAGCGTATTCTCTGACATTAATAAATTTTGCTATATGTTTGTAATAAGTTTGAGATAATAAATAGTTTAAATGCTCTATGATACGGGGCTATTTCGAAAGTAAGGTCCGATCGTTCGTGAAATGGAAACCACAGTGAAAATCAAAAGTATTTTATATGCAACAGTTAGCTATAGCTTCCAGCAATTTCTCTACATAGTTGCCTCTCCGTCTGAGACAGTCGTCGTAGCGTGTATCACTTTACAATATCCTCGTCATAGAAGGCAACCGCCTGCACTTCTCGCCAATTCTCTACGCTGATCTGCAGTTAGTTGTCTGTGCCAAAACGTAGACTTCATAGCCAGCGGTTCATGTAAGCATAGATGAAAATCAGAGAGAGAGAAGTCCAAGCTCTATGGAGGGCGATCAAACACTTCCCCTCGAAAACGCTGCAGGGACGTCCTCATTGCCCCTGCAGAGTGTGGCCCATAACTGTCAGGAAGGAGGAAATGCATGACAGTTGTGTTGTGTGGGCTGCATCAAATCAGGCGAAATCCCTCACAGGCACTCATACTTGGCGGGAGACACTGTTTTCTAGGCATCTTTATGTGCTCTCTGAGCGCTCATAACTGAAAAGACAGATGTGACGCGATCAACAGGCATACTGTAGACACTGTCAAACACACCTATGCAAAGCTTTATCAGATTTTCACTGTGGTTTCCATTTCGCCACCGATCGGACCTTACTTTCGGAATACGCCTCGTAATTTCAAAATTGCTCTATTAAGATGAAGTATGGAGCCATTATAATTTGAGAGATCACACCAGTATCGATACATTGGTACGTGTACTTCAGGAGGTTACAAGCTGTGGACAACACAAACGCAGATAGTGACAGTGAAAATAGGAGGAGAAAGTGCACGCCACAAGAGAACAGCCATTTCTGTTGAACAGACTGCGTTTTTTTTTTTAGTAAACGTTCTCATAGAAGTGTTGTACATTTCTTTCTGGGGAGGCAGTGGGCAGTCTGCACCACACACCAAAACGATTTTTGTACATTAAGATACACACTATCTGATCAAAATTATCCAGACGCCAATTAGTGAGACTGATACAGGGTGTGTCCACCCTTCACCTATATAACATTCTGAACCCTGCAAGGAACAATTTCAGCGAGGTGTCTGAATGTCTGCGCTGTTGTGGCAACCCAGTCTTCCGCAAGACCCGAAACCAGAGACAGTAGGGACACTGGATGCTGGGGTCTGGAGAGAAGTTGACGTTTCAAATCACCCAATGGTGTTTTGTTGGGTTCAGACTGGGATTCTGGGCACACCAGTCCATTTCAAGAATGTTGTATGTTGCTATCCACAAATCATTTCTCACACATGCTGCCTTATGGCAGGTTGTATTGGCATGCTGATAATAAATTATCATTGTTCCCAAACTATTCCTCTATTTTACACAGTACACAACGTGAAATGTGTTCACATCCTTCCACATTTTGTCTTAAGCGCAATAAGGTGGCCACATAGTAATCACAAAAAACACCTTCATACTGTAACAGCACTTTCTCCATACTTGACTGTTAGCATTACACATTATGACAGTACACATTCTTCAGGCATTAACCAAACCCAGACCAGTAGATAATAAATGTACATTCTGGTGCACTAGCTCAATTTTATAAAAAATTGCTCATTAACACTCACATTTTTTATTTGCCATAAAATTTATCTAATAATTCAGAATCTACATTTATCATCTACTATCCATTTTACCTAATAATAATATAATATAATATAATAATAGATATAATAAGCTATAATAAAAAGATCATTTATTTTAGATACATTTCCCATAGGCAAGTGTAATGTAATTAAAGATATTAGAGAATTAAGTATTAATTTAATAAACAATTTTTAAAACAGCATTTTTCACAACTTTTTCTTAGTGCAAAATATTGTCCTATTTTTTACTTTTGTGAAAAATGGGTTTTTAGAATTATATTAAAGAATAAGTATATAAAATTATTTACTTTCTGCTTTAGCAGCCATAAGTTTATTATAAGTTGTTGTTTTACATTGTGAATGTAAGTAAATAAATAATGTATTAGTTAAAAAGTACATTTTTTGAAAAAATATTTTTAATATAAAATACAAACTTATTTTTTATAAAACTAATAAATTTTTTTTTCTATATAAATGGAAACTGTAATCAGGAAACTCAATAATATTAGTGTCTTGAAAGAGATTAAAAAAATAGACGAACTAGCGATAAATGTTTTATATAATGTTACTGACTGTGAATATTTAATTACTAGATATGGAGATAAAAAACTATATTGAGCTTAATAATGATTTTAAAGTTATTTTACCAAATAGATATTACAAATTAATTGATCCTTGGGAACTTCAAATAATTAGAAAAGGGCAAATGAAACTAAAATATAAAGGAATGAAGAAACTTAAAAATAGAAATAGTGAATTTCATTATATAGAATGCACTATATGAAAATTTTTAAAAATATATTTTGCTCATTAATTTTATATTTTTTAAATAGATAGCACTAAGCAACAGTTAAGACAGTGTAGTGAATGTATGATTAAAAAAAGTATTGAAGAATTTTATAAAGGTAAATATCGAACTGTTATGTATGTAAAGAATGTAAGAAAATTAAATTTACTGTAAATGTGGTAGAACTGTAAATAAGTTTTCCTTCAAAAAACATTTACAAACAATGACTCATAATAATCTTATGGCTGCTAAAGCAGAAAGTAAATAATTTTATATACTTATTCTTTAATATAATTTAAAAAAAACACGTTTTTTACAAAAGTCAAAAATAGGACAATTTTTCGCACTAATAAAAAGTTGTAAAAAATGCTTTTTTTAAAATTGTTTTTTAAAATAATACTTAATTCTCTAATATATATAATTACGTAACATTTGCCTATGGGGAAAATGATTTTTTTATTGTAGCTATTATTATATTATTATATTATATTATATTATTATTAGGTAAAATGGATAGTAGATAATAAATGTAGGTTCTGGATTATTAGATCAGTTTTATGGAAAATAAAAAATGTGTTAACGAGCAATTTTTTATAAAACTGAGCTACTGTACCAGAAATCCGTCGGATTTCCATAGAGTAAGGCGTGACTCCAAATTACTCATTTCCAGTCAGCCACTGTTGATTCGTGTCTCTCTTTACATGACCTCAATCATCGCTTAGCAATGACTACAGAAATGTGTGGCTCAAGAGTACCTGCTCGACCATTGAACCAAATTATTTTAACTCCCTACGCACAGTCATTGTGCTAGCTAGATTACTGGTGGCACTTTAGAACTCACTAGTGTTTCCTTCCGTTAACTGCACGCGGTTTCTTACAGGCACTCTCCACAATACTCGCTGGTCCCTGTCCGTCAGTACACGAGGACTGCCTGAACCTGGTTTAGCTATGGTTGCTCCTTCATAATTCTGCTTCACATCACATCATCAACAGGTCACGTGGTCAGATTTGGAAGTGTTGAAATCTCCATGATTGATGTGTTACTCTGGTGACATCCAATGGCTAGTAAACGTTCGAAGTCACTGAATCTCCTGGCCGATCCATTCTTGTGTTACCGCTTCTCTGTTGACAACGCAATACTCCCCACTTCCTTTCATAATGCCGGGTCTACCTTTCATGACCTCTAGCGGTCAGTTCTGAATTAAACAGAGGTTTCCGGATACTTTTGATCGATACTGTACGTGTTAAATGTTTTGCATTACAGTTTTTGCCTGATGATGTAATATCTTAGAGTAAGTTAAGCAAATTAACAGAGAACTGTGACCGGTAGCGATCTATAAAACCAATAATTATAGATTTTAAGATACAGACACAGTCGAATAAAAGCGAACGTGGTTTTAAACTGAGATATAATTTCACTTCTGCTTCGCTAAGGACAGTGCGATATGTGGTGGAGATAACATGTACGACAACTTTTCCTCCCTCCTGTGCTATGCTTGAAGAAAGACTGTCGGCGCCTCTATACATAAACTCGAATTTCTACACTCTTAACGTCCTAGTCGTTTCGGCAAATTTGTGTTATACAAGGAATACACTTTTTTAAATAGCTATTGAAACTGTTAAGAGTAATGCTCGATACTTAACGATTGTGATTGATTCCCGTGGCCGAGCGCGATCGATAAATAAAATAATATCGAATTTTTCCGCTGTTTAAGCACATAACGTTAACTTCAGCTTCCAACCTCAGCACCAGCCGCCGATCGTCTGAAGGTCTACATCTGCGTCTTCATCTACATGATTATTTTGCAACTCACACGTAAGTGTTTAGAAGAGGGATCACAAAACCATTTCCAGACTGCTTTCTACTGTTCCACTCTAGAAAAGCACGTGGAAGAAGAATCTTTCCGTGCGCGCTTTGATTTCTGTTACTTTATCACTACCGTCATTTCTCTCTGTGTGCGCGACAGAAAAGAATTTTTGGCATACGGGGAGACAACTGTTGATTTAAATTTCACGAAAAGATCTCGCCGCAAAGCAGAAAGCCTTTGTGTTAATAATTGTTACCATAGTTCGCTTATTATATCCGTAACGCTTTCTCCCTTATTTTGCGATAGCACATTACGAGCTGCCCTTCTTTGACTTTTTTCAGTGTCTTCCGTTAATCCCATTTGGTAAAACTCCGATAACTCGTTACAGTACTCCAGAGAAGGGCGGACAATCGAAGTGCAGACAGTCTCTTTAGTACATTTGATGCACCTTCTAAGTCTTTTGCCAATAAAATACATTCTTTAGTTCACCTTCCACACAACACTTTCTTTGTGATGGATCCAATTTAACTGTTCACAATTCTAATTCGTAAATATTAAGCTAAATAGACAAGTTGTAAATTTCTGTGGTTTAGCATGTAGCCGAATTTTAGCGTCATTTTTAGTGCTCAAGTAGAGGACATCATACTTTTACTATTTAGGGTCAATTTCCATTTTTCACACCATCCACATATCCTGTCTAAATCATTTTGTAATTCATTTCGATCTTCTGATGACTTCACTCGGCAGCATTGTTTGCAAAAATCTAAGAAGACCGTTCAAATTGTCTATTCAATCTTTTTTACACACTGAGAACAACGGAGAGCCTATAACACATACTTGGGGAACACGAAATATAACTTCAGTTTCACTTCATGACTTCCATTTATTAGCATGAACTGTAACCTCTCAGCATTTCGTAACAATTTGATAGCAACATTTTCTAGACACCTGTGTCGTCTGCTGACCGGCAGAAGTCCCGAACGTAAGCCGGTAACAATATCTATAGTAATATTTATAAAAGCCTAAAGCTTGTCAGATCTGTTATGCTGCTAGATAAAGATCAGAAGACGTGATTGGGCTGGGAATTTCAAGTACTGAGAGCTGGCTCCCACCGCACACCCGATAGACAGTCTGTATACGATTTTTCATTGTTTACCTACATCGATGTTGGGCTTGCCTCAGCGATCTGCTCTCTGAATTCCATTCACGAACATACGCCGCGATCCGCATCACAAGAAAGCGCATCCGACAGAAACAGGCGCTATGTCATCTTCCAGGACCTTTGTTCTCCAGGCGGTGGGCCCAGCAAAGACTGTGCAGCCTCTTCAAATAAAAGTGACGTGATACAGCAGGGGCGTGTTTGGTGGTTTGAAATGTATTTCTGCTACAGAGAGCTCTGTAGTGTGCATGACCTTAAGTCAGATCAAGATGAAATGCATATTGCTGTAAAATCTTCTCACAATGTTTATGATGGATGATACATCAACGTCCTTTCTTTTCCTGATTTCAATTATTTGTTTTGGGAGTTTAAATTTAGCAACTTTTATTCACGTTTCACACACACACACACACACACACACACACACACACACACACACACAACCTGGTGAAAAACATAAACACACACACAGAGTAGTAACAGACGCTTCCATCATTTCCAAAACAGAGACGAACGCATCCCGTAAGAGCAAAACAAAACACACGAAATGGCGATATGATAGTAGTACTTCACAACACAAAAACATGAATGTGTTAAGTGTTAGTGAAAGTCCTGTGTACTAAAATCTAACACGTATACGTTGAAGATCAAGAAGCATGACAAAAAAAAAAAAAACCGTGAGCAACGATAAGAATTAATGCTGATTGTAGTAGGATGAAAGCTGTTCATGATCCTAGCAAACAAAATTGTAAGGGAAAAGAACTATATTGTTACAGTAACCACTGACGATGCTCTAAAATAAAACGAAGCGGTTTCTTCTTAATACGACTTTCATAAGAGTTTCAAAATACGCTGTTAAAAAACTTGTATACGGGCAACTGCGGAGAAAAGGACCGAAAAACAAAGAAGACAAGAAATGAAATACAATTTTTTAAACTGTTATTGAAACACAGGATCTATAACTATTAAGAGTAAGGCTCAACGCTAAATGGTTGCTTATTTGCTGTGGCCGAGCGGTTCTAGGCGCTTCAGTTCGGAACCGCGCTACTGCTACTGTCGCAGGTTCGAATCTTGCCCCGGGCATGGACGTGTGTGATGTCCTTAGGTTAGTTAGGTTTAACTAGTTCTAAGTTCTAGGGGACTGATGACCTCCGATGTCAAGTCCCATAGTGCTTAGAGCCATTTGAACCATTTCGTTGTTTATTTTAACATTATTAGATATTCCTTTACACGCTACTGACATACTACTTCTGAAAGACAAGTGTCATTAAGATCATTAATTGGTCAGGTACACACATATTACCTAATACCAGAAAGCCGGACTGATTTTAGTTTTGCATTTGCGCAAGAAGTGGCGCAAGCTGTTCTTTAGAGTGTTAAAATATATTCTAGCACCCTTGCCAAATAATCAATGTTGAAGTTGAAAGACTTGTGTTGTTATAAAAAATAATGACTGCTCCCATAAGTAGTGATAGCTGAGGCCTGAAACCTCCAAGCTATGCAAAAAGTAAAGTTCTTATTTACATTTACATCATACTTCCCAAGCCACCTAATGGTGTGTGGCGGAGGGTACTTTCGGTACCACTATCTGATCCCTCCAACCCAGTTCCACTCGCGAATAGTGCATGGGAAGAATGATTGTCGGTAAGCCTCTGCGTTGGCTCTAATTTCTCGAATTTTCTGCTCGTGGTCAATACGCGAGATATATGTCGGGGGAAGTAATATGTTGCCCGACTCCTCCTGAAAAATGCTGTCAAGAAATTTCAATAGTAAATCTCTCTGTGATGCGCAACGCCTCTCTTGCAACGTCTACCAATGGAGTTTGTTTAGTATCTCCGTGATGCTCTCTCGCCAGCTAAACGATCCCGTGACGAAACGCGCCGCTGTTCGTTGGATCTTCTCTATCTCCTCTATCAGTCCTACCTGACGGGGATCCCAGATAGATGAACAATACTCACGAATCGGCCGAACAAGCGTCTTATAAGCCACTACTTTCGTGGATGAGTTACATTTCCTTTAGGTTCTTCCGATGAATCTGAGTCTGGTGTCTCCTTTTCCCACTACCTGTTTAATATGCTTCAGGTCGCTGTGGATAGTTGCACCCAGATATTTTACGACAGATGCTGTCTCCCGCTGTTTGTCGTCAATAGTGTAGCAGAACAGTAGTGGATTTCTTTTCCTATGCATGCGCAATATGTTACATTTATTTACGTTCAGAGTCAACTGCCAGATTCTGCACCATTCATCAATTCTCTGCAGGTCTTTCCGCAAATTCTTACTATCTTCTGCCGTTCCTACTTTGGTACAGACAACTGCATCGTCTGCGAATATCCTTAAAGAGCATCCTACGCTTTCTACTAGATTATTTACATATATTGTGAACAGTAACGGTCCTATCACACTTCCCTGTGGTACTCCGGATATTACCTTTACATCTGTCGATTTAGTTCCGTTAAGAGCGACGTGTTGAGTTCTATCTGCAAGAAGGTCTTCAATCCAATCGCAGGTCTGCTCCGATACTCCGTAAGCTCGTATTTTTTTGATTAAACGGCAATGCGGGACGGTGTCAAATGCCTTACTGAAATCAAGGAACACGGCATCAACCTAAGTGCCGTTGTCCAATGCGCTGTGGATCTCATGGAGGAACAGAGCGAGCTGAGTTTCGCAGGATCTCTGTTTGCGGAATCCATGTTGATTTTTATAGAGAATATGTTCATTAGCCAAGAACGTCATAATTCTTGAGCAAAAAACATGTTCTATAATTCTACACCAGCATGACGTCAACGATGTAGGCCTATAATTGTGTGGATCTGTCTTACGGCCTTTCTTAAAAACGGGAATGGCCTGCGCTTTTTTCCAGTCGTTAGGTACCTTTCGTTGCTCAATCGATCTACGATAAATTACTGTTAGAAGGGGAGCAAGTTCTTTATAGAATCTTACAGGTATCTCATCTGGTCCTGAAGCCTTTCCACTACTAAGCGATTGTAGCTGCTTTTCAGTTCCGCGATCGATTATCTCGATATCTGCTATTTCGATGTTCGTACGACGATTGAAAGGAGGGACAGTGTTACAATCTGCCGCGGTAAAACAACTTCGGAAGACCGAATTCAGTATTTCGGCCTTCTCTCTGTTATCTTCCGTTTCGGTGCCGGTGTGGTCGCTGAGAGAATGAATAGATGAATTTGACACACTTACTGATTTTACAAACGACCATAATCTCTTAGGATTTTTATTCAGGTCGGTTCACAACGTCTTACTTTCAAAATCATTGAACGCTTCTCTCATTGCTCTCCTTACGCTCATTATCGCTTCGTTCAGCTTTTGTTTGTCAGCTAGGTTTTTACTTCCTTTGAATCGGAGATGAAGTCCTCTTTGTTTACGTAGCGCTTTTCTAACACGACTATTAAACAATATGCATCTTTCCCATCTCTTAAAACCTTATTTGGAACATATTGGTCTAGGGCATATTGAACGATGCCTTTGAATTTTTTCCATTTGTTCTCAACATCTTCGTCTTCATCACCGAATATTTGATACTGACTGCTGAGATATTGTGGAATTTGTATTCTGTCAACCTTGCCGAGCAAATATACTCCCTTCCTTTCTTAACATTCCTTGTAGGACCCATCGTCATAGATGCTGTCTAAGTTAACTGATTCGATAATTTCAGGTTTGTTTGTTGCCAGGAGGTTGTAATGGTTCTTTATTTACGTGACCATTACGGCACTCCAACCCCAGTTCTCGATACTAGTAATATCGCACTACTTTTCTGCGAAGTAACAGACATATTTTTGTGACAATATTCACATTTGGTTTTATTAATGTATAGGTACTCCGATGTATCAATATATTACAGTGATATGGTTCTTGTGTGTACTCATTTCTGTGAGACTGTCATAATCTTTGACTTACTTGTAACCGTTTTGGCGCGAATGCGCACAGAGCAGTCTTTGTTTCACTTTGCAGAAGTTAAGTTGTTATTTCGCTTTGTAAAAGAACATTCAAGACTTGTGTTTGGTTAAAGTGGAAATTAAATATATGAAGATTGATACAAAACTGTTTTCTTGATGATGTGACAATTAAGAAGAAGTATATGTGAATTTACAAGAAGTTTAATAAAAATGTGGATCGTTAATACCAAGTCAAAAATTATTTCTACCATACCATTGTTGTCATCTGGGATTATTTGATCATTAAGAATTTCCTGAAAAACGAATTTGTTAGGTCTTCAAATATTGCTAAAATACAGATCTGGACCTTCTAGAAGTCAAAGTGGAATCACCCTAGAATCAACAATATGAGCCATAACAACTTCGACGAAATCTACGTGGGAATCCATTCAAGATAAGTGGCAAATTAATGACTTTTCTACAGCGACTTCATTATTTCCGTTCTGACGATGCCATCCACAGTCAATAACTTTGTTGTTGCCCGATAAAGTGAACACATGCTGCGTGAGCAACATTGTTAATCTGATTTCTAACCTACTTTGCAAGTGGTGGTATTGTTATAAGGTTACCTTCTCGAGTTGGTTCTCTATCTGCTCAAGGTAATTTTCTGACAAGACATCTGTCTCTGATACCAGTTTTCATGGCAGAACACTCCCAATCTATACCTGACAAGTTGAAGTCACCCCCTATTACAACGGCATGATCAGGAAAATTATTGATGATATTCTGCAAGTTCTGTCTGAAGCACTCTACAACTGCAGATACTGACCCAGGTGGTCTATAAAAGCATCCGATCACCATTTTTGACCGTTTCTTGATTCTCCATTTCACCCAGATTATTTCACATTCGGAATCCGTGGTAACATAGCTGGATTTTACTAAATATTTTTACTGCAATAAACACGCCGCCACCACTGGCTTCTAACCTATCCTTACTATAAAACTTCCAATCTGAACTTAGGACTTCGCTGTCACTGACGTCTGGTTTCAACCAGTTTTCTGTCCCCAATACTATTTGTGTATTATAAGCAATACTAACTATGGGACCTTTCCTTGGATGCTCCTGTAGTTTACTAAAATCATATTAATCTCTTCTATCTCTGATCTGAGAGGACCAAGATTCTCTGAGGTCGCTGTGGCTGATTTAACAGGCAGATAGTCTTTACTCCCCAGGAAATAATTTGGTAACACTGTATCGTAAAGTTTGATGAAAGTAGTCACACACACAAGTACTTCCTTAACACTGCGTCACTAAGAAGTGGGACTGGATAGCTAAAATTTACATACTGGCTGAGAAAGCTGGATTTACCCGAGCAGTATTTATTCCAGTCTTCTATTAGTCGACGCCCTCCTCCCCCTCTCCGTGTCCACCCCCTCTCCCACCCTCTCTGCCTGTCCATCTCCTCATCCCCGCTCCACTCTCTGCCTGTTCACCCCCTCCTCCCCTTTTCTTTGCCCATCGCCCTATTATCATCAACACTCATCCCAGAGGCAGCCTGGTCGTTTTACCCACATAGTAGTAAGTAATGTGTCTACCAAGTTTGGCTGAAATCGACCCAAGGGCTTACGAGATGACGTTAAACACGCGTGTATTACATATATCGTACACCTATATGTCGGATTCTCTGCTGATCTACACCACACCATTCCAGAGATGATGTTCAATTTATCTGTGCAGTTCAGCAGTGTGGTTTCAGCTTAGGTCCCGAAGCACATTGACAAAATTAAAGGCTCGCTGGAGCGCTCATTATGGCGACCTGGTTGAGACATTCCACAAATAAGAGAAGAACTGTGTTTCATACTTTACTGTGGCCAATATAGACACTGTAAGATGGCACGAACTATGCCCCTTACATGAAGTCATTAAAGATCACCTAACTCACGTTGAGTGAACAGTAGGGCTGAACAAAATGACTGACAAGGCACAATGCATCTTGTAGAGGGTATAGTATGGAAGTATTGGAATAATTAATGTCGGGTGATGGTTTTAAAATAATTCATACGACATGAAAACTTTGTGGAAACGAGTCGATTTACTGGATGCTAGTTTACCCCAGGGAAATATTTAGAGTTGACCGTGGCCAACTGGAGAGCGGCGAAGGGAAGTGACAAAAGGCAGCTTAGGGTGACTCAAGCTCTGAGAAAGCGGTAACGGGGCGCGGCCTCCAGCTGCCTTAAGATGAGTGACAGTGAGTCGGTGGTTGACCCCATGCTGGTGTACTGGGAAACAGATGGAGAACTTGTATGCCTGTTGATAAATGTCTGTCGTCCCGTTTTCAGGGAAACATGCGAGAAAGCCACGCAAAGCTACAGTGGAGCGGTCAACAGAGGTCAAAATATGCATGTTCGTGACTATAGCAACTTCACATTGAATTCACGGTCCACAGAGTCTGCAGTAAATCAGGTGAAGAGCGACAGAATAAAATACGCCGGCCTCCGATGGGAACGTAGGACCGAGGAATTTGAAGTACTCTCCTGGGAGTCAGAATTCCGGAAAAATCTGTGTTTGTGCAGACGCTAACCTTGATGGGTGGCCTGGGAGGAGCTAAATAACAGAAGTTGAGAGGAAGGGAAATTTTGTGGGAATTTGTTCACTTCCCAGAGCAGGTATTGGTCGGTGCTGGGAAGCGACGCATAATTAATGCGACTTGCGCTGCAGTTGGCGTAAATGATTTTGCTGGAGGGGAAACAGAGGCGAAGAGCGGACTGGGAGAAGTCCCCGTAGAGGTCTTCCGTTCCCAGCTTGCCTAGAGTGTGGACGTGGCGTCTTTACTCAGGTTGCCTGAGAAGGAGTGAGCATCTCTGCAGTTTAGGACCTAGCAAATGGAACGACTGAGCTTGGAGATAGGAAGTTTTGGTTCAGCTATATGCTTAGCAAGATAGCTAGGAGTGAATAGACGAGCGCAGCATTGCAGCACCACAAGGTCGGCTGACGTCTGCACAACGACGCCACTCCGCCACGCTGTATTCGGTGATATTGCGCCCTCTCCAGCCACTGATTAATTTGTTGGATCACGTCAGCAAAGTTTCCATCAGGGTTTCATGGGCCGTCTGCCTTCCCTATCCATCCCTAATTGGAGCTTGTGCTCTGCATCTAATGCCCTCGATGTCGACGGAGCGTTCAACACTAATATCTTCCTCCTCCTGCAGCAAGATGTTACTGACTTGCTCAGTTTGTCAAACTCTTTCTCTTGAATAAACCATAGAATTTTTCTGAAACTGAAATGATTTATTTTTCTATACATGTACATCAAATCTAGCGATTTTCTTCCCATTTGGATAATTCCTTCGTGATGTGTCTTTTTCCTTACAGTGTTATTGTGTATATGGTGCTTATTTTCCCTGTGTAGCATCTTTAAATTACTTGGGCAAATTAGAGACAGACAGCCCCCGTTCACCTAAATGTGAGCACAAGGTAGATTTTGAACTGGTTTAATTTAAATGTTCTCTGAAACGTGTGTCGAGCCCTCTACCCTTCTGTCAATTGTACTGAATGTGGCAGTTATCAAAGATAATGCAATAAACCCACATAGCGGTGTAATTCATGCATGTTGCGTGTTCCTTATGTCTCTATATTATGACATTATTAGACATGCGCATTAGGGATGGCATTTATCGCTGAAACAATAGTGGTTTTTTTTTTCACACCAGTTTAACCTGTCCGTTACAACCGCTCTAAATGACCGGTTCCTGAAATAATCGATTTTCTGTTTTTCGTTCCTATTATTTCCTGCAATAAACGTAGAAATCTAACAAGTATTGAAAAAGTTTGACTTTCTCAGTTTCAAGATACATAGAATCAAAATGTTAAATGAAATAAATAGTCTGTCCACCGTTCGCCACTTTTCTCGAAAAGTGATAACTGGTTGAATAGTATTAATATCACCAGTATTCTCCTACTGATTCTAACTTTTTGAAACTCTGGTCAAAATAAATCGTATTGTAGCTGGCCGCTGTGACCGAGCGGATCTAGGCGCTTCAGTCTGGTACCGCGCGACTGCTACGGTCGCAGGTTCGAATCCTGCCTCGGGCATGGATGTGTGTGGTGTCCTTAGGTTAGTTAGGTTTAAGTAGTTCTAAGTTCTAGGGAGGACTGATGACCTCAAATGTTAAGTCCTATAGTGCTCAGAGCCATTTGATTTGAACCAAAAATCATATTGTACTCGGAGATTATACCTCTATTTGGGCATTACGAACAATCAGTGCTAAAGGGTGAAAAATGAGGTTGAAGACCTCTGTTTTTCGTGTTAATTTTTCCGTTTTCGAGGACTGTTTCAGATTAAGGCGTAGTATGAGGACGCAGGTAGCAGATCAGCCATCTTCTGTGTTTATTGTATACCATGAAAGACTTGTTAAGTTTTTACTTTGTTATTGTTACCATAATTTCCTTCCTCTTTTGTATTTCATAGACATGGTAGACAAATCTATGTTTTAAAACAAATGAAGCACTGTATTTCATTATTGCGTCACTTCCTAAAAACACTTCCCGACTGGGGCTGGTACCATTCTGCAATGCAACGGATGTCCGATGACGAAGCGTACCTTAAGCCACGACACACGGCAGCAGGGACACTACTGTGTGATCAGAGCTGTACTAATTCTTAAGCCGGCCGAAGTGGCCGCGCGGTTCTGGCGCTGCAGTCTGGAACCGCGAGACCGCTACGGTCGCAGGTTCGAATCCTGCCTCGGGCATGGATGTTTGTGATGTCCTTAGGTTAGTTAGGTTTAACTAGTTCTAAGTTCTAGGGGACTAATGACCTCAGCAGTTGAGTCCCATAGTGCTCAGAGCCATTTGACCCACTAATTCTTATGCCTTGTTTGTGTTGCTCGTTTCTGTCGTCATTATTATTAAAACAGCACTTATCACTTTTGCCAATTTCTTTAATCACGTATTATTTCAAACCAATGCTAATATATTGATTGAAAACCAAAAAAATTGGCATTCTGCTATGGTTAATTGATATTTTGATTTATTTACCCGGTTACTACAGGGTGACACACGGGAGACGGACGGTTTTGAACTGCGTAGTACTGAGGGCGCGGTGGTGGGAGGTGGTCGTGGTGGGGATAGTTCTGATCCACACAAGACGCCATTTCATTTACTCAGTCACTATGGAGCAGTGGGACTTGCAACGTCGAGTGTTTGTCTATAACAGTTTCGTGAAAAGTGGTGAGTCTGTTATTCCTACGCAGTGATTGTTTCGTGGTCGGTTTAATGTCGGTCGACATCGAGCTGTTCCGAACCGTAACACAATCCTCAGATGGGTGGAAGACTTCAGATCAACTGGAAACATACTGGTTAAGAAGCATCCTGGCACGGAATGCAGAGTAACGACACCAGAAAATGCTGAAAGGGTAAGGCAAGCGGCTGTCAGAAGCCCACGACGGTCAGCTAGACGTCATGCTAGTGAGTTACGAATCAATCGTGAATCGGTTAAACGAATTTTTCATAAAGAATTAAAATTCCATCCCTACAAAATGCTCATTGTCCAACAGCTTAAGGAAACTGCTTTTGGTGTACGAGAAGATGGTTCAAATGGCTCTGAGCACTATGGCACTTAACATCAGAGGTCATCAGTCCCCTAGAACTTAGAACTACTTGAACCTAACTAACCTAAGGACATCACACACATCCATGCCCGAGGCAGGATTCGAACCTGCGACCGTAGCGGTCACGCGGTTCCAGACTGTAGCACGTAGAACCGCTCGGCCACCCCGGCTGGCTGTACGAGAAGACTTCGCTAACAGAATGCAAGTGATTTTGGGATCGAATGAAAATGAAATGTTATTGATGATCGATGAAGCCCATTTTCATTTATACGGGACTGTGAATAAGCAAAACCTACGTTACTGGGCTCCAGAGTATCCACACCTTATCCACCAGCGTCTACACACAGAAAAAGTAACAGTCTGGTGGCTCTGTTGGCATTGGTTCAAATGGCTCTGAGAACTATGGGACTTAACTTCTGAGGTCATCAGTCCCCTAGAACTTAGAACTACTTAAACCTAACTAACCTAAGGACATCACAGAAATTCTTGCCCGAGGCAGGATTCGAACCTGCGACGGTAGCGGTCGCGCGGTTCCAGACTGTAGCGCCTAGAACCGCTCAGCCACTCCGGCCGGCTGGGACCCAACATCTGAGGTCATCAGTCCCCTAGAACTTAGAACTACTTCAGCCTAACTAATCTATGGACATCATACACATCCATGCCCAAGGCAGGATTCGAACCTGCAACCGTAGCAGTCGCGCGGTTTCGGACTGAAGCGCCCAGAACCTCACGCCACCACGGCCGGCTCTGTTGGCATTATTAGGCTATATATATATATATATATAAGATCGAAACAATAGCTCGATTGAACACCCGGATGCACATCTTCAATCAATCAGACCTGAAATATCACATTACATCATTCTGTAATCTCATTGGTCTTTAAGAAGAAAAATGGTTCAAATGGCTCTGAGCACTATGGGACTTAACATCTGTGGTCTTCAGTCCCCTAGAACTTAGAACTACTTAAACCTAACTAACCTAAGGACATCACACCCATCCATGCCCGAGGCAGGATTCGAACCTGCGACCGTAGCAGTCGCGCGGTTTCGGACTGAAGCGCCCAGAACCTCACGCCACCGCGGCCGGCTCTGTTGGCATTATTAGGCCATATATATATATATATATATATATATATATATATATATAAGATCGAAACAATAGCTCGATTGAACACCCGGATGCACATCTTCAATCAATCAGACCTGAAATATCACATTACATCATTCTGTAATCTCATTGGTCTTTAAGAAGAAAAATGGTTCAAATGGCTCTGAGCACTATGGGACTTAACATCTGTGGTGATCAGTCCCCTAGAACTTAGAACTACTTAAACCTAACTAACCTAAGGACATCACACCCATCCATGCCCGAGGCAGGATTCGAACCTGCGACCGTATATATATATATATATATATAAGATAACGGGGCCACAGTTACTGTTTATTTGGTTCGTTACATTCGTATGCTTGAAAAATTCTTGAAACCAGAACTAAGAAGACGAATCCCTTTAAAACGCGCTTGGTTCCAGCAGGATGGGGCAACATCGCACACCGCAAACACTTCAGTGACAGTTCTTAGACACATGCTTCCAGGCTGCATTATCTGACGTTTTGGCAATGTTCCTTGGCTTCCCAGGTCTCCCGACTTGTCAGTGCGTGATTTTTTTACGTGGGGTTACCTTAAGAACTGTGTCTATAACCACAAACCACTAAATTTGGACGAGTTGAAGAACGCAATCATTCAAAAAATTGCTGCCATCCCTGCAGAGATTTTAGTCCGTGTGATGGAGGATTCTGAGAAGAGACTTGAGTCCTGCATTCGAAACGATGGACATCACCCTGACGACATTATTTGTCACAAATAACTTTGTTAGCTAAAATGGCAAATAATGAGCTTTGATTTTGTGTAAATAAACATGCATTAATTTTAAAGTTGGCTGAATATTATTTCATTAAAAACCGCCAATTACTTTGGAGAGCACTACATACGGCAAACATAAACCTTTCCTTGATTAAAATAATACAACAGATGTATAAAGATAACATTTGCCAAGTGAAAGTTGGTAATAAACTTTCACAGAAATTTAGAACAAGCAAAGGCCTTTTACAGGGCTGTCCCATGTCACCATCATTATTTAAAATCTATATAGATATTAGCCTTAGACCATGGTCTCGTAAATGTAATAGTATGGGATTAGAAATAAGAAATAGAGTTTACCTACATCATTTATTGTTTGCTGATGATCAAGTAGTCGTAGCCAATATGGGGAGGATGCTAACTATATGTGCAATCAACTAGCAGTAGCATACAAAACTTGGGGTTTGAAGATTAATTACCAAGAAACAGAGTACTTGACTAGTGATTCAGATGAGCTATACATTGAAGGAAAGAAAATCAAAAAGATAAACACTTTCTGTTATTTGGGATCCATTTTAAAAATCGAGGGAAAATCAGAGTCAGAAATCAATAAAAGAATTAGTAGTGGACGGAGGGCCATTGGGATGCTTAACTCAGTCTTATGGAGCAGGAATGTAATGAGCAGAACTAAAAAATTAATATACAAATCGATATTAGAGAGTGTGGTTCTGTATGGAATGGAGACCTGGACAATTAACATGAACTACATTAAAAAGTTACAAGCTCTAGAGATGGACTTCTGGAGAGGATCGGCAAGAATCTCCAGGAAAGAAAAGATAAGGAACACCGAAATAATAAGGAGAATGGAAATAAAAGAAAGAATATATGTGTTGTGTACATAGTTCCGCGTAGTCAGCGCGTACACAACTTTTCCACTAGAGCGCGCCCCACTAAGCACAACAGCGCAGCGCAGCGCTCTTCCGTCTCCGCACTACGAGATGGTGCTGTCTTAGAGACGGACCAAATTCTGCTTCCTCCGATCCGCGTATTAATATGTAACGCAGCCAATGAGATTGCTGCTAATGTAGAACCTTTTCTCCTCGCAGATCACACTCGTGCAGTGATACCTGAACGCTTGGGGTATTATAATGAGTGTACAGACATCCGATTAGTCAGTCTGTATTAGTCTGCATTTGTCTGTACCAGTCTATAGTCAAGTTTCAGTCTGCGCCTAATAAGATTATCATACTCCTGTACATAGCCATGAAGAGAAATGTATAGACACTTTGTCAAGTATCAGAGATATGTGAGAATAAGATTAACGTACCAAACCAAAGGAACTTCAGATTCTCAATTGTAACAGCATCCAGAATCAAGTTACGTAAGGTCTACGTTTTTTATTATTTTAATAAATGTGTGTGAAAATTGATCAAGTTCTGTTTAAAGTTGGTCACCGTCAATCTGCTACTCTAAGCGTGCAAGTGGCATTTCTATCGTCTGACCGAGCGAGGTGGCGCAGTGGTTAGCACACTGGACTCGCATTCGGGAGGACGACGGTTCAATCCCGTCTCCGGCCATCCTGATTTAGGTTTTCCGTGATTTCCCTAAATCGCTTCAGGCAAATGCCGGGATGGTTCCTTTGAAAGGGCACGGCCGACTTCCTTCCCCATCCTTCCCTCATCCGAGCTTGCGCTCCGTCTCTAATGACCTCGTTGTCGACGGGACGTTAAACACTAATCTCCTCCTCCTCCTCTATCGTCTGACCTAACGGCAGAAGATAAACACGCCACGATAAGACCACGAGACATATTGCTGACACTCGCCTACTTCGCTAGAGCGACAAGTCAAATAATCTGATGGTGTGTGTACCGAAGGTGTTACAGTATGCACACCACAATATGACTTAATGGATAGGAAGAAATGACAGTGGTACGGGCATGTACGACGAATGGAGAAAACCAGAATACCAAAATTGGTACTGGAGTGGGAACCAGAGGGGAGGAGAAGAAGAGGACGACCTATGACCACCTGGATCCAAAATGTACAGCACACAATGAGGAGAATGGGCGCAGAGGAAGAGGACACACAAGATCGAAACACCTGGAGGAATATTTTGAAAATATAGTTTAAGAACGTGTATTGTTTGTATTGTAATTTCCAAGTAATGGGGAAAAGCTCAGAATAATAAAAAAAATTAAAAACCGTCCATCTTCCGTGAGTCACCCTGTAGTAAAAAAAAAAATACTGGCCGGTTTTCTCCTTCCTAATTCGCATAAAGCATATGTCAAATAATCGTAATAGTCAATAAAAAAATTTCTGTTTTTACAGTTTTCAAGGCACGAAAGTGTAGCTGTTAAGAGTTTCCTCGGAAGTCAATGTAAAATACGGGAAAGGTGACGGCTAGCAGCTGCAGAAAGTGCCCTCTGCCGTGCACTGCGGAGTGTGCCTGCAGATGTAGGAGAGCACGCGACTCCCGCGGCGTCCGACTCGGCCGGTGTCCTGCGGCCGACTGAATGGGCGCAGCGGCGGCGTCGGAGCGGCAGGTGGTAGCAGCAGCAGCAGCGGGCAGCGGGCGGCGGCCGCTTATAAGCGCTGGCGGCGCGCGCGGCCGCCCAGTCCCGCCTCCGCCTCTGCCGCCTCACGATGCCCGCACACGCGCTCCGCCAGCGCCGCTCCGCCGCAGCGCCGCTCGCCCTCTGGTTCCTCCCTCTGCTGGCGCTGCTGCCAGCCGGCGCGCGCGCCGCCGACGCCAATGCGACGCTCGTCAGGAACTTCGTCGCTACCGACGCGCTCGTCGACGGCGAGCAGGAGCGACGCATCCACTACAACGGCCTCACCGCCAAGGAGACCAGCGTCGTCGGGGCTCCGGACGAGGACGGCACCAGGTGAGTGCCTCGCGAGTCCGCAGTGCCAGTGGAGTTCCAGAAGGTGCCGTGCCCGAGTGCTCTGTTATCCTACAAACGAGCGAGTCCGAGGAATCTATTACTGAAGTGATCACTGTGATGCGACACGCCAAAGTAAAGAGGAGTTTCCTGAATGGTGTGAGCTTCAGCTCCCAAATGGGTGTATTTTGGATCAGTTCACCCGAGTTGCTCTAGTGGATCTACAAACGCAACTGTTTCTTGAGCGCTACTTTCTACATATGTGTGAGTACATACCACCTCGCGAAATTGTGACATAAAACGTGAATCTGTGCGTTTACTACTAAACTGATGTAATTTGGATCAATACATCCAAATTATACTATTCGATTTTCAAACAGAGTTGCTTCTGAAATATCACATACTAGACCTCTGCAAGTATGTATGAACAGGCGAAATTATGTCGTTAAACATTGAGCTTCCTCTACACTGTGTATTTCATCTCCCAAACGGGTGTATTTTGGATCAATTCATCCGAGTTGCTCTAGTGGATCAACAAACACTACTGTTTCTTGAGAGTTACTTTCTACATTTGTGTGAGTACATACCACCTCGCGAAATTGTGAAATAAAACGTGAATCTGTGCGTTTACTACCAAACTGATGTAATTTGGATCAATACATCCAAATTATACTATTCGATTTTCAAATAGAGTTGCTTCTGAAGTATCACATATTAGGCCTGTGAGAGTATATATGAACAGACGAAATTATGTCGTTAAACATTGAGCTTCCTGTACACTGTGTATTTCATCTCCCAAACGGGTGCATTTTGGATCAATTCATCCAGGCTGCTGTATCGGATTAACAAACGCAGCTATTTCTTAAGCATTAGTGCCTAGGTTTGCGAGAGTATTTATGTACGCGCTAAATTGTGATATAAAACGTGCAGTTTACTGGAATTTGTGTACTCAGTCTCCCAAGACGGTGGATTTAGAATCAATGCATTTGGTATACAAACACACTTGCTCCTGAAGTTTCACATATTAGGTCTTCGTGAATATGCATGAACATGTGAAATTATGGCATTAGACGATGAGCTTACTGTCAGTATATATTTCGTCTTTAAAATTGGTGTTTTTTTGGTCAACACATCCACACTGTGGTATTCGATTCAAAAATATAGTTACTTATCAAGCAATGCTTTCTAGCCTTTTGAGATTCAGTATGTGAACGTGTGACATGACGGTATTAGACACTCAGTAGCACAGATAGCGTATATTTTAACTGTCAATTTCGTACACCATTTTGAACCAGTTCTTCCAGGTTGCGCTATTCGATTTAAAAACAGTTTCTCTTTAAATCTTGCGTATTAGGCTTGAGTGAGCATGTACTTATACGCAAAGTTATGACATTAGACATGACGGTTTCTATCTACATCTACATCTATACTCCGCGAGCCACCTTACGGTGTGTGGCGGAGGGTACTTATTGTACCACTATCTGATCCCCCCTTCCCTGTTCCATTCACGAATTGTGCGTGGGAAGAACGACTGCTTGTAAGTCTCCGTATTTGCTTTAATTTCTCGGATCTTTTCGTTGTGATCATTACGCGAGATATATGTGGGCGGTAGTAATATGTTGCCCATCTCTTCCCGGAATGTGCTCTCTCGTAATTTCGATAATAAACCTCTCCGTATTGCGTAAAGCCTTTCTTGAAGTGTCCGCCACTGGAGCTTGTTCAGCATCTCCGTAACGCTCTCGCGCTGACTAAATGTCCCCATGACGAATCGCGCTGCTTTTCGCTGGATCATGTCTATCTCTTCTATTAATCCAACCTGGTAAGGGTCCCATACTGATGAGCAATACTCAAGAATCGGACGAACAAGCGTTTTGTAAGCTACTTCTTTCGTCGATGAGTCACATTTTCTTAGAATTCTTCCTATGAATCTCAACCTGGCGCCTGCTTTTCCCACTATTTGTTTTATGTGATCATTCCACTTCAGATCGCTCCGGATAGTAACTCCTAAGTATTTTACGGTCGTTACCGCTTCCAATGATTTACCACCTATGGCATAATCGTACTGGAATGGATTTCTGCCCCTATGTATGCGCATTATATTACATTTATCTACGTTTAGGGAAAGCTGCCAGCTGTCGCACCATGCATTAATCCTCTGCAGGTCCTCCTGGAGTACGTACGAGTCTTCTGATGTTGCTACTTTCTTGTAGACAACCGTGTCATCTGCAAATAGCCTCACGGAGCTACCGATGTTGTCAACTAAGTCATTTATGTATATTGTAAACAATAAAGGTCCTATCACGCTTCCCTGCGGTACTCCCGAAATTACCTCTACATCTGCAGATTTTGAACCGTTAAGAATGACATGTTGTGTTCTTTCTTCTAGGAAATCCTGAATCCAATCACAAACCTGGTCCGATATTCCGTAAGCTCGTATTTTTTTCACTAAACGTAAGTGCGGAACCGTATCAAATGCCTTCCTGAAGTCCAGGAATACGGCATCAATCTGCTCGCCAGTGTCTACGGCACTGTGAATTTCTTGGGCAAATAGGGCGAGCTGAGTTTCACATGATCTCTGTTTGCGGAATCCATGTTGGTTATGATGAAGGAGATTTGTATTATCTAAGAACGTCATAATACGAGAACACAAAACATGTTCCATTATTCTACAACAGATTGACGTAAGCGAAATAGGCCTATAATTATTCGCATCTGATTTATGACCCTTCTTGAAAATGGGAACGACCTGCGCTTTCTTCCAGTCGCTAGGTACTTTACGTTCTTCCAGCGATCTACGATAAATTGCTGATAGAAGGGGGGCAAGTTCTTTAGCATAATCACTGTAGAATCTTAAGGGTATCTCGTCTGGTCCGGATGCTTTTCCGCTACTAAGTGATAGCAGTTGTTTTTCAATTCCGATATCGTTTATTTCAATATTTTCCATTTTGGCGTCCGTGCGACGGCTGAAGTCAGGGACCGTGTTACGATTTTCCGCAGTGAAACAGTTTCGGAACACTGAATTCAGTATTTCTGCCTTTCTTCGGTCGTCCTCTGTTTCGGTGCCATCGTGGTCAACGAGTGACTGAATAGGGGATTTAGATCCGCTTACCGATTTTACATATGACCAAAACTTTTTAGGGTTCTTGTTTAGATTGTTTGCCAATGTTTTATGTTCGAATTCGTTGAATGCTTCTCTCATTGCTCTCTTTACGCTCTTTTTCGCTTCGTTCAGCTTTTCCTTGTCAGCTATGATTCGACTACTCTTAAACCTATGATGAAGCTTTCTTTGTTTCCGTAGTACCTTTCGTACATGATTGTTATACCACGGTGGATCTTTCCCCTCGCTTTGGACCTTAGTCGGTACGAACTTATCTAAGGCGTACTGGACGATGTTTCTGAATTTTTTCCATTTTTGTTCCACATCCTCTTCCTCAGAAATGAACGTTTGATGGTGGTCACTCAAATATTCTGCGATTTGTGCCCTATCACTCTTGTTAAGCAAATATATTTTCCTTCCTTTCTTGGCATTTCTTATTACACTTGTAGTCATTGATGCAACCACTGACTTATGATCACTGATACCCTCTTCTACATTCACGGAGTCGAAAAGTTCCGGTCTATTTGTTGCTATGAGGTCTAAAACGTTAGCTTCACGAGTTGGTTCTCTAACTATCTGCTCGAAGTAATTCTCGGACAAGGCAGTCAGGATAATTTCACAAGAGTCTCTGTCCCTGGCTCCAGTTCTGATTGTGTGACTATCCCATTCTATACCTGGTAGATTGAAGTCTCCCCCTATTACAATAGTATGATCACGAAACTTCTTCACGACGTTCTGCAGGTTCTCTCTGAGGCGCTCAACTACTACGGTTGCTGATGCAGGTGGTCTATAGAAGCATCCGACTATCATATCTGACCCACCTTTGATACTTAACTTAACCCAGATTATTTCACATTCGCATTCGCTAATAACTTCACTGGATATTATTGAATTCTTTACTGCTATAAATACTCCTCCACCATTGGCGTTTATCCTATCCTTGCGGTATATATTCCATTCTGTGTCTAGGATTTCTGGAAAGTGTGCATTTCATCTCCCAACCCTGTGTATTTTGGATCAATACAATAGGCTCTGCTATTCGATTTACAAAGACAGTTGCTTCCGAACCATTACGTATTATGCTTGTGTGAGTACATAAAAAGACATGAAATTGTAAGGTTAGGTATAGAGCTTCTTAGAGGGTACATACTTCAGCTGTCAGTCGGTTTCATTTTGTTCAACCTGTCCTTACTAGGGTATTGTATACACAGAGCCTGCTAAGCATTAACTTGCAGACATGTGTGCTTCAGTCTGTGAATAAGCGAAATTTTGGGACCAAACGTGCCGCTTTCTCGGTAGTCTATATTTCATTTTCCAAAGCATTATATTCCATCCGGGGTGTGCTACAGAATTTACAAATGATTTTATTTTTTCATTACGTTCTTGAATTTGTATGTGAAAAATTCGTGACTATATGCTAATTAAAGAAAATATGTGCTACTAGTGTATAAGCTATAAACTATGCTCCAATCCCAATTACGTCTGTTGTAGTATGAAACCAACAGTGGCCTTCTCGGAGTGATCTCGCAACATTCTAAGTATATTACCGGGGTAAGCCACAAGACTTGCAACCGAGTGCACAACCAAGGATATGAATCAGCTCCTTTCAAATACGAACCCTTTAGCCATCTACCTCGGTGCTGTAGAGGTGTTGAACATGTATAAGGTAACTTATCTTTCATAATCGATTTATGAGTTCATCAATTTTCCCTGTAGTCCACAATAGTGATCACCCAACCCTCCATCACTGCGATAAGATCAGTCTTCATGTTTACAACCAATATCAGCACGCCCACTCAGTGGCAGCAATGACCAAAATAGCGCTGCTTGACAATTATGTTGAAGTTCTTTGTGCGTTTCTTAGTGTTTACTGATAGTCTACCAATGGCACAGTCAAGAAAAAGAGTGTATACATTTCTGAAGAAAACATGCTGAACGCATCTAGGAGATGTAGTGCCTCAAGTATCACAATGTACTATCGACTCATACAGTGTTTCTAGAAGATTCCACCCCTAGGTTAAGACATTAATGACGTACTGTAATAAACCAGTAAGTATTTGCCCACAGAAGATAGCACACAAATGCTAAAATAGGTCCCAGTGATCAGTGATCGAAAGAATAACGCAGAAGCATTGCAGTTTATTATATCGCGGCCATCGATAAAGACAGAACTCTAGTTCTCAGTGGAAGGAAGGAATCAGGGCTTTATTGAAAGAATCATCTTGCCACTTATCCCACCTCAAAGTGTTTTAGGGGATCATGGAATCTCAATTCAGCACGAGCGGACGGGGATTTGAACTCGCACCTCCTAAATACGAGGTCGGTGTCTCAAACACAGCGCAGATTTCTCGGTAGCTCCCTTCGATTACGAGCGAGCGTTCAGTGTCTCAAGTATTTAGGTACACAGCTCTGTACTTGTAAGCTATGGAATGTATCTGATCTACTACCCCACCAATCTCCATATTCGAAAACAGGTCACTACATTCACACAGCGTAAAAATTAAATTGACCCTTGGTACACAGATGGTTACTGCACGAAGTGACGTCCACCTATCACTAGGAAACGCTTTCGTACTTCCTTTTGTGACGCGGGTAGTTCGCTTCGCACTGTGATGTATACAGCTCATAAAGAAGCGAGGTGGCACACTGATAAGACGATGGGTTATAAACTCTTCAGGCGACCCATATGAGCGTTACTCTAAATCGCTTAGGGTTAATGTCGGAATGGTTTCTTTGATGGGGAGACGGCTGATGTTCTCATCGTCGACTGGAGATCAAATCTTAAAATTTCTTCGCTCCCCTGACAGGTTGCGGCGTATACTCTCTGGCTAAATTTATTTGCTACTACTCTAGGGGTATTAAGTAGTCACGTGTCAGTAGAGGTGGTGTGAATTTTTACTTTATGTATTGCACACTATAAAAGTAAAGCATTACATATTGTCATCAGTTTACCACATTTTACTATATATAATTCGTAATTTCTGGCTATAGAAACAGTTCTTGGACACTCCTTTATTTACTTCTCACAATCTTTCGAATATATTACCTCGCGTAGACGAGACTACACGTATTCTAAAGTATCGCTCTCAAAAAATGCCTAGTATATACGCGTTTAATGCTTTTACCAACAACTTAATATTGACAGAGTAGTGAAACTAAGATTGAACATGATTTTAGATTTCATTAGATACTAGGGTTGTAAGTATTTGGCTAGGTTGAATACATGACAAAAGTATGTCTTTTAATTTTTACTTATAACGTACTCATCGAACAAAACACGTACTAAACATCTGTATGTCACAAACAATGGTACCCTCGAAGCTAACATCGTGTTTTTACCATGTTAATGACACTTGCATAACATGTTATATGTCCTTGATGTTCTGTAGAAACTGAAATTTGTTCAATCTGAGTATGCCTGGTTAGGTGTAAGAGAGGGCCTGAAGGCCCTAATCTTGCCAGGTAAAATAAATGCATAAATAAATAAATGAAATATTGTTCATTTTACGTGACTGAGATGAACCATACTTTCCAAACATGGACATGAATGCCGCTTCTTTCTATCATAGATTCCAGTCTTCATCACAGTTCTCTAGCTCGGTGTTTATAGGATCTGTCTATAGGATTATCATTGGTACAAAATTTTTGAGGCTTTCGTCACCACTTGGTCACCTGTTTCCTTTTGGATTTCGTCTCTGGACTTTTCGCCGAAGTTTGTTTGACGATATTTGCGCAGTTTCGTCAGTACGAGTGGCCGGCATTGTCGAAGATTCACTCTCTTCGACCACTAGCAATGGAAGCTGAATCCTTGATAATGTCGGCCACTCGTATTGGAGAAACGTCACAAGTATAGTTAAACAAACGCGGGCCGAAGATGACGAGACGAAAGCCAACAGGCAATATGATTATCGTTAGGTTTTAACTTACTATCATCAGCGGCGTCATTATAATCGGATACTAAATGTATTGGATGAGGTACGAACTGACAGTCCCCTTTTGACCGGTCTATCAACTGATTCAGTAAAACAATAGAAAATCTATCTGGAGATGGCTCACGGGATTCGAATCCCCGTCTTCGGGAATACGCACCGATTGTCTTAACCACGACGCAAGTTCTACAGACCTCGACTTACATGTATCTTTTCCCGTAGCCTAAAACACCAACAAGGCATACTCTTTCATATCCGGGAACGTTATACCGCCTTATGGTACACAATTGCAACACACCTACTTACGCCGGCCGGAGTGGCCGTGCGGTTCTAGGCGCTGCAGTCCGGAGCCGAGCGACCGCTACGGTCGCAGGTTCGAATCCTGCCTCGGGCATGGCTGTGTGTGATGTCCTTAGGTTAGTCAGGTTTAATTAGTTCTAAGTTCTAGGCGACTGATGACCTCAGACGTTAAGCCGCATAGTGCTCAGAGCCATTTGAACCATTTTTGAACCACACCTGCTTACACCCACGGAACGAGTGTACCAACTAAAATTATGTGCTAAAGCTCCGTATACGGGCCCTGTCGGTCCATTCGGTGCAGTGTCATCTTCTAGCAATGGCGTAATTCGGATGCGGTATGGAAGGTCACGGGGTTATCAGACCGGTCTCCCGGCCGTTATCAACTTCCAATTACTTGGAGCCGCTACTTCTCGCTCAAGTAGCTTCTAAAATGGCGTCATGAGGGTAAGTGCACCCGTTCCATTCTAGCCTAGGAAAAATATCTATCAGTAGCGGGAGTCGAAATTGGGTCTTCTGTATTGTAGTCACAAACGCTGACCACTTTTTCTTCCTGTTTCTTGGTCGTTGTTCTTCTAAGGGGAGATCGGTTCTGTGCTAACGTCGCATGACATCGTCTCAAAGCCTAACGTGGAAACTTCACTCAGGATTTTTATTACAGAGGACGGCCAGCCCCCGACCGAACACACTGAGCTACCGCGTCAGCAACACCGGATTACGGAGGCGAGCACCAGACTTGGAGAAAAACTGCCTGCGGACTTTGCTTCTCGCATAGTATTCCGTTTAGCCCCATTCATATCACTCCACTCTTTATCTACAGTTTAAGTGGCCAAACATTATCCCCATATCGCTACTTCTACACTCTAATGCAAAGACATACGTCTCTCTCTCTCTCACCGGATGCTAATAGTATCTGAAACTGAGCATTCCACGCGCTGGCACAGGGCCATTATAAAGGACAGAAACGGCTTCACAAATTAGCTGTAGCTATATAATTTGACATATTATTACAGGGCTTTGACATATCACAAGTAAGCGAAATGTCCCCCGCAACTGATATGAAGTCATTAATCAAGTTCTTTCCACGCTCGTGTAGCATGTTCCTATCAATATGCTTAAAAGCACTGCAGATAGTAGCTCGCAGTTCTGGCAGGGAAAGCGTAAACACTGAATCTTTCACATAACTCCACACAAAAAAACCGCATGGGGTTAGGTCACGAGAACGTGGAGGCCGTGGTATGAATTGTCGATCTTCAACCACGCAACGATCATCCATCGATTTCTCGATTTCCTGTTTAAAAATGTTTCAAATGGCTCTGAGCACTAGGGGACTTAACATCTGAGGTTATCAGTCCCCTAGAACTTAGAACTAATTAAACCTAACTAACCTAAGGACATCACACACATCCATGCCCGAGGAAGGATTCGAACCTGCGACCGTAGCGGTCACGCGGTTCCAGACTGAAGCGCCTAGAACCGCTCGGCCACAACGGCCGGCCGATTTCCTGTTTAAGAATTCACGAACATCATGGCGGAAATCGGGCGGAGCACCATTCTGTTCATAGCTGAAGTCCACACTGTCGGTCTCCAGTTGTGGCATGAGCCAGTTTTTCGGCACGTCCAGACACACGTGTCCTGTAATGATCTTTTCGTAGAGGAAAAAAAGACTTTAAACCGTGAGACTGCACAAAACACATTAACTTTCGGTGAATTTCGAATCTGCTGCACGGCAGCGTGGCTATTCTTTTCTCCCCAGAGTCGCACATCGTGCCTGTTCACTTTGCCATTCACAAACAAATATTGCTTCTTCACTGATGACGAGTTTCTCACAAAACATACCCACTTCCATAAATCGCTGCATCTGTGCCGAAAATACAAAGCATCTGTGATTACGTAGTCTTTCCCGGCGTAATAAGTCTTGAAAGTCTCTTCGGGTTTGCTGCCGGATCCTAAAATCAACTTGACTCGATATTTCGGCGATCCAACTGTTCACGATCTTCAGGAAAATGCTGCCTCTGCTGATGAGTCCCGTTCTCAGCGGGACTCATCAGCAGAGGCAGCATTTTCCTGAAGATGGCGAACAGTTGGATCGCCGAAATATCAAGTTGATTTTGGGGTCCGGCAGTAAACCCGAAGAGACTTTCAATACATTGCGTCTGGTTTTGATATCGGAGGGCAGGTTATACAGCAGTTGCAAGGGAAAAGGCTCCATCTTCAGTCGTTTCCTTAAGATCTTCCAAATGGTCGGTTGTGATATGTTCAGCTCTCGGCTTGCTCTGTTTGTCGACTTACGTAGGCTATGTGCGAAATTCGCCGTCACGCGGTCAGCCGTTTCTTCACTCACAACACGCCTAACCGTTTATTTCCCCTTGCAGAGACACCCTGCAGCTTTAAACTGCGAATACGATCGCCCAATGTAGTTCGCAGCTGGTGAATCTCTGTTAAATTCGTTCTGAACTGCTGTTGCTCTTCTTCAGCAGACTTACGTGAATGCACTTCAAGCGCAACATACGTTCTCGGCCCCTGTTGCCATCTTGCCTAACTACACACTGCTGCGCTCTCGTGGCAGAAATCTGAAGTGCGGCTGCAACAATACAAAACTTTTTTAGTTTTTCTGTATGAGTTTTAAGTTTTGTGACAGGCCGGCCGAGGTGGCCGAGCGGTTCTAGGCAATACAGTCTGGAACCGCGCGACCGCTACGGTCGCAGGTTCGAATCCTGCCTCGGGCATGGATGTGTGTGATGCCCTTAGGTTAGTTAGGTTTAAGTAGTTCTACGTTCTAGGGGACTGATGACCTCAGAAGTTAAGTCGCATAGTGCTCAGAGCCCTTTGAACCCTTTTTTTTGTGACAGTATGTCAACTAATGTAGCTACAGTGCATTTATGAAATCGCTTCAATTATTTACAATAACCTTGTATGTTAATCGAACAGTGATAAGAGAGACGCGCAGTGATACATGGCATGAATCTCATTACTTTAAAAAATCACATGCATGTCAGTGTTAACAGAAGCTAGCTTAGAATCTACGATTTTTGCAGGTTTCCTTACAACCGATATTAGTTGTTAACTGACTTATTATTGATTGTGTTCGGCACTGTGGAATAGATGGAGCAGTTGAGGCTTTGATACATGAGGAGTGCTCGGATGACGCAGTTGTTACCGCTACGCAGCGCAGTGGCAGGATGAGGTTTCGAGTGCCGTGACGGCTCATAGTTTTAACTCGTCACAGTGAACACAGCGTATGCGTTTCACAGAGCGAGGGAATTCATTCTGGTTCATTATTGTCGCTCCCATGAACATGAAAAAAAAAGTATGAGAAATGTGGTGTCACCGCCAGACACCACACTTGCTAGGTGGTTGCCTTTAAATCGGCCGCGGTCCGTTAGTATACGTCGGACCCGCGTGTCGCCACTATCAGTGATTGCAGACCGAGCGCCGCCACACGGCAGGTCTAGAGAGACTTCCTAGCACTCGCCCTAGTTGTACAGCCGACTTTGCTAGCAATGGTTCATTGATAAATTACGCTCTCATTTGCCGAGACGATAGTTAGCATAGCCTTCAGCTACGTCATTTGCTACGACCTAGCAAGGCGCCATTATCATTTGCTATTTATCTTGTGATACATGTACCGTCAGCCCGATGTTCACCAATTATGAATTAAAGTTAAGTATTCCAGTAGTTACTTACGTTCTTTGCTACTATAAATTCCCTTACCTGTTCCAGACCTCACGCCAGCCTGCGTGAGCTTAAACGTGTGCCTTTCGGCTTCCTCTCCTAGTGGCTTGGCTGTCTTGCCAAGTCACAACAAGAAACAACCCAACTACAGGCGTAATCCCTGTTTTCTTGTATTTTCTGAACTTATTGCGAACATCTTTACTTATTAGCAGAGAAATATGTATGAGTTTGACTGTTGCCATCCTTCAGTGTTATATGACGGTGGGCTATCCGTACTACGTTGCAGGACATTCTTCCTAGCAGGGATCTGCGTTGAAATTTTGTTGCCTAACAATTATGTTTCGCGAAAATTTACTCTGGTGACGCCTATGTTTAAAAGCCTGCGCCGCTATTTCATACTGAACATGGTATTCACGTTCGTCATTATTGCTCAAAATAAAGAAAGGCGCTACATATTTGCCCATCGGTAACACGCAAGAGAAAGACAAACGTTTCGAAATTATAGAAGCATTACTCTGACAAAGTGTAGCTCCCGCGTGCCATTCTAAAAAGTGACTTTAATTTTTGTAGGTTTAAAAAAAAAGAAATGTATTCCGAAATCCGATGTGGTTTCTTAAAGACGTTCGGCAACACTTATGTCAATTGCTGACATTCTATTATGCCAGTGTTTCATAAACGTGTAACCTGTTCATTACGTAACCTGTAGTATATTTAATGTCTAGTTTGGAGTATGGGGTGAGGCTAAAATTTCGCTCGGTCACGAACGTAAAATCATCTACAAACAACAGGCATCCAGATTTCTGCTACTCCTTCGGAAATCCACTTAGCGTAGTGAATGTGAAACTCATGAACTAAATTCAATCGAACTGCACGCTTTTATGTGTTTTTCTGAGAGCTAAGGCGAAGTCATTAAGATGTAGTAGACTTACTACGTGACTCAAAGGAATAGTCTAGCACTTCTTCCTCAGGTTTTTCGTAGTTTCTGTAAACTGACTGGAGCAAACTACACCTCCTCTGTCTTTTCCGCGTTCTCCCCCTACAGAGCTAATACCCTGTGCCTAACGACCTCGCTACCCAAGAAACGGGAAAAAGTACTAAAAGATCGTAATTGCCCAGCTGCTCTCCCCCTCCCCCTCCCCTCCCACCACACACACACACACACACACACACAAGCATCTTCGTCTTGAGTTCTGCAGTAGGAACATTATTTTATTTCTTGGAAGGTGCCATGATTTCAGTTATAGCTCCATCAAATAAGAGAGAATCTTTCTGAAGGATAATTGCTTTCGATAGTCTATAGAATGCGCCGTTCTTTAACGGTGAACACATAAATGACAGTCGTAACGAGTCACAGTAATATAACGTAGATGTGTAGTACAGTAATGAAATACTGGATTCCTATTTAAGACGAGTCAGGTACACTTTTCTACCACGACCATTTACATTAATCTTTTCCTCCGTTTCCTTGAACCAGTTCATACTGATCCACGAAGTTTCATTCCCTAACCCTCCGATCAGTTACGTCCTCAACAAGAAACTCTAATTCTCTAACCTACCGTGTTACCCAAAGACGTAAAAGCTTTTCATAAAATAGAACGAGCATGTATCGTGTTTAACATTACCAAGCGATTAAAAATCCCAAGCGCACGCGCAATTAATAGTGGAGGAGCGCGTAGAAGACACAGAAATGTTAGCATAATTCTGGGAAACTACAGGACAGCTAATAAGGAAACCGGGAAAATCTTGGAATAAAGGATAAAAGCGAAGTTTTACTTCTCTTGAAAACCTCCGTGCTAAATTTAGAGAACTGACGTTAATGCGGACAGCCTTTGCACCAATTCTAACGTCTCCATCGAAATTCTCACGTAGAGAGCATGAGAATACAGCAAGAGAAATGGGGGATGTTCGGAGGTGTCCTTTTATTCTTTTTTTCATCGGACCAGTTTGGTGCGGCCCGCCTGGTTCGTGAGTGACACTTCACCTAAGAGTAGCTCTTGCACTCAGAGTCTTCAACTCCGATCGCTATTACTCTTATAGAATTTGCCGTCTATAGCTCTCTCTCGAACCATGGAAGTTATTCCCTAAGGTCTTAACCCATACCCTGTCGCCTTGTCCATTCCTCTAATTAGAATTTTATATGTAGACCACTCTTTGCCAATTCTGCAAAGACCCTATTCCTTTCTTATCAGACCACTTAATTTTCACCACCACATTTTTAGCGCTTCGATTCTCATCTTCTCTTATTTTTCCGCAGTCCACAATTCACTTCCACACAATTCTGTTCTCTAGATGTACATTCTCAGAAATTCTTTCCTCAAACCAACCAACTGGAAGCAGCTGACTTCTTTTGGCTAGAAAGGCCCTCTTTTTCTGAGCTAGTCTACTTGTAATGTCCTCCTTGATTCGGCCGTCACGCTTGATTTTGGATTCAAGGTAGCAGCGATCTTTCTCACTTTTGATCCCAATTTTGTCGTTATTCTCAGTACTTTTGTCTTTCTTTGGTTTACACTCCGGTCATAAACTGTCCATACTATTCAACTAAACTACGGTACCGTCTGACTGTGCTTGACACTGTTAAAGAAAGAGAGAAGTTACCTTCACTATTAACAGCGCTTTTAGACATCCTCAGTACTTTTGTCTTTCTTTAGTTTACACTCCGGTCATAAACTGTTAGCCGGCCGGAGTGGCCGTGCGGTTCTAGGCGCTGGAGTCTGGATCCGAGCGACCGCTATGGTCGCAGGTTCGAATCCTGCCTCGGGCATGGATGTGTGTGATGTCCTTAGGTTAGTTAGGTTTAATTAGTTCTAAGTCCTAGGCGACTGATGACCTCAGAAGTTAAGTCGCATAGTGCTCAGAGCCATTTGAACCATAAACTGTCCATACTATTCAACTAAACTGCGGTACCGTCTGACTGTGCTTGATACTGTTAAAGGGAGAGAGAAGTTACCTTCAGTATTAACAACGCTTTTAGAATATTTCTACAAATTAAAACTATTTCTCTGTTGATTCATTTTATTGATACAATCATCGATACTTAAAACAGTTTGCTATAGGGTAGACCTACTATGTCATGAGCCTTTTCACGAATTAACAAATATTGGATTGGGTAAATTTGTTGAACACAGTATAAAGAATGCTGGGAGCATTGAGCAAAACAATATTTCCTCTTTCCCACATTTACTCTAACATTTTTCGGTGCTATGCTCGCATTAGAGTATCACTTTTTATTTTCTGTGAAAAATGAATTATACTGGGAAAAGCACAGGTTGGTTATAATTGAACTTTCGCAATTTAAGAAGGCCCCCATGAAAAGTGACTGATCGTAGGACAACGAAACTTTGTGAAAACATTTGTAAGGACATGCTGAACATAAATAACGAATAAGCCATTGAAAGAAATGCACTTCAGTTTTCAACTGAGAGGGTTCAAATCTGTTGATCTTGGCGGTTATGTAGTTTGGAACGCTAAGCCAGTGAACTTTTCCTCCTGGAAGAGGCTGACGGCTAGTTGTGCCACAAATTCTTGAAGAACGTACTATTTCCATGGCTTTATTTATTCGCGTGACAGAAACATACATAGGTGCACAGTTAACATGTCATATAATCTTTGACCAAAATCTGGCCACTTCCAGTCGCTTGATGGAGATGTTCTGCAATACAGGAGGATGAACACGGTGACACTGAGGCATGTGTTGGACAGTCTGGACTTCTCTACAATCACGCTCAATAACCGCTGTTCTCCAACAGAAATGTTCTCAAAAATTACAGTTAACATTGTTTTCTGTACTGTAGCCCATATTGCCAAATTAAATCTTGACCTACCCACTCCTGATCTCAGCCTATTCAAAGATTTCCAGGTCACCCATTCCTCGTCATGTCCTGGAGGCAGAGTTTCCGAAACTCTTTTCCAACCAGAGGTTGGTTCAAATGGCTCTGAGCACTATGGGACTTAACATCTATGGTCATCAGTCCCCTAGAACTTAGAACTACTTAAACCTAACTAACCTAAGGACAGCACACAACACCCAGCCATCACGAGGCAGAGAAAATCCCTGACCTCGCCGGGAATCGAACCCGGGAACCCGGGCGTGGGAAGCGAGAACGCTACCGCACGACCACGAGATGAGGGCCCAACCAGAGGAAATGAAAGTCTTATCCCTCCAAAGTTTCACCTTGGCATTTCCAGCATTGGTAGTAAGTACCTCTGATGTCCTAAGGAAACACTTCCTCCACTTGAACCGGTGCGAATGGGGTTTATGATCATACAGGGGATAGGTTTGTTCCTGTTCCACTTACTTTCGTTCCTTATTCGACCGCAGTTTCTCTTGGAATGGGAGGTGGTGTATTCCTGCAAGGTGGTAAATCCATTCGACAGGAGTAGATTTCAAACAACCTGTCATAATTCTGCAGGTGTCGTTGAAAGCTAGGTCTACCAGTTTGGCACGTCATGAATTATACCAAACAAGAGGAGTGCAATCTGCTGCAGAATAGGCTAAGCAAGAGCAGAGGTTCGGACGGTTTCAGGATTACTGTCCCACTATGATCCGACCAGTTTTCTTAACAGATTGTTCCTGGCGGGAACTTTCAGCTTGCAGTTCTTGTAGTATCTCTTGAGAGTAAGATATCTTTAAGCAATGCACAAACTGTGCGCGACAGCTGAACATTCCGTGGTCCACAGTTGGAAAAGTACTGTGAAATGACATCCATACAACCTTCGCATTACTTCACCAACTTTTGTCACGTGACTCATATACTCGATGATACTTCGCCCTTACGCTCCTTAGAGGGTTGAATTTGACGACATGTGGCCTTCTGAAATCGGACCACAAGGACCAAGGACATTCAGCGTGAGAGGCACACGTTACTGTGATCTGCTACGCCAGCATATGATTCCACTCTATGGGAGACAGGTTCTCTGAGCTCAACTGTTTTGATGCACGATGGAGTTCCATTGCACATTACTCGTGAGGTCACTCTGTTACTCCATAACACATTTAGCGAAAACGGAATCGTTGGCCAATAGTTCCAAACTGTATAACCACCAAGATTACCAAATTTGAGCCTTCTCATGTGGAAATTACGAGGGCAGTTCAATAAGTAATGCAACACATTTTTTTTCTCGGCCAATTTTGGTTAAAAAAACCGGAAATTACTTGTGGAATATTTTCAAACATTCCCGCTTCGTCTCGTATAGTTTCATTGACTTCCGACAGGTGGCAGCGCTGTACGGAGCTGTTAAAATGGCGTCTGTAACGGCTGTGCGTTGCAAACAACGGGCAGTGATCAAGTTTCTTTTGACGGAAAACCAGGGCATCTCAGATATTCATAGGCGCTTGCAGAATGTCTACGGTCATCTGGCAGTGGACAAAAGCACGGTGAGTCGTTGGGCAAAGCGTGTGTCATCATCGCCGCAAGGTCAAGCAAGACTGTCTGATCTCCCGCGTGCGGGCCGGCTGTGCACAGCTGTGACAACTGCAATGGCGGAGCGTGCGAACACACTCGTTCGAGATGATCGACGGATCACCATCAAACAACTCAGTGCTCAACTTGACATCTCTGTTGGTAGTGCTGTCACAATTGTTCACCAGTTGGGATATTCAAGGTTTGTTCCCGCTGGGTCCCTCGTTGTCTAACCGAACACCATAAAGAGCAAAGGAGAACCATCTGTGCGGAATTGCTTGCTCGTCATGTGGCTGAGGGTGACAATTTTTTGTCAAAGATTGTTACAGGCGATGAAACATGGGTTCATCACTTCGAATCTGAAACAAAACGGCAATCAATGGAGTGGCGCCACACCCACTCCCCTACCAAGAAAAAGTTTAAAGCCATACCCTCAGCCGGTAAAGTCATGGTTACAGTCTTCTGGGAAGCTGAAGGGGTTATTCTGTTCGATGTCCTTCCCCATGGTCAAACGATCAACTCTGAAGTGTATTGTGCTACTCTTCAGAAATTGAAGAAACGACTTCAGCGTGTTCGTAGGCACAAAAATCTGAACGAACTTCTCCTTCTTCATGACAACGCAAGACCTCACACAAGTCTTCGTACCCGAGAGGAGCTCACAAAACTTCAGTGGACTGTTCTTCCTCATGCACCCTACAGCCCCGATCTCGCACCGTCGGATTTCCATATGTTTGGCCCAATGAAGGACGCAATCCGTGGGAGGCACTACGCGGATGATGAAGAAGTTATTGATGCAGTACGACGTTGGCTCCGACATCGACCAGTGGAATGGTACCGTGCAGGCATACAGGCCCTCATTTCAAGGTGGCGTAAGGCCGTAGCATTGAATGGAGATCACGTTGAAAAATAGTGTTGTGTAGCTAAAAGATTGGGGAATAACCTGGTGTATTTCAATGCTGAATAAAACAACCCCTGTTTCAGAAAATAATGTGTTGCATTACTTATTGAACTGCCCTCCTAAAATGATTTCTGTCAATAGTCAATTCGTTATTTCTCTTCCGCAAGTCCTTAAAAATGTTTGCGCAAAGTTTCATTGTCCGACGACCACTCGTTTTTCATGAGGCCCTGTCAGGTAGCGAATGTCCATACCAATTTCACTGCCAACAAAAAATCTTAAGTAAATACCTTGGTTTCCTTTTATCCATGATACTCTGTAGAAAATGTCTGTTAGCTAATCATATCACTGCTCGAAAGCACTTTACTTTCCAAATCGTTCCATTTTCTGTCAAGCCATTATATTCTTCTTCCGCACAGTCTTCCATGTGTCCATGTCACACATATACTTCAAATTTTTGTTTTTCTTCTTCTTAGCCTTCTTATGAACTGAACTGATATATTCAAACTTCTCATCTCTTAAAGAGCTACCCCGCCGCAATAAATAACAAAATATCCATCCTAGTATTACATGTATTACTTCAGGACTATGTTTTACGTGTTAACTTCAGATAATTCCAACCAACACTGCTTGTTTGTTCAGTTCTTCTATAATTTCTGATACTTCTTTTACTGTTGTTTGTTCTACCCCTCTACTGAACGTGATTGATGTATTAATCCTATGTATTAAATTACACATTGTTTTCCGCACATAGGTTCAAATGGCTCTGAGCACTATGGGACTCAACATCTTAGGTCATAAGTCCCCTAGAACTTAGAACTACTTAAAGCTAACTAACCTAAGGACATCACACACACCCATGCCCGAGGCAGGATTCGAACCTGCGACCGGAGCAGTCTCCGCACATAGGAATTTTTACTCTTGTTTCCATCCTGCTATAAGACAACAGTTGAGTCTTTCATTTCCCTCCTGAAATTTATGATGATTAAAATTCTCCAGATACTTATTTCTCAGATTTCATTTTTCTTTGGCAGAACTTTCACATTCATGCTTGTCTTCTGAAATCTTCTCGTGATGAATTGCCATCAGAAAGCACGACGTTTAACCTTATGTTATGCCTGTCGTTGTAATCAACATTCACACATAGTTAAACATTCCTCTTGAGAAGGAACCTAGTTGCAACAAAAATGGCAGACAAAATAGCTGATACAATAAAACGAAGTAGCCAATAAATTTGCATGTAAAATACATTTTTTTTTGTAATTACTCGTTTTTCATGGTAACGAGAGGTACTGTCGGCCTCTGACACTAAAATATTATTTTCGAAAGGCTCGAAACGAGAAAACTTTTTGTCACGCACGCCAAGTAGTTTATCACAGACAGTAAATTCTTCTCCAGTAACTGCATCAGCTACACAAGGCAGCCATACGCTAAAACTTTGGTTGTGCACAACAGTGCTTCGTGCCATAGCGGTGGTTTGCCCACGCTCATCTTTGAAATGATAATCATTTCCTATTTTCAGCATCTTAACTTTCCCTTTAAAAATTAAGATAGGACTATATGACCATTTCTCCCCGTCAAACACTTTATTTTCCGCTTTTTTCGTCACTTATGTCCACTGTGCTCCTCTTTCTATCCCACCTCATTTCTTCTCTCGCGTCCATTGCTGCCAGTCCCTAATGTTTCAGCCAAGCTGCCTCTGTTTTATTTTTGTTATTCTACTTCTCAAACACGAATATAAACAGTTTTTTCTCGTTATCAAAAAAATGGCTCTGAGCACTATGGGACTTAACATCTGAGGTCATCAGTCCCCTAGAACTTAGAACTACTTAAACCTAACTAACCTAAGGACATCACACACATCCATGCCCGAGGCAGGATTCGAACCTGCGACCGTAGCGGTCGCACGGTTCCAGACTGAAGCGCATAGAACTGCTCGGCTACAACGCCCGGCTTTCTCGTTATCGCCATTACTGTTTTCACTATTTATGTCACAGCTATTTCAAGCGTTGGATTTCATATTAGACATAGACTTCTTGCAATATTAGTATCGTAATGAAGGTAATGTAAAATATGAAAAATGCTTTGTTACATGAAAGAGAGAGCCTAATGGCACTAAGCTTTCCGGAATTAATAAATAAACACCATCCAGTTACTAAGAAACCTAAAGTAAAGTAAAATCCCTACCACGTTAGGACTGGGCATGTTCCAGATGCACACTCCGTTGCCACGTGTCTTATAACGAACTAGAGATTGAGCTGCAGAGCTTTCGACTACTATTCAGACACTTAAACAGCTACGCCCTTATGATTCGCCCTACATAAATACTAGACCCCACAGTGCAATAGAACATCGACTAACGCTTCACACTTCGCCTAAGGCATTTTTGGACGACAATACTGAAAGGTATTTGTTAGCATGCTGCTTTTCTGGCCGTTAATATGTGCAGTCGAAACCTGAGCCGGTATTTATCCTCCAATCAGATCGTCAGCTGTTTTCACGAAGTTAGCTGGAGCCCCCAGCGTAGCCTTCCCACCAAAAATAAATGAGTAGGCCACCGCCACCGGCAATCGAACCGGTGTTCTCCGCATGATAGTCTGACACGTCGATCACTACAGCCCGAACGCAGAGCCCTTGCCACGCAGTCTCTGAAACTAAATATGGTTGGAAAAGCGAGTATAATAGATTTGTGGAATTTGTACTCGTATATAAATACAGGCTGAAAAGCAGTTTTGTAAAACCACGAATCGTGATTTAGGTCTTTGAGCACACCTTCATGCTACAACGAGGCCGTGAGACCGTTACTAAACTCATCTGGCGTAAATAGGTTCAAAAAAATCTAAACAGAGAGAAAGAACATATCACACACCGGAAAAAAGTGACACAACTAAAAAACGCACGACTCGAGAAAACTCGGCTTAAAAAAATTAATCTATAAAATTTACTTTCAAACAGTATAAGCTCGCTCTTAAATTTCAAGTGAGTGTTGTTGGCAGTAAAATCTATTATATTTCCCGTGCACGTTGAGGTACTTCAGACGTATTTTTCAGTGATATGAACTAAAGATGCCGTGTCTCATCTTGTGTCACTTTTCTTGCCAGTGTGCGATGTACAAGTATGAATGATTAGACCATTTGGAGGAGTTTCACGTTCCAGTTAGCAATGTATAGTCATTTGTAACGGTACCAGACATTCAGAAATAAAAAAAAGTTAGCTTGAAAATTTTCCGCGGAGGATAAAGTGTTTCATGATTACGGATGTGCTGAAAGAGCTCCAGCCACATCATTTCGTTCCAGTGCAGCCAGTATTTAAATAACTAAATGCTGTGGAAGACCAAATAAATAAAAAAAGGATACCAGAGAATCAGTAACATGTGTTGATTCGGACTAGGTTCTCCTCATGCAAGATGCCAAGGGCGTGCTACAAGGCGAAAACATTTTCGGTCGGCAGCCGTTGTACGGAGAGCGGAAATACCCCGCCTGGTACAACAGGGGGCCTGTTACATCACCTTTATCGCTGAGGCATACAAATGCCTCGACTATCGACACAAGGCACCGTGCTGTCTCTTCCGTATAACTGGAATGACGGAGCAGCTGTGCGCAGCAAGTGGTAAACATGGAAGCAGAGGAGTGCCTCTGGCCACTTTCTCCACAACGATCTTCACATTCCGCTAGGCGACCACATCCATTGGATGCACAGCTATCGTTATTCTGTACAGTTTAGCTAATTTTTTTCGGGCACGCCTTCCGATCCCGCCCTCACACACAGATGCACACGTCTATAATGTGATAGCTCAGTAAACTGACTGTGAATTACATAATTTGAAACAGTATTACTGTATTTCTTCAAGGCATTTCATATATGTGAATTCCCTTCCTGCTGTTTAACTCTGTAATAATAATAAGAAAACCGGAATTTAGTCCTAATTGTTTTTCGTTGTTTGCACTTCTTCGAATGCCAGTATCCTATGAGATAGTAGTTTTTCGCGGCGATTTGATCGAATAAGATCTTCACAGAGTGCTTTTCGCGTTAGATTTGTCAATCTCAATCTCTTGACGACTGGAAGGCAACAGAGAAATCATTTGAATCTTCGAACAAAATCAGCATCGCTACCAACGTTCTTCAATCATACATACTGACACAATCACTGATAGTATATGGAAGTTCCGTGATTACATGACACCTCCATGGCATAATTCTGTCAACTAAAGTACCTAACGGCCTACTGAAATATCATCTACCGATGACGACGACAGAGGCAGTAGATTTTGACAAATCTGACTGGGCAAGAACTCTGTGAAGAATTAATTCCAGTAATGTATGTTCGAGTTCTGAAGTTTTACACTTTATTACTCCTAAATCGGCCGGCCGGTGTGGCCGTGCGGTTCTAAGCGCGTCAGTTTGGAACCGCGTGACCGCTACGGTCGCAGGTTCGAATCCTGTCTCGGATATGGAGGTGTGTAATGTCCTTAGGTTAGTTAGGTTTAAGTAGTTCTAAGTTCTAGGGGACTGATGACCTCAGTAGTTAAGTCCCATAGTGCTCAGAGCCATTTGAACCATTTGAACTCCTAAATCAAAATAATAGGCGGTAATGGGTCCTTGTTATTGTTTATTCAATCGAACTTCATGTGAAGGTTGATTCCGACCCAGGTGAATTCATTCAAGAAGAAGAACATAGTTCCTTAAGAAATCCTCCTTCTGCAGGTGTGGCCGTCTATTTGGAAGACGGAAAAGAACCCACTCGGAGCCGACTCTTATGCATGTGGAAAAGCAGACATACTGTGACCTTCATAACACCTTCATTACATCCTTAAGCAAAACATGTTGATAAAACTGGGTGAAATTTGACTTATGAATTATTCACGTGGTATCAAACATAGCGGCAAGAAAAGTATTTAATATACGTTAAAGAGCACATGAATTTCGGAGCTTGTTGTGGTACCACAGTCAGACAAAAACTAAGTAATCATTTTATCCGTAGTCATCGAAATGCATTACGAACTTGAAATTCCTGTTAGCGTATGATTAAACATCAGATTAACATGCATCCTTTCCTATGTTAACTCCTCGTAGATTGTGCAAGCCGGCAGTGTTCGCGGAAGAGGATGATGACTGAAGGCTATCACACAGCTGATGCAGATATCGGGTGTGAACAAATATTTTCCCCATTTAGTAACTGATAAATATGAGTTAATATCTGTACCCTGCTGAAGATACAGTACGAGATCAAACGTATGCGGACACCCCAAAAAACATACGTTTTTCGTATTAGCTACATTGTGCCAGGTACTCCATATCAGCGACCACAGTAGTCATTAGACATTGTGAGAGAGCAGAATGGGGCGCTCCGCGGAACTCGCGGATTTCCAACGTGGTCAGGTGATTGGGTGTCACTTGTGTCAGACGTCTGTAAGGAGATTTCCACACTCCTAAACATCCCTAGTTCCACTGTTTCCGATGTGACATTGAAGTTGTGGTGTCACCGCCAGACACCACACTTGCTAGGTGGTAGCTTTAAATCGGCCGCGGTCCATTAGTACATGTCGGACCCGCGTGTCGCCACTGGCAGTGATCGCAGACCGAGCGCCACCACACGGCAGGTCTCGAAAGACTTACTAGCACTCGCCCCAGTTGTGCGGACGACTTAGCTAGCGATGCAACACTGACGAAGCCTCGTTTATTTGCAGAGAAGATAGTTAGAATAGCCTTCAGCTAAGCCAATGGCTACGACCTAGCAAGGCGCCATAGCAGCTGATAGTTATCGTATGAAGCATGTCTCATCAAGAACGATGTATACAAATGATGGATTAAAGTTAAGTATTCCAGAAGCTACGTACTTTTCTTTATAGCATTCATTACGTATCCTGTTTCAGACCTCACGCCATCCTGCGTGAGCTTATAGCGTGCATTTCGGTCTCCTCAAACCACACTGTGTCGGCACTTCTGTCGACACATCAGAAGTGACAAAAGCGTGCAGAGCGACCTCGTCTGTTGACTGACAGAGACCACCGACAGTTCTCGAAAAGGTTCGTAATGTGTAATACGCAGACATCTATCCAGATCATCAGACAGGAATTCCAAACTGCATCAGGATCCACTGTAAGTACTATGACAGTTAGGCGGGAGGTGAGAAAACTTGGGTTTCATGGTGGAGCGGCTGCTCATGAACCACACATCACGCAGGTAAATGCCAAACGACAGCTTGCTTGGTGTAAGGGGTGTAAACATTGAACGATTGAACAATGGAAAAACTTTGTGTGGTGTCACGAATCACGGTACACAATGTGGCGATCCGATGGCAGAGCGTGGGTATGGCGAATGCCCGGTGAACGTCATCTGCCAGCGTGTGTAGTGCCAACAGTAAAATTCGGAGGTGGTAGTGTTATGGTATAGTCGTGTTTTTAATGGAGGGGGCTTGCTACCCTTGTTGTTTTACGTGGCACAATCACAGCACAGGCCTACATTGATGTTTTAAGCACCTTCTTACTTCCCAATGTAGAAGAGCAATTCGGGGATGGCGATTGCATCTTTCAACACGATCGAGCACCTGTTCATAATGCACTGCCTGTGGCGCAGTGGTTACACGACAATAACATCCCTGTAATGGACTGGCCTGCACAGAGTCCTGACCTGAATCCTATAGAACACCTTTGGGATTTTATGGAACGTCAACTTCGTGCGAGGACTCAGCGACCGACATCGAGACGTCTAATCACTCAGCATTCCGTGAAGAACGGGCTGTCATTCCCCATAAAACCTTCCAGCACCTGATTGAACGTACGCCAGCGAGACTGGAAGCTGTCATCAAGGCTACGGTTGGGCCAACAACATATTGAATTCCAGCATTACCGATGGAGGGCGCCACGAGCTTTTAACTCATTTTCAGCCAAGTGTCCGGATACTTTTGATCACATAGTGTACGTTATGTTTTGTAGAACGATAACACTTTCTGATCCTGATGATGTGTCGCATCATTTCACACACATAACTATTGTGTCAGATGTACAACGTGTGTCTTTCAGTCTAGGCACCAGAACAGCTCAGAAATTTTTTTCCCTCCTTTCGGAATCTTTCTTGAGTCGGCGCCGGAAGAAATTTAATTTTATCAAACAGAAATGAACAAAAGCCACGTGATCTTGTTGCAAGTGTCTGGTTTGCTTCTGCTCTCCATTCTCCTTACTAGTATGTCCTATGCTGGTGTTTACTCTAATGTAATCTACATTCACTTGAACCTGCTTACTGTATTAAAGGATGTAGTCACCCTCAACAATTTTTACACAAATCCCAGTCTCCTGCCACACTTCCCTCCACTACCAAATTAATAACGAAAGCCTCATAATGTGTCCTATTAACTTATCTTTTCTTTTACACAAATTTTCCTACAACGCTCTTCTCGCGCAATTCATATTAGTACCTCTTTTTTGGTTTTACCTTACCTTCAACACTTTTATGTATCCTCACATTTTTTCTTGTTCGTACTGTTTATCAAACACGTTTTGCTTCCTTGTACGCAACACATCTAATACTAACGAATAAAGAAGGCAGAGTAGGATTTAACTTCCCGTCGACATCGAGGTCTTCCGAGGCGATGTACAACTTCGGATTGTGAGGGGGTGGGATGGAAACTCGCCCATATCCTTCTCAAACAAACCATCCTAGCATTTGCTTTAAGCTATTTAGACTAAGCACGGAAAATCTGGATGCCCGGACAGGGATTAAACCAAGCGTCGTGTCGAATCGAGTCTGGTGTCTTAACATAGCCCCACTTCACTCGACGCTGAACAATTAATTTCAGAAATTACTTCTTAACAATTAAATTTACGTTCAGTGTTAACACATCTCTCGTTCTCATTTTATCTTTACTTGATTTTTTATTAACTCTACCATAGTGAATATCTGGAACTCGAGAACTGCTGTATTTGCAAGTAGTGTCGGATCCAAGAGTTGATTGCCTGTATGAAAGCAAATTTAAACTTTAAACATCGTAGGAAACAAGTGATCATTGTTCCAAATCAGGTACACAATATTTTTCCCTTTATTTTATTTTCAGTTTTTATTTTATTTGGTCCTGACACCAAACTAAATAAAATTTTGTGTAAGAGCATAACTTCGCAACAATGGCGCAAAATGTAGACGGTAGTGGTTATTAAAACCTAGCTTCACAACGCGACAAGGTACAGATGCATATACAAGCTCATGCTGAAAACTGTTTCCGAACTTTTAATGCGAAAACTCTTAAAACTTTTTAAATAAAACAAACGTTACCAACATTCTACATCTTTATTCGTCACTTGTCCATATTTACTTCTCAACGTAATCATTCTCCCAGCGGGAGATCAGTTTGTTGATATAGTCACTGTAGAATGTTTGACTTTGCTGAGAACCCGCAACACCCCTCCTCCCCCCCCCCCCCCCCCCCTCCCGCTTGAACCGCTGCATCACTGACAGCAAGTCATCGAAGGCGTTGTTTAAGTTTTGGAAAGATGTGAAAATTGCATGGGGCCAAGTCGGTACTGTATGGAGGACGTCAGTCGATGACAGTGAACCCAAGACGTCGGATAGTCACAGATGTCCCAGCGGTCGTGTGTGGTCTGGTATTGTCATGCTGAAGAAGAGGATGCTCCGTATGTGAACGAACTCTTCGAATCCGGAACTCGATTCCAATACTCCGTTTCTCACTCACCGACATAGTTACGTTACACACTGTCATGTTAGACGGTACAGCTCGGAGCCTTCTAGCGGCAAATAGCTGCAAACATGTAGACACGAAGAATAAAGATGTAGAATGTTAAGGGGATATTTACTACGTTTGGGCCGAAAAAAGCATGTTATTTGAGAATTATTTTCTCGGGATATGTTGAAGATATCAATGTCAAATTTGGTCGAAATATTTATTGATATTTCCTCTACAAACTTGAATTTTTTCGACCGGAGATGTCGAAGAGCAAAGGCGGAAGTGCCGTCAGAACGAAACAAAATTTCGATGAAGACCTCCACGAGCGGTATGTCACAGGTCAGTCGGTTCGTCTGAAATCAAAATTGAGTTGACGTTAGCGAAGTATATAAGATTCTTTAGGAGTTGTAAAGAAAAATTCGTAGCAGGTATTAAAATCCATGGAGAAGAAATAAAAACTTTGAGGTTTGCCGATGACATTGTAATTCTGTCAGAGACAGCAAAGGACTTGGAAGAGCAGTTGAACGGAATGGATAGTGTCTTGAAAGGAGGATATAAGATAAACATCAACAAAAGTAAAACGAGGGTAATGGAATGTAGTCGAATCAAGTCGGGTGATGCTGAGGGAATTAGATTAGGAAATGAGACACTTAAAGTAGTAAAGGAGTTTTGCTATTTGGGGAGCAAAATAACTGATGATGGTCGAAGTAGAGAGGATATAAAATGTAGACTGGCAATGGGAAGGAAAGCGTTTCTGATGAAGGGAAATTTGTTAACATCGAGTTTAGATTTAAATGTCAGGAAGTCGTTTCTGAAAGTATTTGTATGGAGTGTATCCATGTATGGAAGTGAAACATGGACGATAAATAGTTTGGACAAGAAGAGAATAGAAGCTTTTGAAATGTGGTGCTACAGAAGAATGCTGAAGATAAGGTGGGTAGATCAGATAACTAATGAGGAGGTATTGAATAGGATTGGGGAGAAGAGAAATTTGTGGCACAACTTGACTAGTAGAAAGGATCGGTTGGTAGGACATGTTCTGAGGCATCAAGGGATCACCAATTTAGTATTGGAGGGCAGCGTGGAGGGTAAAAATCGTAGAGGGAGACCAAGAGGTGAATACACTAAGCAGATTCAGAAAGATGTGTGTTGCAGTAGTTACTGGGAGATGAAGCAGCTTGCACAGGATAGAGTAGCATGGAGAGCTGCATCAAACAAGTCTCAGGACTGAGGACCACAACAACCACAATAGGAGTTGTACCTCGCTGAAGTTATTTGGAGCATAGGAAACAAAATGGCGGCCATTTTAAAAAAATAGGTTTTTATAGATTTTTCGACCTCGTCGGCCAAGTATAACTATTTATATTTGATGGATCGGAATAAAAGTGGCACAAATCCTAGACAATTTACGTCGGAAACAAAGAATTATGCCAATCGGTTCAGTATTCGCGTTTGAAGTTTTGACTACATATAAACGAAATATTATGCATCTTACGTTCAATCTGCTATTCCGGGTCCATAAAGTAGTCCTTCCTCTTCCTCATAGAGGGCGTTCTGCTCGATCTGGGCCATCCTGCGCTGCTCCAGAGCCGCTTGAATCCGGTGTTCGTCCTAATGCTTGGCGAGCTACGTCGAATAGAATCCCAAGGTGACATCCATCGTTGTCATGGTCTTTAGACTTGCTGGATACCTTTCGTTAAAGCTGCTCACTACCAGGAAAGTCGCAATCTCCACAGTCTTCGCACCAGAATGAAAATTCTCGGCGGCTAACTTCCAAACACACGCGTTCAAACTTTGGTTTGAATTTTGTGTGTTTCGTCCCAACCACCGGTACAATAACTCGTCCTCCGAAAGAAAAAAATCTGGTGCGTGAAAAAGGCCGATTTCAGACAGGTGCATTTTTTTTGTTCAACCGCGAAAAACAAACATTTCCGTTCCGTGTTCGGAAAAACCGTTTCAGTGGTGGATTCTAAACACTTATGCATCCAAAAATGCAATTTTTAAAAAAATCGATTTTTTGAACCATAAGATAATAAGCCTCCCCTTAATAGCGTTTGTTTTATTTAAAAATCCTTAGGAGTTTTGGTATACAAAATTCAGAGGTATTACTGTTCAGCAAGTCCTCATATAACCGCGGATCCTATTTACTATAGTGCGTTCTATAATATTGCAGTTTACAGTATTACAACGTATAATTAGTCCCCCTTAAACATCCCAACAACCACCACCACCACCACAACGTATAATATTACAAAACGTTTTTACAGTGATTTCAGCTGCAACATGCATGAATACGTCATTCAAAGATTCAATTGATTCCATATTTCCAGATTTCGAGTAGACTTGTGATACCGCTTCTCACAAGCGATTACTAATCAAATTGCGTAACTATGGAGTATCTTCTCAGTCGCGCGGCCGGATTCGTGATTTCCTGTCAGAAATGACACAGTTAGTAGTAACTGACGGAGGGCCTGGCGTTCCACAACGAAGTATTAGGGGCTCTTTGCTGTTGCTAATCGATCACTGATATTTAGCAGACAATATGATCTGCTATCTTAGATTGTTTGCAGATGGTACTGTCATTTAGCGTCTAGTAAAGTCATCGGAAGATCAAAATTACTAAGACAAAAAATCTTTATTGTAGGAGAAGTGACTACTGTGACCCGAAATGATGAAAAGTGTGAGGTCATCCACACGTGTAATAAAATGAATCCGTTAAATTTCGGTTACACAATAAATTATACAAATCTGAAGGCTGTCGATTCAACTACATACCTGGGGATTACTAGTACGAACAACACATAGATCATGTTGTGGGGAAGGCGAACCAAAGGCTGCGTTTTATTGGCAGAACACTTAGAAGGCGCAACAAAACCACTAAACAGACTACCCCCACTATGCTTACTCTTCCTCCGCTAGATTATTGCTGTGCGGTATTGTATTATTACCAGACAGAAGTGACGAAGTACATCTAAAAAGTTCAGGGAACAATTGCTCGTTTTGTATTCTCACGAAATGGGGAAGACAGTGTCACTGATATGATACCCGAGTTAGGGTGGCGATTACTGAAGTAAAGGCGTTGTTCGTTTCGGCGAGATCTTTCCACGAAATTTCAATCACCAACTTTCTTCCCCAAATGCGAAAAACTTTTGTTGACGCCGACGTACATAGGAAGAAATATCCATCGTAATAAAACACGTGAAATCAGAGATCGCACAGAGACATGTAATTGTTCGTTTTTCCCGCGCGCCGTTCGAGAATGGAACGGTAGAGAAATAGTGTGGAAGTGGTTCGATGAACCCTCTGCTAGGCACTCAGCTGTGAATTTCGGAATAGCCATGGAGACGCCGATATATATTACATTGTTTATGGCGTTACACGTTATATGTTAGCATCACTTTGTATTGTTGTTGTTGTTGTGGTCTTCAGTCCTGAGACTGGTTTGATGCAGAACTCCATGCTACTCTATCCTGTGCAAGCGTCTTCATCTCCCAGTACCTACTGCAACCTACATCCTTCTGAATCTGCTTAGTGTATTGATCTCTTGGTCTCCCTCTACGATTTTTACCCTCCACGCTGCCCTCCAATGCTAAATTTGTGATCCCTTGATGCCTCAAAACATGTCCTACCAACCGATCCCTTCTTCTAGTCAAGTTGTGCCACAAACTTCTCTTCTCCCCAATCCTATTCAATACCTCCTCATTAGTTACGTGATCTACCCACCTTATCTTCAGCATTCTTCTGTAGCAACACATTTCGAAAGCTTCTATTCTCTTCTTGTCTAAACTGGTTATCGTCCATGTTTCACTTCCATACATGGATACACTCCATACAAATACTTTCAGAAACGACTTCCTGACACTTAAATCTATACTCGATGTTAACAAATTTCTCTTCTTCAGAAATGATTTCCTTGCCATTGCCAGTCTACATTTTATATCCTCTCTACTTCGACCATCATCAGTTATTTTACTCCCTAAATAGCAAAACTCCTTTACTACTTTAAGTGTCTCATTTCCTAATCTAATCCCCTCAGCATCACCCGATTTAATATGACTACATTCCATTATCCTCGTTTTGCTTTTGTTGATGTTCATCTTATATCCTCCTTTCAAGACATTGTCCATTCCATTCAACTGCTCTTCCAAATCCTTTGCTGTCTCTGACAGAATTACAATGTCATCGGCGAACCTCAAAGTTTTTACTTCTTCTCCATGAATTTTAATACCTACTCCGAATTTTTCTTTTGTTTCCGTTACTGCTTGCTCAATATACAGATTGAATAACATCGGGGAGAGGCTACAACCCTGTCTCACTCCTTTCCCAACCACTGCTTCTCTTTCATGCCCCTCGACTCTTATAAGTGCCATCTGGTTTCTGTACAAATTGTAAATAGCCTTTCGCTCCCTGTATTTTACCCCTGCCACCTTCAGAATTTGAAAGAGAGTATTCCAGTTAACGTTGTCAAAAGCTTTCTCTAAGTCTACAAATGCTAGAAACGTAGGTTTGCCTTTTCTTAATCTTTCTTCTAAGATAAGTTGTAAGGTTAGTATTGCCTCACGTGTTCCAACATTTCTACGGAATCCAAACTGATCTTCCCCGAGGTCCTCTTCTACCAGTTTTTCCATTCGTCTGTAAAGAATTCGCGTTAGTATTTTGCAGCTGTGACTTATTAAACTGATAGTTCGGTAATTTTCACATCTGTCAACACCTGCTTTCTTTGGGATTGGAATTATTATATTCTTCTTGAAGTCTGTGGGTATTTCGCCTGTCTCATACATCTTGCTCACCAGATGGTAGAGTTCTGTCATGACTGGCTCTCCCAAGGCCACCAGTAGTTCTAATGGAATGTTGTCTACTCCCGTGGCCTTGTTTCGACTCAGGTCTTTCAGTGCTCTGTCAAACTCTTCACGCAGTATCTTATCTCCCGTTTCATCTTCATCTACATCCTCTTCCATTTCCATAATATTGTCCTCAAGTACATCGCCCTTGTATAAACCCTCTATATACTCCTTCCACCTTTCTGCCTTCCCTTCTTTGCTTAGAACTGGGTTGCCATCTGAGCTCTTGATATTCATACAAGTGGTTCTCTTCTCTCCAAAGGTCTCTTTAATTTTCCTGTAGGCAGTATCTATCTTACCCGTAGTGAGACAAGCCTCTACATCCTTACATTTGTCCTCTAGCCATTCCTGCTTAGCCATTTTGCACTTCCTATCGATCTCATTTTTGAGACGTTTGTATTCGTTTTTGTCTGCTTCATTTACCGCATTTTTATATTTTCTCCTTTCATCAATTAAATTCAATATTTCTTCTGTTACCCAAGGATTTCTATTAGCCCTCGTCTTTTTACCTGCTTGATCCTCTGCTGCCTTCACTACTTCATCCCTCAGAGCTACCCATTCTTCTTCTACTGTATTTCTTTCCCCCATTCCTGTCAATTGTTCCCTTATGCTCTCCCTGAAACTCTCTACAACCTCTGGTTCTTTCAGTTTATCCAGGTCCCATCTCCTTAAATTCCCGCCTTTTTTTTAGTTTCTTCAGTTTCAATCTGCACTTCATAACCAATAGATTGTGGTCAGAATCCACATCTGCCCCTGGAAATGTCTTACAATTTAAAACCTGGTTCCTAAACCTCTGTCTTACCATTATGTGATCTATCTGATACCTTTTAGTATCTCCATGATTCTTCCAGGTATACAACCTTCTTTCATGATTCTTGAACCAAGTGTTAGCTATGATTAAGTTATGCTCTGTGCAAAATTCTAGAAGGCGGCTTCCTCTTTCATTTCTTCCCCCCAATCCATATCCACCTACTATGTTTCCTTCTCTTCCTTTTCCTACTGACGAATTCCAGTCACCCATGACTATTAAATTTTCGTCTCCCTTCACTACCTGAATAATTTCTTTTATCTCGTCATACATTTCATCAATTTCTTCATCATCTGCAGAGCTAGTTGGCACATAAACTTGTACTACTGTAGTAGGCGTGGGCTTTGTGTCTATCTTGGCCACAATAATGCGTTCACTATGCTGTTTGTAGTAGCTAACCCGCACTCTTATTTTTTTATTCATTATTAAACCTACTCCTGCATTACCGAGGTGGTAACAGCACCAAAATTAAACGTTTAAGTTTGTGCTGGCAACGGATATCAAATATGGATAAGTGACGAATTAGTTGTTGATTGGCTAAGGAAGTCTGATGTATTAGCTTGTTGGTATGGAATGGATCTCTTCTTAAATAGTTTTAATTTTTATCTAATTGTGGACAGTTTTGTTTCTAACTAACCACGGAGCATTTAATGTTATTCGCAATGTCTTATTTTTGACAAGCTCGAGTTTGTTCATATGCGTAGACGCACCACGTCCCCCTATACGGCAGACATACAGAATTACTGGCTGTATTATCGACATGTAAAGTAGAAGACTATTTTCTTATTTAGAGACGACGTTCTGTTTTTTAAAAGATATGGGGCAGTTCATGTTTTTTCCTCGTATTCTGAACCTGCACGGAACGGATGAAAACACATGTACTGTACCTCCGTCTGCGTGACAATTACCCGTGAAGTGTGTTACACAATTATGGGGTGCTCAGGAACAGCCTCTTGGGGACAAAAGCCAACACGTGCCAGTTTTATAACAAGCCGGCCAGCCGCGCGGCAGTTAGAACGGCCGCACAGTAGCGGGCGCTCTGGCGGACAATCGCGGCCTAAGCGCGCGCCGACGAGTCGCGAAACATCCGCTTCAAAAGCAGCCCTGCCGCCGACGTGTAGTGGACACGGCGGGTGCTCCACGCCAGCAGCCGCCGCCTCTGTCTCCCTCTGTGTGTGTGGGCGTGGGTGTGGGTGTGTCTGTGGCCCCTCTGGGCACACGCCCACGCGCGTCACACGAGACCGCGGCGCGAGAAGGATACGTCCGGAATCGTCGTAGCGTATAGTGCAGCCGCTAACCGACTATACTATCCGACGCAGGGTAGCTAGCGGATCAGCAATAAGGGTCAGACTTGGGTTATATGAAATACACTACTACCCATTAAAATTGCTACACCACCAAGGTGACGTGCTACAGATGCCAAATTTAACGACAGGAAGAAGATATTGTGATATGCAAATGATTAGCTTTTCAGAGCATTCACACAAGGTTGGCGCCGGTGGCGACACATACAACATGCTGACTTGAGGAAAGTTTCCAACCGATTTCTCTTACACAAACAGCAGTTGACCGGCGTTGCCTGGTGAAACGTTGTTGTGATGCTTCGTATAAGGAGGACAAATGCGTACCATCACGTTTCCGAATTTGATAAAGGTCGGATTGTAGCCTATCGCGACTGCGGTTTATCGTATCGCGACATTGCTGCTCGCGTTGGTCGAGATCCAATGACTGTTAGGAGAATATGGGATCGGTGGGTTCAGGAGGGTAATACGGAATGCCGTGCTGGATCCCAACGGCCTCGTATCACTAGCAGTCCAGATGACAGGCATCTCATCCGCGTGGCTGTAACGGATCGTGCAGCCACGTCTCGATCCCTGAGTCAACAGATGGGGACGTTTGCAAGACAACAACCATATGCACGAACAGTTCGACGACGTTTGCAGCAGCATGGACTATCAGCTCGGAGACCATGGCTGCGGTTACCCTTGACGCTGCATCACAGACAGGAGTGCCTGCGATGGTGTACTCAACGACGAACCTGGGTGTACGAATGGCAAAACGTAATTTTTTCGGAAGAATCCACGTTCTGTTTACAGCATCCTGATGGTCGCATCCGCGTTTGGCGATATCGCAGTGAACGCACATTGGAAGCGTGTATTCGTCATCGCCATACTGGCGTATCACCCGGCGTGATGGTATGGGGTGCCATTGGTTACAAGCCTTGGCCACCTCTTGTTCGCATTGACGCCACTTTGAACTGTGGACGTTACATTTCAGATGTGTTCTGACCCACGGCTCTACCCTTCGTTCGATCCCTGCGAAACCCTACATTGCAGCACGATAATGCACGACCGCATGGTGCAGGTCCTGTACGGGCCTTTCTGGATACAGAAAATGTTCTACTGCTGCCCTGGCCAGCACATTCTCCAGATCTCTCACCAATTGAAAGCGTCTAGTCAATGGTGGCCGAGCAACTGGCTCGTCACAATACGCCAGTCACTACTCTTGATGAACTGTGGTATCGTGTTGAAGCTGCATGGGCAGCTGTACCTGTACACGCCATCCAAGCTCTGTTTGACTCAATGCCCAATCGTATCAAGGCCGTTATTACGGCCAGAGGTGGTTGTTCTGGGTACTGATTTCTCAGGATCTTTGCACCCAAATTGCGTGAAAATGTAATCACATGTCAGTTCTAGTATAATATATTTGTCCAATGAATACCCGTTTATCATCTGCATGTCTTCTTGGTGTAGCAATTTTAATGGCCAGTAGCGTAATTGGGCGTCACATAATATTTAGGTCTCACTGCTTTCTTCTATTGTGTGCGCATTATTTTAGTGTTCATCACACAGGCGGACATTCCAGATGACGAGTCTGTTTTCACTGTGATTTCAAGCCATATTTTACTTTACATTACTTTCTTTTTTACAAGGAGCGTCTGAAAAGCATGTGTGGATTATGAGATAAAAACCAATACAGCAGAAACTGGGTATATGATCGGCAAACGAAGGAGACTGGTAAATACTAAGAAAGAGCTCAGGTAATTATTAGAGAACTAAGAGCATTTAAATACCTTTCAAGTACGACCACTGAAGACGTGAGATGCCATCAGGAGGTGAGAGCTCGCATTGCTATAGCGAAGGAGTCATTTAGTAGAAAGGAGAGATTATTACTCGTATGTGGCGAACTAGACAAAAGTCTGTGGAAAATGTTGGCAAGTGTTTTCTTCGGAATGGGTAGAAACGTGAATACTGAGGCGAGTAGACAGCTGGGTGTGGGAACAGAGTGAGTAACGAAAGAGCTTTGGAAAGTGTTGGTGAGAAGAGGAGACTGCTGCATATTACACTAGAAAGGAAGAACAGGATGGGACATTCATCAAGATGGGAATCTTAGCTAACGGAGAGTTTGGAAGATCCAGCATGTGGGAGAAGATTGAGAGGTAGAAGGAGACACAATTGAAATTACGCGGTCTAGAAGAGGATGGGACAAGACAGGAGAGCTTGGAGAGTTACCATCTGGAAATCTGCCTATGGGCAGAATCCTGATGCTGATGGTGTCTGAAAAGTCAGTTAATGTTATCAGAAATTAAAAAACAAGAATTACAATCAAAATACCTTTAATGGCCTTCAAAGTATTCACCATTTCCTACATCACATTTATCAAATCGGTTGTAGACCTGCTGGAAACTGTCACCAAACTCTTCTTGTGAGCCGGCAGGGGTGTCCGAGCGGTTCTAGGCGCTACAGTCTGGAACCGCTCGACCGCTACGGTCACAGGTTCGAATCCTGCCTCGGGCATGGATGTGTGTGATGTCCTTAGGTTAGTTAGGTTTAAGTAGTTCTGAGTTCTAGGGGACTAATGACCTCAGATGTTATATCCCATAGCGGTCAGAGCCATTTGAACCATTTTTTCTTCTTGTGAGTCGCTGTAAGCACCGCGTTCATGCGTTGTTCTACACGGAAGAACGAAAGAAAGTGGTACACCACCCAATATCGTGTCGGGCCCCCGCCAACACGGAGAAGTGCCGCAACACGACGTGGAATGGACTCGACTAACGTCTGCAGTAGTGCTGGAGGGAACTGACACCATGAATCCTACAGAGCTGCCTATAAATCCGTAAGAGTACGAGGGGGTGGAGACCTCTTCTGAACAGCACGTTGAGAGGCATCCCTGATATGCTCAATGATGTTCATGTCTGGGGAGTTGCCAGCGGAAGTTTTTAAATTCTGAACAGTGTTCCTGGAGCCGCTCTGTAGCAATTCTGGACGTGTGAGGTGTCGCATTGTCCTGCGGAAATTGCCCAAGTCCGTCGGAATGCGCAGTGGACATGAATGGGTGCAGTTGATCAGACAGGGCGTTTACGTACGTGTTACCTATCACACTCGTATGTGTACGTATCAGCGATCCCATTTCAATGCAACTGCACACGTCCCACGCCATTACGGGGCCTCCACCAGCTTGAACAGACACTGCTGACATGGATGGTTCAACAATTCATGAGGTTGTCTCCATATCCGTTCACGTCCATCCGCTCTATACAATTTGAAACGAGGCTCGTCCGACCCATGAACATGTTTTCAGTCATCAACAGTCTATGGTCAGTGTTGACGGGCCCAGGGGAGGCATAATGTGTCGAGTAGTCATCAAGGGCATATGAATGGGCCTTCGGCTCCGAAAGCCCATATCCATGATCTTACGCACGCTGACACTTGTTGATGGCCCAGCATTGAAGTCTACGGCACTTTGCGGAAAGATTGCACTTCTGTCGCTCTGAACGATTCTCTGCAGTCGCCGTTGGTCTCGTTCTTACAGGATCTTTCAAAAATGGTTGAAATGGCTCTGAGCACACAGTGGTCATCAGTCCCCTAGAACTTAGAACTACTTAAACCTAACCAACCTAAGGACATCACACACATCCATGCCCGAGGCAGTATTCGAACCTGCGACCGTAGCAGTCGCGCAGCTCCGGACTGAGCGCCTAGGACCGCGAGACCACAGCGGCCGGCTTACAGGATCTTTCTCCAGCCGCAGCGATGTCGGAGATTTGATGTTTTACCGGATTCCTGATATTCACGGTACAGTCATGAAATGGTCGTGCGGGAAAATCCCCATTTCTTCACTACCTAGGGGACACTGTGTCCCATTGCTCGTGCGTCGACTATAACATCACGTTCAAACTCACTTAAATCTTGATAACCTGCCATTGTAGCAGCAGTAACCGATCTAACAACTGCGACAGACACTTGTCTTATATAGGCGTTGCCGACCGCAGCGCCGTATTCTGCCTGTTTACATATCTCTGTATTTGAATACGCATTCCTATATCAGTTTGTTTGGCGATGGTGATGGTGATGAAACCTGGTGCTACCAACACGTCAGGAGTCTATGCGACAGTCAATGGCACGGTGTTCATCGTCTTTCCCGTCTCGCTCTGGTAGAAATTCATGTTTGATGTAGCTCTTGCTGTCTAGAAAGGCGATCAACATAGTCTTAATCTTGAAGCTTGTCAACGTACTATTTTCGGGGGACGGGGAAGACGATTAAGACCATGACATTGACTGTCACTTGGTCCGCAGACCCTAGTGACAGCACCACGTCCTATCTCCTGTAGTGCTGCAGATTTCCAGCGCGTCGACGGTGCTTCGAGTGATTCACAGGAAACGTTTGCTGACAGTTTCCAACGACTTTACAACCGATATCAGAACTATGTTGCTGCTAATGGTGATTACTTTGAATCCCAATAAAGGTGTTACAGAAAGCTGTTTCTCGCACACTTAGATAGTGTATAAAGCTAGTAGTACGAAGAATTTTGCATGGCCCTTCAGTGTTTTGTGGATGTGTACTGAATTTTACGCTTATTAACGCAGACGCTAGTGGCCATGGTAATGGTTGGGTTATTGTAGGAGTGGTACGTGGTGGTAAAGTGGAGACTGTAGCAAGCCTGGAGACTTAACAGTCGAGAAATTATAGCGAATCGGACATTTCAGATTTGTGAGGTGTACGACAAAGATAGGAGTACATCTTAATATACAGGGTGCAAATTTTAAGTTGACAAACCAGAATAACTCGAAAAATACGCTTCATACGAAAAAATGGGTAGAATTCAAAGTTGATTATTTTCGAGGGGGACGTCTGCTGGTGCTAAAATCAGCCCGCCACCTCAGCCCCCAGAATCAGATTCTACATAAAAACCTACGTACATTTTCTCTTAAACATTTATTTTCATTGTTTGTAGTTGGCGCTGTAATTCAAGAAAATCCATGTTCTCATTTTTGCGTGGAAAATAGTTACGGACAAATAAAAAATACTTATTTACCTCGTAAATTTTGATTCGCTAAAAGTAACACTCTCCCCCTCTCCCCATAGGGTGGGGTTTGAGAGAGAGGAATTAGAGTTTTACAAATGTTGACCCAAACAAAAGTTATCCGAATCTGCGGAAAAAATTAATATTTGGGTCAACATTTGTAAAACTCTGCCGCGCGGGAATAGCCGAGCGGTCTGGGGCGCTGGAGTCATAGTCTGTGCGGCTGGTCGCGGCGGAGGTTCGAGTCCTCCATCGGGCATGGGTGTGTGTGTTTGTCCTTAGGATAATTTAGGTTAAGTAGTGTGTAAGGTTAGGGACTGATGACCTTAGCAGTTAAGCCCCATAAGGTTTCACACACATTTGAACATTTTTTTTTTTTTTTTTTCTTGCTTAACGCTCTAATTCCTCTCTCTCAAATCCCACCCTATTGGGAGAGACGGAGAGTTTTACATTTAGCGAATCAATATTTACGAAGTAAATAAGTATTTTTTATTTATCTATAACCATTTTCCACGCAAAAATGAGAACACGGATTTTCTTGAATTACGGCGACAACTACCAAGTATCAAAACAAATGTTTAATAAAAAAATGTACGTAGTTTTTTATGTAGAATCTGATTCTGCAATAAAAACTGGGGGTTCCCATTTGAAGTTTTAAAATTACCTCCCGCCCCACCCCCAAGGGGCGGGGTGGCGGGCTGATTTTAGCACCAGCAGAAGTCCCTCTCGAAAATCAAGTTTGGATTCCACACATTTTTTCGTGTGAAGCTTATTTTTCGAATTGTTCTGGTTTTGAACTTAAAATTTACACCCTGTATGCCCATAGCGCCTTTGGTTCTCAGGACGAGGAATCATCGCAAAATAAATGAGTCAGAATCTGTGTCTGTATGGGTTACGTTACACACCGCCACCTTACACGCTACGATTCGGTGTCCTCTAGCAGCAGAGAGCTGTAAATATGTAGACATGAAGAATACTGCTGTAGCATGTTAATAAAGTTTTGTTTAAAAAGCGTTAAGAGTTTTCATATAAAATATTCAGAGACATTCCCCTTTGGTGTGACCTGGTAAATACTCAGGCCGATTGCTATATTTGAAATACCAAAGAGTAGTAGCGTGACTTGTTTCACAACTACGCCGTCACACTTACGGCCCGTGAGATATACTACCTTGTTCATTAGAGTTTATCTGCAAACTGCTAAAAATCGCGCTGTAGACCTTTTTTTATTTCTTTGTGCGGTATATACTAGGGATAAATATGTAAAAGGAGTTTGAAGTCGTTTAAAAGGTGCGGGGAAACAAACCCCAGACTTCGTTTATTCCGAATTCATTCGTGTATTACGCAAACACATATCTTCAAAGGTAACTAACCGACACTTGAACTAGTTCTACTTTTTCTCTGTCAACTTATCAGCTGAGATTCCTTGGCTCCTAGTGAAGGCCACGGTCAAGGAGTCCATTGTGATTGTAGTGTTAGGCATTGCGAGTTGTTATTCGTTTTATCTCTCAACAATGCACACGTTGTGGAATTTTGTCTTATCAACGGTTGTCTCGTATCCGTGCGAAGCGACGACGCTGGCGCCGACTGCATTTCGCTTATCACATTAAACTGTCTGACTCGGTCATGCAGTGGACTTACACAGTTGCGCCACGTAACAACTATTCACCTTTGACTGATAGCCGCCCATTGTGTAACGAAATAAGTGTGCTTCAAACGGCAAAACAAATCTCATGCTGATACGTTTCTTAACTGTTTTCGTAACGAAAACAATCAAGGCACTACTTTCCCTGTTGTTCAGCCTCCCACTGATAAGTCCACGTTATTCCCCGGTCTCGTAACTAGCCTCGAATGTTAATCAAGTTCGGAAAAGCCATAGCAACTCACGAGAGCTACTTCGTCTCCACAGCAATTCTCTTGTTGTATTAAAGTAGTCTTGCTCAAATGACTGGATAGCGTCCGTAGCTTCTATAAGGGCTTACACGTCACAGACATAGTATTAACAGAATATTACATCTGAAAACATCGTTCCGTTTAAAGTTAACACAAATACAACATAGTCTGTGCGCATCTGTCAAGAGAACAGGAGTGTGCAGATCGAAGTGAGAGTAGACTGGACTGATTTCAGTATAATGATGATGGTGACGACGATGATGATGATGATGATGATGATGACGATGATGATGATAAAGGGTGACGGTGGCAATGGGCACATTGAACTCCGTATTACAGCAGCACTAATGACAAACGAGATTCCTTTTATAATCTGCTAACTTGCGCTTTGTTGAATGCGTAAAACATGAAAAACGGATTTTGATGGCATCAAAAATAAATATGCCTCCCGTTTAATACTAGGAATAGGTAAGAAGAGGTGAGTCCCTTCTTTTGGAGACTCGATAGATTACGAGCAGGTGGTCAAGACTTCTTAAAGTAATCACTTACTAATGTTTTTCCGTCTTGAGCTTACTTCAGCTTAATGAATGAAAATTACACGAGACGCGTTTCTCTTTTATTTATAAAGCATCTTGCGTAGTTATTCTGCAAATTGGATATATGTGTTTGTACATTTTGGTTGTTTTAGATTGAAAACAGCGTTTTGTTTATAAAGTTGGAGGGCAAGTTACTTACGGCGTTTCTTTAAATATTCTCCAAACCACTGCTTGTTCCCGCCTTGTTGGCAACGGCTGATGTTGAAAGACTTCACTTCACATATGCACTTGGCAGTTTTCGCCATTCTGCAACATTTCTTCTGCTGCATCTTGGTAATTACAAAAGTGAAGTGTAAATAACCCAAATGCAGTGCAAGAAACACTACGGAATGGCAAAAACTCCCAAGTGCATATGTGAAAGGAAGTTTTTCATCAGCCGTTGCCAACAAGAAGAGAAGAAGCAGTGGTTCCGAGAATATGTAAAGAAACACCGTAAGTCATTTGCCCTCCAACTTTATAAACAAAACGCTGTTTTTAATCTAAAACAACGAAAATGTACGAATATACGTATCCAGTTTGCAAAATAACAACGGAAGATGCTTTATACATAAAAGCGAAACGCATCTGGTGTAACTCTCTTTAACTAAATTGCACTAAGCTCAAGACGGAAAACCATTAATAATTGATTTATACAGCTGATGCGGAAGATGGCCACGCAAACGGACGTATCTTAAAGTAATGCTTCGGATATACAGTAGAGGATATTTGATCGTTCACAATTAACACCGTAAGACTTCCCAGTAACTTTGATGATACAGCTGGGTAGAGTAAACAAGAACGGATTAAAAAAAACGTAAAGAAGTTCATAAAACCTATCTTCTATAAAACGAATCGGAACAGCACTTTCCTCACAGTCACATGTCAGGACTCATATTTTGGAGCCAGCATTTTGAAATTCGCTTACTGATTAAGTGTTAATTCTGATGTATAGCAATCTATTAAACGTAATGAGCATTTTCGGTGAAGAATTACTGGCGGAATACCAAAATTTCGTACGGTAAATTGCATAAAGTAAATGCATATAGTACGTGTACCCCCGTTCTCATGGTAAGCACGAAGTTAGCAGTCAGCCACTGAGTACATACACGGTCTAGTCACATTGGAGTGATTGCCGCCTATTTTCAACGTCAATATGCAGTAACCACTCACAGACGGCTGGTAGCTACACTAGCGCTGCAGGATACATAAAGCATGCCGGAGGGCGATGCAGAAACAGTGCAGTCGTTGAAACTTCATGGCAGATTAAAACTGTGTGCCGGACCGAGTATCGAACTCGGGACCTTTGCCTTTCGCGGTCAAGCGCTCTGCTGAGTTTTGTTGTTTGGAGCGGACGTCCGATAACACCCGTTCAGGTTCTTCGTTGATTCGTTCACTCAGGTTTTTTTACTACAGGGGGTAGCTAACCCTCTGACCGAACACGCTGAGCTACTATGCCGGCAACCGTGCAACCCAAGCAGGACTCACGACCCATCCTCACAGCTTCAATTCTGTCAGTACCTCGTCTCCTATCTTCCATACGTCACAGAAGTTCTCCCGCGAACGTTGCAGAACTAACACTCCTGGAAGAAAGGATATTAAGGAGACATGACTTAGCCACAGCCTGGGGGATGTTTCCAGAATGAGATTTTCACTCTGCAGCGGAGTGTGCGCTGATATGAAACTTCCTGGCCCATTAAAACTGTATGCCGGACCGAGATTCGTACTCAGGACTCTGCCTTTCACGGGCAAGCACTCACCGACTGAGCTACCCAAGCACGACTCACGATCCATCTTCACAGCTTCAATTCTGCCAGTACCTCGTCTGCTACCTTCCAAACTTCACAGGAGCGCTTTTGCGAACCTTGCAGAACTGGCTGTGGCTAAGCCGTGCCTCCGCAATATCCTTTCTTCCAGGAGTGCTGTTTCTGTAAGGTTCGCAGAAGAACTCCTATGATGTTCGGACGGTAGGAGAGGAGGTACTGACAGAACTGAAGCTGTGAAGATGGATCGTGAGTGGTGCTTGGGTAGTTCAATCGGTGAGCGCTTGCCCGCGAAAGGTAGAGGTCCCGAGTTCGAGTCTCTTTACAGTACACTGTTTTCATGTGCCAGGTAGTTTCATACCAGCGCACACTCCGCTGCAAAGTGATTTATCTAACGTCCAAACGGGCGTGATCAGCGGATTTCGGCCAAGGTTGGAAGTATTTCCGAAAGGGCTAAGTTTGTGAACTGTTTGCGTACCCCCATGGTTAAAGTATACCGTCCATGACAAAATGGCGCTATCCAAAACCGGCGCCGAGGAACTGTGGCGCACCACAGGCCATAGACGTCAGGGGCGAACAGACGTATAAGTGTTGAGCAAGTGACCGCCCAGAAGAACCAAAGGGCTGCTAACAATGTCTCCTTAACGACCATTCAGTGAACTTTGCTGCGTATGGGCGTCCGCTGCTAGCGCTTGGTTCATGGACCCACGCTGATATTGGTTCAAATGGCTCTGAGCACTATGGGACTTAACTTCTGAGGTCATCAGTCTCCTAGACTTAGAACTACTTAAACCTAACGACATCACACAAATCCATGCCCGAGGCAGGATTCGAACCTGCGAGCGTAGCAGCAGAGCGGTTCCGGAC